>NC_143579.1:210120226-210464157 GCF_048544385.1 Mastigoproctus giganteus
GTTTTGACTAATGAAAGAAGTATGTGAAATTAATGGTTGAAGCATGGATACAAACTCATCAGATGAGAATTAAATTTATGAAAGGCAAATTGGTTAAAATAATTGATCAAGTAAATTAAACACAATAGCATGTAAAACCAATTATTTAGCATTATATCAGATTGTGGTATTATATCAGATTAAATGGCAACATTAACATGTTATTACAGATATTTTAACATTGTTGGTTGCTGTTGAAGTTTTTTTCTATCTGTTGCCATTATGGATTTCCCTATTACTGTGATTGGCTGAAATCTGGAAAACCTTTGTCATTAACCATCCTGCCAAAGGTTGGCTGAGTGAATAATTACTGTAATCAGAGTAAGCACCTCCAACAAGATCTAAAAAAATTAGGCAAATGAGCTGAGAAATAGCAGTTGAAATTTACTATTGACAAATGCAAGGTACTGCATATAGGAGCAGTAATCCCAGATTAAATTGTCAACTATGTGTACTATGCTCAGGGCAGTGAAAAATGAAAAAAACCCAGGGGTAATTGTGCAGTCAGATATGAAGTTTTCTGAGCAATGCAGACAGATTGCCAGGACAGCTCATGGGGGGGGTTGGTCTTTCCTAACAGGGAGGAGGAGGAGGTGATTATCCCATTGTACAAAGTGGTGGTTAGGCTGCACCTTGGGTACCTCATACAGGTCTGGAGTCCTCATTTTAGAAAGGATGTAGATCTTCTAGAACAGGTGCAGAGAAAGGGCAATGAGATTGGTGAAGGGCATGAAAGGGTGATCTTACCAAGAAAGCTTCAGTTCTGCAAATTCTCAGTAATCTTTAGACTTAGACACCTGTGAGGTGATCTAATTGAGGTGTTTAAGGATTTGAATGGATTCAGCAGGCTCACTGCTGTTAGCATTCTTTCTCTTGTTCAGACTACATGTATGAGGGGGGGGGGGTGTAAATTCAAATTGAGGAAGGATAGTTGTAGGATCAAAACTGATGATTTTTTTATTAAGCAACCTTCACCAGAGGCTGGTTAATTCAGTCAAAGTGAGAAAAAAGCCCAAAAATCTCTCTCTCTCTCTCTCCTCAATCCTGGGTCAGAAAGGTTGTCACAGAAAAGAATATTTACATAATAGAATATTCTTAATATATGCAGTGTAAAGTTCTGTTCCGTTTTGTAGAGAAATGCAAGGTGAATTTGCATTCATGGAAGTGTGTTTTTTTTTTTTTTTTTTTTTTGTTAAGCATGTTGATGTTTGATTTTGAATTTAGCAGAAACAAGTTGGAATACAACAAATGAGCATGACAGTCAGCACTGTAATAGAGAACCCCGCAGACATTGTGGTTGGATACATATCTAGAGAGGTGCCATGTTTACTTAAAGAAAAATGTTATTTAACTTTTTCTTAAGCAGTGGTGTCTGGCTATAAAGTGCCATTGAGTGATAGCACAGCTACAGCAACACTAAAAAAATAAAAGTAAATGCTATTTATATTTATTTTTCTTATAAATCATTAAATGGTATGTAATTCATAAGTAAACAGAATGAAACTACATGCCAACATAAAACTGGCTTTCATGCTTATATACAGATAATAATCCATGCATGCACATAATGATGGTTTGGAACTCTTCTTAATAGCTGCTAATAGATCATTAGATTATACCAAAGCAAGACTGGCTCCACTTTGTCTTGTATACTTTTGTTAGTATTTATTCAGAATGAATAAGAAAAAAACCTTTTTATTGCTATCATACAATGATAAACTTCAGTTAATTTAAATATTATTGAGAAAAAATGTTCTAATGAAAAAAAAAAAATTTTTTTTTTTTTTTTTTGGCACTACCTGTTAAAACAACCAGAACCACTACTGCTCTTAAGTATGACCCCCCCCCTTTATTTTGGCCAAGAGTGCCTTCAGTTTTCTACTACATTACTGATAACAGAATACAGATCTAATGATTTAAATTCTTTAAAGCTTATTTAAGAATTTATGGGTATCATAATTACCATCTGTGTTTGAAGTCCATTTTAAGCTATGCATTTAATCAAACATATTAAAATAATTGCCCTTTCTAGAAATGTCCTTGCATCTTAATATTTTTTGAATAAGAAGACCAAGGTGAGTGGGAATAGCACTCTTGTTTATATTGTTTTATATAATCATGAAAAGAAAGCATATTTCTTACCTTGTAGGGGGTGTAATTCCAATTCTGAAAAATCCACTGTCATTGTTAATTACACCTCTTCTTGGTTAAATAGGTTTTATTTTATTATTATTATTTTATAAATTGTTTTCAAAATATCAAATTATATTTTATTTTTCACAGTATTAACTGTCAAAAACAAAATATAATCTAGTGTTTTGAAAAAATGCAAGATGATTACAAGATGTAATCATCTTGTAATCATCTTGCATTGTTTTATTTTTTAGTTACAAGATTATGTAAAACCTTTTTAATAAATTTATGGTGTTAAGACTTCTCAGAAATCAAATTTTCTAAGGAAATTACTCATCTTGTAATTTTGTGTGTTTGTTTTCAAATTTTAAAACACTGCATATATGCCTACATTCCTGCTGTATTTAATTTTTGGGCAATTTAAACACACTGCTTCTATAACAAGATAAGACTCTGCTGTTTATTTTGGCTTGTGTGAATTTAAGTCTTAAATGCAGAGCATATAATGAATCCCACCATGTAATCAATATGTGGTAATCAAGGAAGGGTATTGGCAGGACCAGCATATAGCTAGATAAACTAGGCAAGTTGCCTGGGGCACCAACATCTGAAAGTACCACAGACTCTGAATAACAGGTATAAACTTAGGTAAAATTATCAAATCTAAATAAAAGTACAAAAACATAACTTAATGAAAATAGGAATGACTGAGAATTACAGTTATGTTAAAATAAACCTTTGTTGAGGAGGAATGTTTTATTAAAATAACATTTCATTATACATGAGTGTGTAAAAATCTGCATATATAAGTGCTCACCTAGGGCCTTAATACTCAACAATTACTGCAGAACACAAGAAGGCACCTAATCCTCATTTTTTAAAGATGCAGTCGATGTTATCATATATGTGGATCTTTATTTATGATTAATGAAGTTAACGTTGAATGTCCTTTGGCATCTCATCTTGCAGTTTAATTTCATCAGTAGGTTGTAAAGTACACTGAAAAGATGAAAAGTGACCACTGAATGGCCATCTAGGTGGTGGAACTGCACTACTAATAAATGGCAGAATACTCTGCATTGAGAAGTACAGTTTGTTGGTTGTGTAGCACTAAGGCAACTCATAACAGTAATAATGCAATGAATGAGAAAGCAAGACACAGTCCTCGTTTTTAAAACATTTAATGATGTTATTGCATCTGAATGGCTTCCCACTTAAAAAAACAAACAGTGGCCTTATCTGTGTTGTCCCTTGAAAAGGATAATTATTTTAATTTTCCATCATGTTTATTTCTTCAAGTAACAGTGTACTGTCAAATGTATGATGTCCAAAAAAACAGAAAATATAAACTTTTATTCATGCAAAAACATTTGCAGTATATGAACCCCTGGCATAAACTACAATTCTTAGACAAGCAGCCTAGTTTTTCACAATGGCAGCCAGTATCTGCACTTTCACACAACAGCTTGGATTTCTGTTCTCATCTCTTGCTCTTTAACTGTATACATTTAGGAAACATGACCTTTTAAAAATTCCTATAAAAATAATCTCAAAGATTAAGATTGGTTGAATAAGACATCCAAAATAAACCAGTTTTTCAAATGGAATGGATTGTTAATTTAATATTACACAATTGTTGAAATTCTCATGAAACAAATGTAGCATTATATTTGCAGTGTGGAGATATGGTCCCTCTTGATTCTTTTAAACTTATCACTCCTAATTCTTGAGGAACAGGAAGAAAGTCATTCTCAGTTGTTGAAGTTACTATCAGTAGTCACCATGCCATCAAAATCATTAGTCTAACAATCCTATCTTCACAAAATGCATGCCATAATTACCACATGTTTTGGATGATGAAAATTTGTTTTTCTAATTTAAGTAAAATTTTTCTGAGCTCATATTTTATATATTAACATAGCTCTGAGATGGGAGATACTTTGTCCTCTCATCTAAGTCAATTATGATGTGGATTACAATTTACAAGAACAATAACTTAGAAAAATTTCAGCATATCGATTCTGCAGTCATCCCTTTTCAATTTTTTCCTATGTGTATCATCCAAAAATGAGTAAAGATGCCATCAAGATTTAGTGTACTCAACCCTTTTAAAACCTTAAACCAGCAACCTTTTTCCTTATAAATGCCATTTTTGTTCATTACAACTATAAAAATCTTCATTTTTGCTGTAGCTGTATAAATACACATATAGCTGTATAAGCAATTCAGATAAGATCATAGTCACCAGTAACATCCCACAAAAAATCTTTGTGTGCCATTGCATGTCTAGAGTTGCCAATGCCTGCTTTAAACACTTAAGAATACATTTTGTGCTCCCCCCAGATAACCTTGTCCTTATCCTCTGCACTCTTTATAACATATTTGCATCCATCTTAAAGTGAAGTTTCCAAACTTATATTCATTATTCAAGTTGTGACCTTTATGCAGTGGGATGTACCACGGGATAATCATCTATCATGCAGATATGAAGTTTTCTGAGCAGTGCAGACGGTCTGCAAGAGTAGCTCATGGTATCTTGTCAATGACACAGGAATTTTTCTAGCAGGGATAAGGATGTGATTATCCTCTTGTATAAGGCAATGGTCAGGCCACACCTTGAGTACTGTATACAGGTCTGGAGGCCTCATTTTAAGAAGGATGTAGAACTGCTGGAACGAGTACAGAGAAGGGCAACAAGATTAGTGAATAGAGAAAAGGGTTGCTCTTATGAAGAAGGGCTTAAGTTTTGGAAATTACAGTATCTGGAGACGAGGCACCTGTGAGGTGATCTGATTGAGGTGTATTAGGCCTTGAATGGTTTGAGTATGCTCAATGCTGATGGGATTCTTCCTCTTGCTCAGAATAATCGTCTGAGAGGGCATAAATTCAAATTGTGGAAAGACAGTTGTAGGATAGATATGCGGAAGTTTGCCTTTAGCCAGTGGGTGGTTGATTGTTGGAACAAACTTCCATCTGTCGTAAAAGTTGAGAGCTTAAATAAATTCAAGGCAGAACTAGACAAACATTTGGAGCAAGTGGATGGGCGAAATGGGAAGTTTTTTTTTTTTTTTGTTGTTGTTGATGCTGTATAAGCTTGCTTTCTTGCATCATATGCCTTTACTAATGCTATCTCTTTGTTCCTGCTGGCAAAGTCCCTGTGTATCAACTGCTCAGAGAACTTCATGTCTTACCATACAATTACCCTTAGGTATTTTCATTGTCAGCTACCTTGCATTTGGCATTACCTAAATGGTTTATTGGGATTATAGCTACACAAATCCAGTGCCTTGCCTTTATAAACATTAAACCTCAATTGCCATTTTTCAGCCCATCCCTAGTTTGTTTAGACCTGCTTGAAATAGCATATCCTGATTAATGCCATTAATCACCCTGCTCATCTATGTGTCATCAGTAAATGCAGACACCAATATCATTGATAAATATTAAAAACAGTAAGAGGTCCAACACTTAATCCTGTGTTACCACACATGACATTAGCCCATGAAGAGCAGTGGTCACCTATAACAACTGTCTGCTACTACTTAACCATGCCTGTAACCATAGTATTAACTTGCCCTTAATGCTATATAAATTGTATATATATAATATCGGTGTGTAGATACACCATAGACAACTCTTAAGAAACTACAACGTAGTTGTTGTAGGCATCATTTGCTCTTTCCCATATTGTGCTCTGCCTTCACGATGAGTTGCCATGATAAATAAATAAATCTTTATTGTGAAGTAGAATTACAGCACAATATCCCATCACGCCGACAAGCGCCAGGGGTTCACATATAGATAACATAAGTACAAATTCAAATGGCTACAAAATATAGCGAACACATACAAAAGGCTACAAAATACAGATTACAAATACATCATAAAAACAAGGAGCTGAACACAAATAAAAAAAAAACAAATACAACTTGGCAGTGATTCAGGTTTCAAGAGCTTTGATAAAGTTGTGTCTGTCCTTCTTTTTACTTATTATGGTGTCGATGTCGGCGTCCACACGGTTGAGGGCAGCGAGCATCTGCTTGGGCAGAAATCTTTCGGTGAGTACAAGCCTGTTGTGGTGAGCCACAAGTCGGTGAGTACCGACCTTAGGCTTGGCTGTGGAATCCTCTAAGAGCAAGCATTCCAAATATTTGGAGATGATATTTGGCCTGAGATGAGTTTGGCTGTGAAGACCAGCCTCTTTTCAACGATCAGGAACTTCAACCTCGGGATGTCGAGTGCTTGTGCCATCATGGTAGTTGTGGTAGCGGGAGGTAGCCGAAGCTTGTTATTCGTCCATTTCAGTAGCCAGTATTCAGCAGTGTACACCCGCTTAAGGTTTGTATGTGCAGCAGAGGCCCATATTTCTGCACCATACAGAATGGCAGGGTAGACGGTGGAGGTGATGAACCTTTTAACAGTGGCAGGATGTCGGACGTGTAGCAGCTGCTGCTTTGAGATCCACCGTAGACGAGAAAATCTGGTACTGAGTTTGTCGATCTGGTTGACAAAGGACATCTTTTGGTCGAAAGAACGCCAAGGTCTGTGTGCGAGGGTACGTTTGGTATTCGTACCCCTGCGAGTGAAACGTTGAGTACTGTCGGCATGGATTTAAGGGAGAATATAACCTGAGCAGACTTCAGAGGGTTGATTTTTAGATTGAAGTTTGCCAGGTACAATTCTAGATCCTTAAGTTGGGAATTGATCCTGTTGCTGAGCTGGGCGGGGTTGTCGCCAGGGTTAATTGGAGTCAGCAGTTTGAAGTCATCGGCATAGCATAGGAGACCATTCGTTGAGGCAATAATGGGCACGATGATGGCTGTGAACAGGACACCCCCCCCTGCGGTACTCCAGCAGTAATGTCGCAGGATAGGGTATGTTGCTGCCGATGGAGAATAAGTATTCTGTGACTGAGAAGTGATTCCAAAAAGCACAGCATATCACCTCGAATGTGAAAATTCTCCTTAAGTAGGAGGAGCAAGGCCGGAATCGACACTGCATCAAAGGCTGCGCTTATGTCGAGGTATGTGGTTGCTAGCTCAGCTCTTTGTTCGAATGCTGAGGGAATGCGTTCTGTGGTGGCTGCCAAGTTAGTGATTGATAATTTTCCTGCGATAGCATAGTGGATTTCAGGTGGTTTCGTCTGGAGGATTTGTTGAGTGATTGTGGGTAGCAAAGCCTTTTCAAGAGTTTTTAACAGACAAGAGGCAACTGATATGGGTCTGAACTGGCTGACGTTTGTGGCAAATTGGTTTTTGGGGATGGGGTACACTCTGTATTTATTCCACTGGGGTGGGAAATAATGCTCAGCGGGGCATCTGTTGTAGATCGAGAGAAGAGGGCCTATGATGAATGTGCTTAAGCATTTGATCATAAATTGTGGAATTCCATCCTCCCCAACAGTGGCTGTTGTGGGAAGGGAATTGATGGCATGTATGAGCTCCTGTTCCGTGATCTGGATAGTCCCTAGGACATCCGAAGGGTTTTCATAGTCAGGCTGGACAACTGTAGATGGGATGGACTGTGGTTGTATTTGAAAATCTGGTGATGTATTTGATGATTGCACTACCTTGAATAAGTAACGCTTCACTAATAGAGAAGACTATTGTTACTTATTCTCAGTGAGTACCACCACCCAGACATGTTTCAAGGCTATTGGCCTATCATCAGTGGGTGGGCAGGATACCCTGGTATTGCAGACATGACGACCCAGTTGTGAAGATAATCACACAATATGAGAGATGCCAAAAGGTGTATATGACAATATTTAAAATATTTTTATTTTAAATATCGTGGCAACTTGTCGTGAAGGCAGAGCACAATATGAGAAAGAACAAATGATGCCTTCAACAAGTACTTTGTAGTTTCTTAAGAGTTGTCTATGGTGTATCTACACACCGATATTATATAGATATTAAACTCTTAATGTATTATGCCTTGTGCATTTAGTTATTTTAAATATTGTCATATACACCTTTTGGCATCTCTCATATTGTGTGATTATCTTCACAACTGGGTCGTCATGTCTGCAATACCAGGGTACCTGCCCACCCATTGATGATAGGCCAGTAGCCTTGAAACGATCGCCGGGGGAAGCCTGATATTCACGGAGTTTCCGAGAATAGGTAACAACAGTTTTCTCTACTGGGGAAGCGTTGCCTATTCGAGGAATATATGAGCTTTGAGTGTGAGTTGAAGGAGCAACTGTCCCTTTCTTCCTTCTACGGCATTTCCTTCCTCTACCTCTCCTACTATCACCTTCCTACATCTTTATCTCTTTTCTAAGTCTAATAGGGATAGTATGAGGATAACCGAGAACTTTATCCCATACCATATTTCAAATAGCCTTGAAACATGTCTGGGTGGTGGTGGTACTCACTGAGAATAAGTAACAATAGTCTTCTCTATTAGTGAAGCGTTACTTATTTGAGGTAGTGCAATATCATGGCAACTCATCGTGAAGGCAGAGCACAATATGAGAAAGAGCAAATGATGCCTACAACAAGTACTTTGTAGTTTCTTAAGAGTTGTCTATGGTGTATCTACACACCGATATTAAATAGATATTAAACTCTTAATGTATTATGCCTTGTGCATTTAGTTATTTTAAATAAATTGTATAGGATTTGTTCATGTGGAACAGTATCAGAAGCCTTACTGAAATCTAAATATATGATATCAAAATTATTTTTTTGCATAAAGCATCTATGTAACCACCTCACTGCAGCTAATCAGATTTCTCAGGCGTGATTTCCCCTTACCTAAGATTACTATCTCTTTGTCTCTAAGATGCTATCTCTTTGTCCCTGCTGGCAAAGTGCATGTGTATCAACTGCTCAGAGAACTTCATGTCTTACCATACAATTACTCTTAGGTATTTTCATTATCAGCTGATTGTGATTACCTCATAATTTCATTCCTGTTGGGATGATTTTGCACTATTTAGTGATTTAGAACTATTGACTCCATTCTTTTCCCTAACACGGAAGTAAAACTTTACAATAGTTCTGCTAACAGGTCTTATAGTTCTACTTATTTCTAAATTTCACTTAGCTTCCTCAAGTCATCCATTACATTTTGTCTTACCTTACAGCACATTAAATTCTATGACTGACTAGTATCTCAATATGATTATTGCCTTTTTTTAATTATAGTCGTTTAATTGATTAGTTTATTTTTCTTCTCCCTCGAATAATTAACCTTGGGCTTATAATGCTTTTTTTTTTTTCAGCTTTGTTTTAGCCTTTGGTTTAATTTTTATTAATTATAAATTAATTAATTTATTTTTTTTATTAATTTTATATTTATTTTGTTCTAGAATGCTCCACTTTTAATTTTCCTTCCCAAGACATTAATTCTGTATATACCAAGAAGCATGGGAATAAGAAGCTGCCAGTGTAATTACTGATTGCCACCAAATCAGCTAATTAATTAAGCTGCTTGTGACTAAAGATACTGTTTATTATTATATACTAAAGATACTATATATATTTTTTGAACTATTGAAAACTATGTAATTTTTGTTCGTGTTTTATAATTCTACTTCCAATCACTATCAGCAACAGGCAAATAAACATTATTAAGGTTCAGAAATTTGTAGTCAATTCTTTTAGTCAGATCCTTGTAATTCAGTGAGGAATGTTCATTTAGCTGTTAACTTGCAGCAACCATATTATGTATTATATATTGATTTTACTATTTCTTTTTGATCTGTTTACTAATCATTCCTGGTTGTTTACTAATTCTCTTCTGTTTTTCCTTATCATAAAATTTATCCTTTTCAAATCATAAGTCCAAATGCTGTTTATCGCATTTCTACTTCATTCCATAATAAGTTTCTTTCTTTATTAATCATATTTAATTTATAATTTTTATCATAAATCAAATCTTTAATAGGGTATTTCAGTTGAAGCTATTAATTCAAGTGACCCATTTTAATATATTATATAAAATAAGCATTTTAAACACTTTGAAGATAAGGGGGTAAAAGCATGCATTAAGACATTTGCATTATTTATGCATGCAGTATGCACTGTCTCTATAGGTTCCTTGCCCACTCCGGCACCCACAGAAAGTCCTGTTGCAGTAATATTTGGTGTAATATGTGGTATCATTCTTGTAGTAATAGTACTCGTGCTGGTGCTCTTTTTCATAAGGTAGGTAAAATTTAATTTGTTTGTTATATAATTTATTTCACAAGTAATAGAAATTATTCTAAATAAAAATTTTGAATATCATATTAGCATAATAGTTCTCCCAATTGCATTTCAGAACATTAAAAAAAATTTGTTTAAGATTGCTGGAATTCTAAGTGTATTAGAATATGTTTATTTCTTATATATCAGGCATTTTTTTTTTTTTTTTTTTTTTTTTTCCCATTGCACTGCACGGTGCTTGATGTGAATATATATGAGATAATGTAATAAATTTATGCAAGAATGCATGTAAGATACAAAAAGTAATTTTATTTAATTATTTTCGATTTCTTATTTTATTGTTAATTTATGAAGGTGTACAGTATTATGTTTGCTTGCATTATTAACATGTATTGTATTTAGGCATAATATGTATTTGTTTCTATAGAAGTGAATTATAAAATTTGGCATTTATTTCACTGCATTTTCATTTTGAAAAATGTTATTCAATAGAATAAAATTTATTCACAATTGTTGGAACCTGAAGCATATCAGATATTTGCAATTTATAGATATTGGTTGCCTCAAGCTGTACATCAACCATGATCACCATTTTGGGCCCAATTACTTTCAGCAGAGAAATTAAGAATTTTTTTTCTTTTTATTCCTTTAAATTATAAATTGGTGTTTGCCCAACAGTTTTGAATGCATCCTATATTCTTCTTGTTTTATTATAGGGGTTGAAGCTTAGAAATCCCAATGTTGAACTTATGAAATATAGGGAAACAGCAGTGTAACTTATTGCTGTTCGAATTTTCTGGGTCTGTGTTCAATTTATTTCCATGTTTTCATTGTTTGGAACTTTGAATAAATGATATTCTACTGTATCTACTGTTATAAATCCAATGTGGCCGTATATGTCTTATCAGATATGTACTTAACAGCATACTGAATTCTAGCCATAGTAAATCAGCTTACCTGACTTCTCCATAAGTAATTCACTTATTTCCTTTATTGAATTACATATTTCAGTGTTAAAATAAGTTTCAGTTATACTTATGGTGGTCAGCTGCTATATTACATTTGTGGTGTCACCTGCAATTTCAGCTATATTATGTACGAGGGCTGTTTGAAAAGTAAGTTAACAACTTTTTGTTAAAAGACATCTAATCACAGAAGAACAATGAAATGACACATAACTTAAGGCACATTAGTGCACTAATTTTAAACACAGTTACCATCACATCAGGGATGTGTCCATTCAAGCAGTTTCAACATACTGTCTAACTTCATCATCATCACTAAATCAGTTTTCTCACAGATCAAAGTCAGAAAAGGCAATGTTGGGATTGTGTAGTAAATGGGCAGACAGTGGTGTTGTACTGTCATGCAACAAAAGCTACTTGGTTCTTGGACCTTACTATCAAGACTAGACACAGCTTACAATTGCTGATGACTTTCTATGGACTTCAGTTTCTTGGTGCAGATTGGATAACTATGCTCCACAAGATCCATGTGCAGTGTTTAAGATTTGATTATATTTAATTGGTCATATTCATTTACCAATTAATGATGAGGTTTTTCTGACATTTGCTATAACATGATGTTTTAAAGATAATAAAGAAATATGACAGTAAAACCATAAAATATAATTAATTCATACAAAATATAAATTTGATTCTGCAAACCTGCTGTAGTGTACAGGTTGCACAAGCTTAACATACACTTCTTTGTCTGTCTGCATTTCAAGTAGCAGTCATTTTGATTTAGTCCCCTAATTTCAAAAAAGATATACAATATCCTGTAACAAGAAGAAAAGAAACATTACATATGTGTATGCCTTTTTTAAGGCACTGTTTCACTACTGGGAAAGGCACAGTCACTCAATTTCCCCACCTCCAAAAAACAGTTACCTTATGTTTCAACAGTCTTTATAAAAAAATATAGTATGTAATATGTATAAAAAATTAAATGGAAATGCCTGAAATCAAAAGTTCTGTTCAATCCTCATATCTTGTAAACATTAAAGTATTTTATTACTGTATTTACCATATAGCTTCAAATTGAACTGTTGAAAAAAAAGAAAGTAAAAAAATATATATATATATTGATGCCACTGTCCAATTTAATTTTAGGCACAAACATGGTCCTCCATATGTTGAAAATGGAGAACGCCTGGGTCTAACAGCTCTTATACTTCGCACTATTCATCGTAATGGGCACTTGCCCCGAGGTAAAGGTGAATATATTTTCTGAAGTTTTCCTGTTTAGAATTTTCACTTGTGTGATGTTGAATATATCAGGAGGATTAAAAATGGTAAAAAAATATTATAAACAAAATAATTCTAATTTACATTTTAACAGGTAAAATAATATAGTGATATAAATTTGGATAATCTAATTAATATTAATATAAATAATATATAATTTCATAATGTGGTGGGAGAAGTTGCCACTTTCCCAGCGTATTAGAGAAAATAATATAGAAATCACATAGAAGGGGAAAAAATAGGAAGCAAGTAATCAAATTTAATTTCATTCACTGAGTGTCTTAAACTTGATATGTAAGGTGTAACTAGGAATTGTTATATATTTCTTTTCAGTTATCTTTATGTATTCTTTTCTTCTTACTGGGTCGATAAGAAAACTAGTCTTCTCCATTTAGCTCTAACTTCCCATCATTTCTCTCTCTCTCTCTCTCTCTCTCTCCACCTCTTCTTTCCATCTTCTCGACATTCCTCTTGGTCTTTTACCCTCCAGTTTCATTTAGGTAGTCTGTTATCCTTTACATGACCAAATCATCTCTTGTAACTGTTCTTCTCCTACATTCTCCTAAATGTCCACGTTTCTTACTCTCTATCTCCTGGTCTTTCCACACACCCCTCTCAGAAACTTCATTTCCATTGCTTGCATTCTGATAATATCCTTCTCCCACATTACCCATGATTCCAATCCACTTGTTATTATTGGTACTTAATAAGCTCTGTAGAGTGCCATCTTGCACTTCTCAGGTACCTCCTTTCTCCAAACTAGATCTTTTACACTATTATAAAACATTCTTTCTTTCTTCTACATATCTCCTTATCAATTCTTCTTGATTAGACCGGGGTTCGAGCCCGTCACCACCAAATACGGAGGATGCGGAAAGGTCATTCAGGGAATGACCACCGCATATCCCGGAGCAATATGGCCTTAGTTGCTAATGCTCCTAAAAAAAACCAAACAACAACAACCTTATCAATTCTCCATCTTTATCTACTGTACTCCATAAATATCTGAAAGTATCCATTTCTTCTATCTTCCTTTCCTCAATAAAGATGTTAATCTCCTCCTCTCCCTCCTTCCTTGCCATTCTCATTGCATTACTCTTAGCATCACTAAACTTTAAATTGTATCTCTTTGCCTCCTCCACCCCCATAGGGCGCCTCCGTAGCCAGGTGGGAAGGAGCAGCAGCGCGTAGCACATGCTTCTTGATTAGACCGGGGTTCGAGCCCGTCACCACCAAATATGGAGGATGCGGAAAGGTCAGGGAATGACCACCACATATCCCCGGAGCAATATGGCCTTAGTTGTTAATGCTCCTAAAAACCAAATAACAAACAAACAAACCACCCCCATAAATCAACAAATCATCAGCAAACATCACTTTCATTTTTTCTGTCTCAGTCCTTTTCTCCACAGCATTCACTATATCATCCATTACAAGTATGAACAGCAGAGATGAGTGCACTATTCTGTCTCAGTCCATTATTAATTTCAAAACAGCCTGTGTTTCTAACCCTTAACACTTTCCATATCCTTCTTCTCTCTACACTATCATATGCCTTTTCAATATCCAAAAAAACCATACACAGATCCCTTCCATATTCGTAATGTTTTTCCATCATTTGTCTTACAGAAAAAATTAGATCCATGGTCGATCTGCCTTTTCTCAACTGACTCTGCTCTTTCCTCATCTTATTTTCAAACTTTTCTTGTATTCTCCTCTCCACTTCTCCTATGTGACTAGTCAGGGTGATCCTCCCTCTGTACTCCTCACACTTTTTTCCTGTCCCCTTTTTTATATATAGGCACAATCAATCCTCTTTTCCAGTCTCTTGATATCCTTTTCTCCCTCTACTACTTTCATTACTGTGTGCATCCATTGCAGCCCTGCTCGGCCAGCAAATCTTACCATTTCTATAGTAATTATATCATACCCTGGCAATTTATCCCCTTTCATCTTTTTCACTGCTGCCACAACTTCACTTCTTGATATCCCTCTCTCCTCCTCCTCTTTTTCCCCTACTTCTTCTTCCATTATATCTCCTTTTTCTCTGATGTTCAGTAGCCTCCAAAAATAGTTTTTCCACCACCTCTTTATTTCTTCATTTGTAATTATTCTTCACTAATCCATATAGCATCTTTTCTCATTATTAACATCCCATTTCTTCTTCTCTTTGCATCCCTTTTTACTTCTTTATATCCTCTCTCTCTCTGACTTGTCAGTTGGGTTTTCACATCTCATTCTGAAGGCCCTATCCTTCCTTAGAGTAACCATTTTTGCTCTCTCGTTCCACCACTGCATCTCTTTACATCTCCTCACACCACTTGTCCCAGTGCTTACGTCACAATGACATAAGCACTGGGAAAGCAAAATTGAGAGTAGGAGTGAGCTATAGGTGTAATGACTCTGATGAGTATAATGAACAGCTGTACAGAGAAATAGAGTGGGCCAGTAAATCAGATTGTCTTATAATGGAGGATTTTAATTTCCCAGATATTGATTGGAACTTGTGGGTTGGTCATTCACACACTAGCAAGGCTTTTGTGGATTTATTGGACGATTGTTTTTTACAGCAGCATGCTCGGGTGGCAACCAGAGGGAGTAATACTTTTGATTTCATTATCAGGAGTTGATCCTCAGTGCATTAAGAATCTGCAGATAAAGGGACCACTAGGTCGTAGTGATCACAGTGTGCTGATGTGGGATTTACTCAAAGAGGTAACTACCATCAGAGGTAAAGGGAAGGGTTTTTGCTTTCATAAAGGTGACTATGGAGGTCTAAGACAGTTTTTCAAACCTATACAGTGGGATCAATTGATGATGTTACCAACAGAAAATTCTAAATGGGAAGCATTCAAAGAATTAATCTTTAACGCTATAGGCTTTTCATACCAACTAAGAAATATTGTTCAAGGTTCATGGATGTCAGATGAACTAATGAGACATGTGGCAGAGAACAAAAATGCGTGGGATACATATAAATTAACAGTTTGAAACAGAAGCCTATGGAAGATATAAGCTGGTCTACAATCAAGTCTCGTGCCTCCGTAGCCGAGTGGTCAGGAATGGGAGTGCAGTAGCACATGCTCCTTGAGTAGACCGGGGTTCAAGCCCCTGACTGCTGAATACAGTCGATCTGCCAACCCGCACTGGACCAGCATGGCAGATTATGGTCCATTTCCCTCAGCATGAATTGTTGAGGAGGCTTCCATCCTGCAGTGGGTTGATAATGGTTGCACTTTCCCTTTTTTTTTTTTTTTTTATCTACAATCAAGTTACAAAGGTAACCTCCTTTGTAACTTGACGACGAGAAATCTTTGGCAAAGGATGCAAAGAAAAACAGCAAAGATATCCTTATATAAACTCTAGAAGGAAGGGGATGAATCAGATTGGTCCACTTTATATCGATTTATAGCGGTGGTTCACCTGTTGATGATCCTGCTCAGCTAGCTGACAAACTGAATGAGTATTTTGCATCTGCATTTACACATGAGGAGTTATTCAGGGAGGGAAATACCAGAGTTGTATTAAACCATGGTAGCAAGTTAAATGATTTTTTAATAACTGAGAACAAAGCGGAGGAGAAATTGTTGAAGATAAACATAAAAAAGGCACCTGCAATAGATGGGATCTATCCAGTTATATTAAAGGAGGCAGCAAAGGAAGTAAGCAAACCCTTAGTCATAATTATAAGAGCTTCCTTAGAATCAGGGGAGGTTCCCATGAACTGCAAATGTGACCCCAATTCACAAAGGAGGATCAAAGGGTGAGGTGACACAAGTAATTACAGAACTGTTAGTTTAACTTCTGTTCCAGGGAAATTAATAGAGGCACTGGTTATAGAAGCACTGCAGGATCATCTAGACAAAATTTCGGTTATAGTTCGAACACAGTATGGGTTTGTTAAGGGGAAGTCTTGTCTGACCAATTTGATTGGATACTATGATGTGGTCACAAAGGAACTGGATACAAAAAATAATGTTGATACCATATACTTGTATCTTAGGAAAGCTTTTGATACTGTTGCACATTCAAGACTACTGTACAAATTGGAGCAGTATGGCATTAAGGGGAAAATGCTGCTATGGATAGAGGGATGGTTGAGTGGTAATCAATGGACATTGCTCTTTGTGGACTAATGTTATTAGTGGAGTCTCTCAGGGTTCAGTGTTGGATCCATTGTTGTTTTCTGTATTTGTTAATGATATTTATGAAGGTATAGGTTGCCAGGGTTGTTAATGCCATTACACTACTGCAAGAGGATCTAGAAATGTTGGACTGAGAGGTGGCAACTGAAGGTTAACATTGACAAGTGTAAAGTACTGCATATGGATAACAGTAACCCCAGAGTAACGTATCAATTGTGTGGTAGAGAATGAAAAGGACCTGGGGGGTAATTGTGCAGTCAGATGTGAAGTTTTCTGAGCAGTGCAGACAGTCTTCAAGAGCAGCTCATGGTGTCTTGTCAATGTTATACGGGAATTTTTCTAGCAGGGATAAGGAGGTGTTTATCTTCTTGTATAAGGCAATGGTCCTACCACACCTTGAGTACTGTATACAGGCCTGGAGGCCTCATTTGTAGAGCTGCTAGAATGAGTACAGAGAAGGCAACAAGATTAGTGAATGGAACAAAGGGTTGCTCTTATGAAGAAAGGCTTAAGTTTTGCAAATTACAGTGTCTGGTGACTAGGCACCTGCATGGTGATCTGTTTGAGGCATATAAAACCTTGAATGGTTTGAGCAAGCTCAATGCTCATGGGATTCTCCCTCTTGCCCAGATTAATCACCTGAGGGGACATAAATTCAAATTGAGGAAAGACAGTTTTAGAATAGATGTGCACAAGTTTGATCTGTCATTGTAGAAGTTGACAGCTTAAATAAATTCATGGCAGAACTAAACAAACATTTGGAGCAAATGGATGGGTGAAATGGGAAGGGTTTTTTTTTTTTTTTTTTTGCTGATGCTGTATAAGCTTGATTTCTTGCATCATATGCATCTACTAATGCTAATGACACCTTGATCCATTGGTTGCAGTAAAGATGATAGAGATGTTGTGCTGGGTGGAAGAAAATGAATTTTAACATTTTTCATTAAAGTCACAAAGTCCAGTTGAATGCTCTGGTACATTATCCAATAACAACAAAGCTTTAAAATCCATGTTGTTTTCTTTACAGTAGTGTTCGACTGCAGGACAAAAGTAAGTTTTAAACCACTCTTTAAACAAAGTTTTCATTACCCAAGCTTTTTTATTTGAATGCCAAACAACTGGGAGAGCCTTCTTTGCATAACCGCTAAGTGCTTGGGGGTTTTCCACATGATACACAATTATGGGCTTTAATTTAAAATTGCCAGATGCATTTCCACCCAGCAAAAGTGTCAGACAATCTTTTGATACCTTGTAACCTGGTTGAGTTTTTTCATTTTCTGATAGAAAAGTTCTAGAAGTCATTTTTTTCCAAAACAAACCCATTTAATCAACATTAAAAATTTGGTTATCTTTGTACCCACCCCACCTTTTTCAATAATTTTTATAAATTCTTTAAGAAATTTTTCAGCAGTATCTTTGTTTGCACTTGAATTTTCACCTACGATACGGACATTATGAATCCCCGAGCATTTTTTTTTAAATGAAAGAACCAACCACGACTTGCCAAAAATGTTTCATCATTTGCTTCGTAATTTTCTTCCATTACATTTTCTTTAAGTGCATTGAAAAACTCATAGCTTTTGTTTGAATTTCCATTTGACTTAATGGGATTCCCTTCTGATTGCAATCTTCTATCCATATTGAAAGCAGACATTCCATATTTACCATTAGAGCACTCCTTTTCTTTATGATTGTTTTCGAGGCAAAAGAATCGATAGTTTTTCCATACTCTTTGTTCTGATTCTTTTCTTTTACAATTCTTCTTATATATGATTAATTTATTCCTTTGTCTCGTGCGAGTTTGACAAATGAAGCACCTTCTTCATGGCATTTGATGATTTCAAGTTTCTCTTCTAATTTCAACCATTTACATTGCTTTGGCTTGGTATCATCCCACTTTCTTTTTTTTACTCATAATAAAGGGATCACTGAACAAAAAAATCACAAAAAGGATACACCCGTGAAGAAGCTAAACTTAGACTACCTTTGGAAATAAGTGATGCCAATACTTAAATATAGTGCGCATGTGCAGTGATGCAAATTTGTGGAGATCATTCTACAAAAAAGTCAGTCATATATGACCACATTATCAATCGCAGTCCCAGATTATAAACCGCACTATAGTGAATCCCATACTGATTGAAGCCACACTGTGCAAGGTATTGCTCTGAAATGTTTGCCTATCTTGATTATTTATTTATTTGACTATACATTAATACATGTGCATGTATAATGGTGAATTTTTGTGCACTGAATCACTTAATAGTCTTGCCATTTTACAGTTAAGAAATTTTCAAAAATTTATCGGATTCCTGGAGCTGAAATTTCTTTGAGCAACACATGGACACCCATCCCCAAACATCAAAGGTAGTGAGTGGAGATGTCTGGGGTGTGGAACCTGAAACTTTAAACAAACATTTCAGCAGTTGGGGGAAATAAATGAAGGTTAACAGATAAAACAGGCTTCCATGAATTCCATAGTGGATATATTGGGATCTAAGATAAGATAAGTGACTGACTAGGCCTTTCAGTATGACTGTCAAAGATCATGAATAGCAGAGAATTGATAGAGATAGGAAATACATAGATAGGTTAGATGGATTCTTACAATTAGGGACTCAAACAACCTGGTACCTTTTCAGATCTTAAGGCACAAAAGTAAAAGACTGGTTATATGAGTGAAATGAAATACCAGTTTCTTTTCTTTGAAAAGAAACGGGTTCTGGCTTTAGAGAACAATTAAGAATACCATCTGGACCAAGTGCAGAGAAGTTATAAGTTTATTGGATGATATCTGAATATTTGAAAGAACACACACAATAGAAGATTACCTAAATGGTATTTTTAGATCATCAGCTGTTCTACAATTGTCTGGTGAGAAAGCAGATCAGAATACTCAAATAAGACTGTGGAATTCTTGGGTGAAAAATCCTTTTCCAAGTTTTGGTTCTAGTTTACACAAAATCAGATAAACTTAGCTCTGACAAACATTTAGCACTAGCCTAGACTGGAATGATCATAGTTTTGATTGGTTGGATTCTTAGAAAAATTCTTGTAAGCAGACTGCTTATCATGAGGTGAATTTCTAGACAGGTAGACCAGGGAAAAATCAAGATGAAAAGAGATCTTTGGTTTAAAACTTTGGGTGATATTACTAGCTTCTTCTGCGGGAAGGAAGGAAGAAAGGAGCAGTATATTGATGAACATTAGAAATGAAAGGACATGTAGAGCTATCAAAAAATATACCTCTAAGGATTAGTGATCAAAATCAAAGAAAAAACTTCTGATATGATAGAAGCTGAGATACCAGTTAGAATGATTAAAATGAGCTTCAGACCTAAGGGAAATGAAAGCAAGTTCAGTGCAATCAAGAGTAAACAACTGCCCTGAAAAACCCAGCAAACTAAGGGTAATAAACTGACTGCTAAGTTGAAAGTTCTTACACACATGATATCGAATATCAAGAAGTTGAGCAATTGAGAAGAGCCAGTAACTAACATAATTCAAATGAAGTATATTCTGTTTACAAAATCAAAATGTATGCATTCTCTCTTGTTTGACTGCTTAAATAGCAGTTAAATAATATTTAAAACCCTGGAATTATACTAGCATATATTCAAGTTTCTTCAACCTACATTCCTTTATGGCTTTGCTTTTAATGGTTCATTTGCAAAAGTCAGCTATTTTACTCTTTATTCACTTGAATGCTGGATTTTAAGATAGAGATATGTTAAATCGATTCCCATCTTAAAACTGACTGCTGTAAAGAGAGTCATAAATCAGTCAATATAAACCACATAGTATTTGTGAAAGTTAATTTTTACAGAAGTACTATTTAATTAAAATTTATTTTTAATTATAGTTAATTATTAAAATAATTTTTAAAAAGTTACATATTTATTGTGAAAATTTAAAAACCTTTTTTCCACATACTAGGTGGTCCTTTATCCAAGATTCCTCGCTTAGTTCCCATTCCTGCGGATGAATTACCAGCTTCATTTGTTGAAAGACATATGGATAGTGATTTACTCTTCCAGAGTGAATTTGAAGTATTGAATAGTATTCTTATATTTTTTGTGCTGTAGTGTTATTGCCATCTTAAGTGTAAGAACAATTCAATTACTGAAGTAAGGGAAATGTAAGAAATTTTATGGTAATTATAAATGCAAAGCTTGAAACCTATAGTAGTATGGATGTTTTCAGGCAACTAGAAAAAATTTATTGATATTGAACCGATTTCTCTAGATTGTAATTTTCATGAAATACATATTAAGGTAGGTTATCACAAAAAATGGAAATAAATGCACAGAAGGAAACTTAAGCTTTTATTTCCCTCATTAAAATCCTGATTTTTTTTTTTTAATAATTTTTAATACTTATAATATGCTTGAAACATATTTATTTTTAAATATTTACAAATGTTATAAGATAACAATTATAATTATGTTCATTAGCATTTTCCAACTGGTGGTCAGTAAGCAAAATGTGGTAATGGTATCTTTTTTCATTTTCTCAGTTTTAGAGTTCTCACCATTATTTTAGGTTCCTTCAAATTTATTATAAAATCGAAATACCTCAATAGGTCAAATTATCTCACCAAGCCCAATTTGAATCTGTACCTCTCTTCTGAATTTCAAAACATTGTGTTCTCCAAAACAAACAACAGTGGCCAGTTGATCAGCAAGCCTGAACAGTATTGCACCATCCCTACAAAATCTGATTGTATTGATAGATATCAGCAGAACTGTTGATAATTTCATGCCTTGTCCATTAGGTATTACATGAGCTTTGATTCTGTATGGTTCAGTGTAAAATTCAATATTGATTGAATGCAGTCAAGGTGATAAGCTTCTCACAAATTCCATATGCTTTCAGACCACTCATAAGCCTTCACTGGACAGTTCTTTCACTTCCCTTTACATTAGTATGTTCCCACATGGCTTTAGGTCTGCAGAGCTTGTGCATGACAATAATAGAGGTATAAACATTTTAAAAGTCTGTCCTGTACTGGAGTATTAATCTGCTTCAACCCTATTCCAGATTTTATTCTTGATATTTCTGGTCTCATTCTTTCTTTTGAAGAATTCTTTACATAAGACTTTACATATCACAGCCAACCTTTTTGGAGATATATCAACTAGAAAAGCCTTTCGTATCAAGAGCAATAATTACAAATGAGAAGCACACTAATAAAATTTTTGTGGCCTCTGTGTGGGGGGGGGGTACGCTCCCATTATAATATGTATCCGGTATGGCATCAATAAATTTTGTTAATGATAACATTGTTATTATTATCTTAATACTACATCAGTCGTGTGTTTATAATACTCAAGATATATTTAGTTTAATTTAGTATAATCTTTTTAAAACATTTTCATTCTTTGTAATAGCATGCAAAAAATACATTGAAGGCACCAAAAAAAAGCCAGTATAGTACATGAATTGCTCAGATTTCGAACTTAACATAATACCATTTCTTCTCAAACACTGCAAAAAGAAAATAAATAAATAACCCTTAAAATCAATGTTATCTACTAGAACAGTGATGAAAATAGAAAACAGCTCCCAAAAAAGTGATTCCACTTATGCTTTCCTGCTTACAGTGCTAGTCCACTGGAAGGCATCATAACAAGAGGTTTCTGTATATATATCTTGCCTACTGTATTCTCAATGCATATGTTTCTGAGATGATTACAAATCGTGAAATTCATGAATAAGGTTATGGACTCAAACATATATTTTTAATGAATTACATACATACTAAACAGTAGTCGCAAATCTATAACAAAATATCTTAGAAAATAAAATTCAACCTTAACAATTTTTGCCTGTCAGTACAATAATCATAACCTTCTACTGGTATTTGTCCCCCCCCCCATGATCTTTCATTAAGTAAAAAGTAAAAAAGTAAAGTGCAGCCATTATCAACCCACTGCAGGATGGAAGCTTCCCCAACAATTCATGCTGAGGGAAATGGACCATAATCTGCCACGCTGGTCCAGTGCGGGTTGGCAGATCGACCGTATTCAGCAGTCAGGGGCTTGAACCCCGGTCTACTCAAAGAGCGTGTTCTACTGCACTCCCGCTCCTGACCACTCGGCTACGGAGGCCTACCATTAAGTACAGAACTTTAACTTCTCTTCAGTTTCAGTGGTTCATCATCATCATTGCATTCACTATTTGTGAGCAAGATTAACAGCTAATTGAGTTCTTTTTTGCTAATTTATAATTAGCAAAAAAGAA
Organism: Mastigoproctus giganteus; assembly: GCF_048544385.1. Lineage (NCBI taxonomy): Eukaryota > Metazoa > Arthropoda > Arachnida > Uropygi > Thelyphonidae > Mastigoproctus > Mastigoproctus giganteus. The sequence continues at coordinate 210,143,192 of NC_143579.1, forward strand.
CAAGTGTTCTTGGTCCACCAATTCTTAGCATTATGCTGACATAATGCATTTCCTGGACACTAAAGAAGTAGAATTTGGTATTTGTAAACAACATTAATGAATAACTTTCATCCACTTATAAACAATTTGGAGGACTGTCTTGTCCCTTCATGTGTTTTCACTGCCAGAAGAATTTAAACTGTCTAGTTATTGTAATGGTCTTGTCACAAACAGCAGAACAAACTTTGCAACGAGCTGCAGGTGTCTATTTCTAGTGTTACCTAATTTCTTCTGATGGACCAATAAGAGCGTGTAAATGAAGTAAAAATTTGTACTGCTGTGAGCAATTACACACAGTCTCTCTCAACTTATAATTTCAATAAAACCAAATAGCATTAGCTATTTTATAATTTTCAATCTCTAACTGTGCATGGTTAATTTTCGTTCGTATATAATATCCATGCATTGTGTGAGATGTTGCTATTTGAACAGAAATTTACATGCTAACCTGATAATTATGACTTAATTGAAAGGTCATGACACTTGCACATAAAACTAATTTCAGTTGTTTGTTTGTTATTTGGTTTTTAGGAGCATTAGCAACTAAGGCCATATTGCTCCAGGGATATGCGGTGGTCATTCCCTGACCTTTCTGCATCCTCTGTATTTGGTGGTCACGGGCTCGAACCCCGGTCTAATCAAGAAGTGTGTGCTAAGCACTGCTGCTCCTGGCTATGGAGGTGCCTACTAATTTCAGTACTGATGAGTACATCGAATATGGAGGGAGTAGGGTGTCTATATATTTAAAAAAATGTATTATAAACAAAAAAAAAAAAACCTTCCTGCATCACCTGTCACCCAATAGTTTGTCTTGTTCTTTCTTGAATTTATCCAAACTATCCACTTCCACAACAACAAATAGACTGTTCTAACAATTAATCAACCATCCATTGGCTATTATGAATCCATTCAAAGCCTTAAACCTCAGTCAGATCACTTTGCATGTGCCTAGTATTCAGAAGCTGCAATGCGAAGAACTGAAGCCTTTCTTGGTAAGGGCACCCTTTTCTTTCCCTCACCAATTTCTTTGCTTTTCTCTGCACACATACCAGCAGATTTACATCCTTCTTAAAATAAGGCCTCCAGACCTGTATGCAGTACTCAAGATGCGGCCTAACCATTGCCTTGTGCAATGGAATAATCCTTATCCCTGCTAGCAAAATGCCCTTATATCATTGACAAAACCCCATGAGTTGTACTGGCAGCCTGTCTGCACTACCCAAAGAATTTCATATCTGAATGCACAATTACCCCAGGTCTTTTTCATTTTCTGCTATCCTGAGTATAGTGCCACACAGTTGGTACACTAATCTGGGATTATTGCTATCCATCTGCATTTGTCAGTGTTAAACTTTAATTGCCATTTCCCAGCCCATTACGCAGGAATATATGTATGAAATTAATATGCATATCAAGCTAACAGAGATGTGAGCTCGTATATGAGTAGATGTGTAGCCAAGTAAGTGCACATTTAGCCAAAACAATGTGCTAACACTCTGCATAAGGAAGATAAAAATAAAATTAAATAAATTATACAAATAAAAGCTAATTATCAATAGAATACATTGAAGGGTAAAATTATCAAGGGCTAAAATCTTTGCATACTAAACCATAAATAGCTGTAGCTATTTGTTTCTGATTGCCATCCATCAATTATAGCTATGTTTAATGATTAGATGCCTAGCCATCCGGGTTTAGGAGCATCTTATACTTTTATTTTTATCTGTCTTATGTAGGGCTTTAACATACATATCCAGTTACTCATATACAATCTTATATCTCTTTTAGCCCAAAACACATTAGTCTACTATTAGCTTCATACATATATTCCTATGTATGAAGCTAATATCAGAATGTACAGGTTGGTGTAGTGGTTAGGTCGTTATTCTTATTGCATTAATCCAGCTATTTGAAAGCCTTTCAGCCTAGTCTTTTGGCAGAATTAGTGGTTAGTGAAATGCTGTCCCTTAGCTATTTCAGATGCTGGGCTCTGGCATTTTCTATCATATTTTAATTGTATTCATTGATTTATCTTTTGGCATTTTAGTTCACAAATCCAAAAACACATGCTGCGAAGGAGACAAGGTCATCTCAGCTAGCTATCTGTAATTTCTTATGATTCCAAAAATCTCGGTATTATTGAAAAAATTTCTATATCAGTGCAAAGCAGTGTTATGTGATAGAAATGTAGGAAAGAAATCAACTCCCATGGATGCTTTGATGCAGAATTTATTGCATCAATCTCTTCATCCCTTGAGATTATCAGAATGGGATGTAAGGTGCCAGAAAAGTTAGTTGTTTGAGCATGTGTCATCATGTTTGAGAATATAATCATCCCATTCTTTCAAATTTTGAAAAAAAAAAAAAATGTTCAAATCAAATCAAAAGTTTAAATATCAATTCAAATTTCTGAAATTTGAATTGATATTTAAATTTCAGAAATGGCTTTGATAATTTCTGTTCCTGCTGGAAAAGATCCTTTCTCCCTCACCCCAAGACATATTCTTTCTTTCTTTTATTTTGCAGGCTGATAATACAGTATTATTGTGAAGAAATGAAGGCCATAGTATATTTTCAGTTTTATTTTAATTAATATCATAAATATAATTATAATAAGGTTTGGTTGGATTATTATTATCAATATAGATTGTAATAAATTTTGAAAGTAAAATGTAAAAAAAATGTAAGTACAGGCATACCTCGATTAACGAATAAGATGCGTTCCACGAAATTACTTCGTTAAGCGAAACTTCGTTTTCAGAGGTAAAAATACTATGGCCAGAATAGGGATACGTTCCTACGTAAAGAAAATGAAAAGCTTTTTTTCGAACAAAGAAAAGTTTTATTAAATAAACAGTCAACTTACATACAAAGTGAAATCACATTTTAAAATATGAGGTTAAAGTTGATTGTTTATGCTTTTTTTCTCTTTCATTTAACAATTGCCTATACCGAGTTATTGCATTTAACACTGATTGCTTAACTATAACACTTCTTCCTAAATCGGGATCATTTTCACTAAAAAAATTTAAAACGTTTTCAATGTCATTTAAGCACCTTTTTAAATCTTTGGTTGTTAACACTTTTTCGGCAGGAACTTCTTTAACTTCGCCTTTGTCTTCGTTGCTAACAAGGTTTTCTAAATCTTCCACTGAAAAACCATCATCTTCTGCATTCAATAAATTTCTAACATCCTCTTCATCGACATTTTCAAAACCTATTGATTGAGCCATCTGGATAACTTCATTTCTAATTTCTTGGATGTTATTTTCTTCTTCTAGTACAACTTCTGGCCATATTTTGCGCCAAACTCCATTTAAGCATTTCTTAGTGACTTCTTTCCAAGAACTATCAATGTTTTCAATTGCGTTTTTAATGGTGTAGTTTTTCCAAAAAGTTTTAACTGTCATTTCCACTTTATCCTCTAGTTCAGTTAAATTGCTTAAAGTTCGACGCAGATAATAAGCTTTAAATGATGCTATTACTCCCTGATCCAATGGTTGAATCAGGGAAGTTGTGTTTGCTGGAAGAAACACAACTTTGACAGGAATGCATGTGTCCAACGTGTTAAGATCAGTAGGATGTCCCGGAGCATTGTCTAACAACAAAAGAGCTTTTTCTTCAAAGTTGTTTTTTTGACAATACCGTTTTACTCCAGGACAAAAGTGGTTAACAAACCAATCAGTAAATAACTCCTTGGTAACCCACGCTTTTCTATTTGCTTTCCATATTACAGGTAAATTCATTTTTATGTTACCTTTTAACGCCCTCGGATTTTCTGAATGGTAAACTAATAGCAATTTTAATTTATAATCACCAGAGGCATTTGATCCAAAGAGTAACGTTAAACGGTCTTTGGCTGCTTTAAACCCAGCAGCTGATTTTTCTTCAATAGAAATGAAGCTTTTTGATGGTAGCCGTTTCCAGAACAAACCTCTTTCGTCAACATTGAACACCAAATTTGGTGGAAAATTTTCACATTCAATTATTTCCTTTAGTTTTTCTGGAAACTTATTTGCAGCTTCAACATCTGCACTTGCAGCTTCTCCTGTTAATTTTACACTATGAATCCTGGCCCGTTTTTTAAATTTCTCGAACCAACCACGAGAAGCCCCAAAGGTTTCCGTAATTTCTTCAGTTTGTTTAGATTTCAGGTGATTAAACAAAAATAATGCTTTTTCTTGAATCACCATTTGACTTAAAGACATATGACGTTGTGACATATCATCTATCCACAAACTTAACATTTTCTCCATTTTTTCTAAAATTGGATTCCTTAAGCGAGTTAATTTTGCCGCTGTAACATCTGTACAATTCTGAGCAGACTGTTTTATTTTTTCTGATTGACTTAGTATGGTTGTTAAAGTTGATTGCGCTAATCCTAAAGAATGTGCCACATCGGATTTTCTTTCGCCGCTTTTAACACGTCGTACGATATTTAGTTTAGTTTCCAAAGAAATTGCTTTTCTTTTCTTTGATTCTGACATTTTAATTAACTAAAACAAAAATATTTCTATTAAAATTTACAAAATCTACGTTATGTAATGCTATAAAGAACCTACGTCGATTATTGCAATGCGCCACACTGAAACAACGTCAATCATGTAAACAACAACTAAATTACGCGATTGACGCGCAAAACTGTTATAACAGACATGCCCGCAGCTCGGGAGCACTCGGGAATACGTAACGAGTCGCCAATCGGATGATTGTCGGGCGTTGGCCTTAAATTGGAATATTTTTTTATGTTAAATGGGGCTTGAAATTGCGGACTTCGTTATATCGAGGCTTCGTTATCAGAGGTAACGTTAACCGAGGTATGCCTGTACAAACTCTTCACCATCTCCTTACTCTTTTATTACTTCTCTTTGATGAGACTTGATTTAATGTTTGAACAGTGGTCGTTAAAATTTTGATTTGATATCGACTTTTAATTCTTCCAATATATGAAGCATGTTAGTGTATACCACTCCTTTTAAGCAGTCTGAACGATAAAAATTCTGGGATCAGGGATGCTGAGTTATGACCATGTGCTGTGCCAAACTGTGTTGCCTTCATTGTAAACAAACTCTACTGGTGACTGAAAGCTAAAATATAAATATCAACTATTGGACACATTTGGCGAAGATCAGTACTGCTGCTGCAGTCAATCAAATTCCATCAAATTGTCAATAATAAATTAACACTTAGTAGAGAGTAATTTGAAATTACGCTCTACTTAGATCTCACATTAAGTGTATCATTTTCATGTTACTAATGATGAAATATTTTTATTTATTTATTTTTATTTTTTTTTTTTTTTGGATATTATAGGCACTACCTGAAGTTTTTAAAGATAGAACAACTCATGCATCAGATAGTTCTGAAAACCTAAGTAAAAACAGATATCCAGATATAAAAGCATGTGAGTATGACTCATGTATAATAATTGGTATAGCAATCTGATTTTTTGTGCTTATAGTGCTGATTTTTTTTTTTGCATTATTTCAGCTTACTGCACCAGAGCCAGATGGTAGCTGCACTAAATTTAATTTCTTCCCGTTTGCTGCATCTATCAGGTTCAGTGCAAAAAGAATCTTTTGAGCAAAAATTTTTAGTTCGCAAGTTAACTTAAACTTTCTCTATCCTCCTAAATATAGATACTTTTACTAAAGAAGCATTTTTTAAGTGAAGTTTTATATTTTTCATAGCACAATAATGTAAAAATATCTTCCAGGTGCAACATGATCACTTTTGCAACTATTTTGGTCATGCTACAACTCGGATGTCTCCCCTCCCCAAAATATAAAAAATAAATAAATATAATATATATATCTGATGTGTATGTTAATGCAAATGCAAAATATATTTTAATCATATATTTATCATCCTTATATCAGAATAACTCCATCTTGTATTATAGTGAAATGATAATTTGTTTTTGTATTGTAATACCCAATTGAAAGCAGGACAACCACAACATGTATGAGGATTATCCTGAAAGTAATGTTCACTGCATACATGCCCCTCACTCCATTGCCCATACCAATGACATTATCAGGATAATAATTTGAACCATAACCTCAACATGTCTGGTACTGGCTATTGTACCACATTTAATTGCTTAGGTCATGTTGTTGAACTGCACATGTGTGCATTCGTGCACACACACACATCCCATTGGGCTCACATCTGGTGAGTATGGGCTTGGCACACCCAGGGTTCTGAGATGGATATCATCATTTTTCTCTTCCTTGGTGATTTCCTTCTATTGCTCTCTCTCTCTCTCTCTCTCTCTCTCTCTCTCTCTCTCTCTCTCTCTCTCTCTCTCTCTCTCTCTCAGGGTTACTCAATTTTTTTTTGCCTGGTGCAGCATAAGCCTCAGGCTTCCTTGCACCATATGGCTAATAATAATAATAAGCTAGAAACAGAGTTCTGCACTGAATATTTGTGTAGAGGCTTTTAAAAGTGGATGGTGGTATTGCTTCAGGTCAAATTATAGTTTCAGATCAATGATCTTTTATCAAAATTGAAACTTCATGTGGTTGAATGCCAACACAAATACTGCATATTAATTGCTGCAGGAAGTGTGTGATGAGTCAATGGTAGATTACAGCTTGATTTCCCATTGGTCTCAAATGTTTGACAAGGTCAGACCAGCACTGCAGACAAGCAATGCTCAGGTCGACCAAGATCATCTACAGACAACATATTGGCAGTCATTATCACATTTTGGTGGAAGGCAGATGTATGACCTGTGAAGAAATTGCCAGCATATCTAGAATGTCAAAATCAGCTGTTCACTGAATTTTAACTGAGGTGTTATGAAAATGAAAGGTTGCTGCTTGATGAGTACCACATTTGTTGTCAAATGAACAGCAAGCAAAACAAAAAGAAATTGCAAAGCAGTTACTCGCATTTTAGTATTAGTAGTGGTAAATGATGCAAGAAAGCAAGCTTATACAGCATCAGCAAAAAAATGAGAAATAAAACATACATTATCTCCAATAGTTTATCTAGTTCTTTCTCCTTAAATTTATGCAGAAAATCGACTTCCACAACAACAGATGCAAGCTTATTCCAGCAATCACCCACCCATTGGCTGAAGGCATACTTCCACATATCTATTCTACAACCATCCTTCTTCAATTTGAATTTATACCCCCTCATGTGCATAGTCGAGAAAGAGGTAGAATCCCATCATTGAGTTTGCTTAAGCCATTTTAAGCCTTAAACACCTCAATATGATCGCCTCACGGGTGGCTGGTCTTCAGACGCTGCAATTTGAAAAACTGAAGCCTTTCTTGGTAAGAGTATCCCTTTGTTCCCCTTCTCCACATCTATTCTAGCAGCTCTATATCCTTCCTAAAATGATATTGTTGTTGTTGTTTTGGTTTTTAGGAGCATTAGCAACTAAGGCCATATTGCTCCGGGAATATGTGGTGGTCATTCCCTCCCCTTTCCACATCCCCTGTATTTGGTGGTGACGGGCTCAAACCTCAGTCTAATCAAGAAGCGTATGCTACACACTGCTGCTCCTTCCCACCTGGCTACGGAGGCGCCCTTCCTAAAATGAAGCCTCCAGACCTGTATGCAGTACTCAAGATTCCTAACCATTGACTTATAAAATGGGATAATCACTTCCTTATCCCTGCTAGCAAACTTCCTGTATATCATTGAAGAAATCCCATGAGTGGTCCTGGCAACCTATCTGAACTGCTCAGAAAACTTCATATCTGACTGCACAATTACTCCCAGGTTCTTTTGATTTTCCACTACCCTGAGTGCAGTACCACACAGTTGGTATGCTACTATGGGATTACTGCTACCCATATAATAAGGGTAGCAGTAATCATTTACTGTCATTAATGACAGTAAAGATTTACTGTCATTCTTTACTGTCATTAATCACCCTGCCAACCTTTGTATCATCTGCAGACTTAGACATTGAGCCTGGTATAGCTTCATCAACATCATTAATAAAAACAGAAAATAACAATGGGCCCATCACCAAACCCTGTGGGACGCCACTAATAACATTAGTCCATGGAGCAGTGGCCACTGATAACCACTCTACCATCCCCTTTATCAATAGCAGTAACTTGACCTTAATGCCACACTGCTCCAATTTGTATAGCAGATTTTTATGTGCAACAGTATCAAAAGCTTTCCTGAAATCCAAGTATATGACATGAAAATTATTTTTGTATCCAGTTCCTTTATTGCTGCATCATAGTTTCCAATTATATTGGTCTAACAAGATCTTCCCTTGATGAACCCATTTTGTAACTGAAGTATAACTGCACTACTGTCTAGACAGGAGCATCTTTATGGCTAAGAGTTTGCTTGCATCCTTTGCTACCTCCCTTACTATAATTGGATAGATCCCATCCATCCCAGGTGCCTTTTTTTATGTTTAACTTCAAGAATTTCTCTTTCACTTTCCTCTCCATTATTATAAAATCATTTATCTCTCTGTTAGAGTATGATAAACTTCTGACATCCACTACCCTAAAGAATTCTTCATGTGTAAATGGATTTACAGTAGAACATCAGTTATCTGGAAGTCAGATATCCAGAACATCAGCTATCTGGAATAATTTGAAAGGCTGATCTTTCTTCTTTTTTTTTATTTTTTTTTATTAACGGTAGTACAGTAAGCTCCAGTTATAGTGATCACATTTTCAAATAGAATTTTGATTCTAATAAGCGAAAGATTGAGTTTACTACCCATTTATAACTTTTTGTACAAACAAAAAGCCCAATAAACCGAAAACTGCAAATTTGTTTTATGGTTGTGACCTCTAGAATTCTATGTGACCTTCAGAAATTCGCTTTAGAAAGATATCTGAGATTACTGGTCTCTGTGATATTTCGGAAACCATGAGTGAATTTCAAATTAGCTTAGCTCCAGATTCAGTAAGAATAATATCAGCCAGAAACTGTGCGATTTATTATTTTTCTCATTTTTTATGGTAAAATGTGAATGAAAAGAAAATGCGTAGTTTTAACGTTGCAACAAAAAACGAAAATTATTAATAGAATTAGAAAAAGTGAAAATTTATAGGAAATTTCTCCAACGTGCTTATTGTGGGGACTTCAACAATTTACGACACCAAGAAAAATTCTTCGATTATGGATAGTAAAGGAGGATCTAGAGAAAAAGATGATGTCAAAACCTGAAACTGCCACTTTAGAGAGTGCACCTTATTTGTGATTTTTTTCTGAAGTGAAGTTTAGGTGAACCAGTGTCTGGCCCAATGTTGTGTGAAAAAGCCTTGAATTTTAACTAAAAATTAATAGTTAATGAAGATTTTAAGGCAAATACATGTTGGCTGAAAAACTTTAAACCGTGAACTAGATATTCAAGGCGAGAAACTTTCTGAAGATGAATCGGCAGTGGTGTCCTTTAAAAGTAAGTTTTCTTCAGTTATAGCAAATTATGAGAAAGAAAATGTTTATAATGTTGATGAGATGGGCTTATTATGGAAAGCATTACCGAGAAAAACCCTAGCCACTAAAAGAGAAATGCCTGCCCCAAGTTTTAAGATGAGAAAAGGGAGAGTTACAATTGCTATGTGTGCAAATGCCACTGGGATGCACAGATTGCCTGTGTTCATTATAGGCAAGTCGAAAAAACCGAGAGCATTTAAAAATCTTTCTAATTTTCCTGTTTTGTATAAAAATCATAAAAATGCCTAGATGGATGTTTCTGTTTTCTGGGATTGGTTTATATATATTTTTTATTTAATTTAATCGTAAAGTAAGATTAAATTTATTTTATCTTACCAAAAAATCATCTGGAAGAAGTCTGACATCAGTTATTCTGGATAACTGATGCTCTACTGTATTAAATACCTATTTGGTTTGTCAGCAACCTGAGCAGGATCATCAACAATTAAACTATCAATATCAAGTGGACCAATGTGATTCATCCCCTTCTATTGTTTACATAAGTAAAGAAGTCTTTGCTGTTTTAATTGCTGCTATTAGAAACTGTTAAATCTGTTACTTATATTTGTTGTTATTATTATTATTATTATTATTATTCCATTATATCAAATTAACATTTTTAGTGTAGTAAAAGCTAAGAAACAGCACACAAACTGTCTTTTACACTGGCATATCATATAGATCTCTCCATTGTGCTCATCATAACCAGTCTACCCAGTGGAAGCATATTACTTTTTTTTTTTTATATCACACTGAATTCTTGAATAGATATCACACTGAATAGATATCACACTGAATTCTTGAATAGAGCAAGCCCTATTCAAGAATTCAGTGTGATATCTAAAAGCTTCCCCTCCTGAGAAAATTAAATAACTCATGAAATAATGGGTTACACTGTATGACAGACCTATAAGAAGGGTTGTGGTCTGGCAGAGTGATTAAAGGTAGGAAAGGTAGACAACATCAGCAACATCATGAAAGGTGTGAATCATAGGTGTATGGTATGCAGTACAAGCACCATTATGGACAGTATCAGAGTTCACCAACATAGAGTTCATTATTGCAAACAGTGTAATAAAGCCTTTAGTTATGGGCTGCTTTGGACAAAACCATTATAAACAAGAACAAATTATTTCACAACTGGGATCACAGATGTCTGACCCACCAACTATGTAAAAATCAGAAGGTGACATTGCAGACAATTGCCAAAAACCTTCAACAGTAGATGGCAGAAATCCATGTTTAGTGATGAAATGGTTACAGTGGTCTGAGAAGCTCTAGAAACATGTGGTCAGAAAAATCATGGTTCACATTGTTTAGCACTACATTTCTGAGAAAACCTTTTACCAATAAAAATGTGAACATCTCTAACTTGTCTTATGGAGAAATTAAAATTGTATTTGTTGTTAAGTGTTAACATTTTATACATAGTATTATGCATTCTCAGTGAAAATTGGAGTAAATGTTTTTTCTGAAGAGCTGATTTTTCTGCTTGCAAATCCATTTGCTGTTTTACTTTATTGCTGTTTTTATTTGTTTTTAGTTGATCAGACAAGGGTCCGACTACCTGTAATTGAAGGAGTGGCTGGATCTGATTATATTAATGCAAACTTTATAGAGGTGAGCGTTGTATGCATACATTATGATTGTAGTTTCCAGAATTGTCTGTGTTGATAAAAAATATAGCACAGCATTGTAAAATATAGCATAGTATATAGCCCATACAAAATATGTTTGCATTAATGTATTTTCTTTATCTTTATATTCTGTGCTATCAGAAAATATATGAGGAATACTTTTATGCTATTAGAAACTATTATCCCATTATTCTAAAATCAGTTATAATTTAAATTTTGTTTTTTGTCTCTTATCAAACATATTTCATTAAATATTTCTCAAATTGTGGTATGTAGAGGTAATTTGATATAAAAAAAATTTGTATCTGTTTCATATTTTTTTTTTTTTTTGGTAAAAATCGTGAAACTCAATTTCAGAATATAGAAAGGTAAAAAACTCTCATGATATATGTTAGTATATGAAACATGACAAATTAATTTACTTGTAGTCCTCATGTGTTAGGTTTTTTTAGTAATAAATTAATGCTTTTTTTTTTTTTTATGAAAGTCCCAAACACAAAAACCTACAGTACTTATTAGTGTATTAAAACCAGGTATGGGTTTGGGGCTGAGAGGACCAAAGATTGACATTTGACTGCAATTTCTGTAGATTGTAATTTTCAGGAAATACATGTGAAGGAAGTTTGTCCAAAAAAGAAACATCAGAGGGATAAATAAGGAAGAGGAAAAGTTAGTTCTCTGAGTTTGGAGTTAGTGAATGGATACTGATGTTGTGACATGTGTTCAGACCAGTCTGAAAGAGAGGATGGGAGAGAGTTACAGATGCCAATTCAATAGAACAGTGCCCATGGAAATATCTATAGAAACACATGCAGCAGAAACTGAATGTTTATGAGACAGAGACTGGAGAGACTTTGTAAGAGCCAGGTCATTAATTAATCTGACCTCTTTTGAATAGCGCCTAAAAGTGACAGAGGTTTTGGGGGATACCACAACAGATATGGGGACAGTATTCCATGGTAAGGTGGATTTGAGATTTTTAGAGTGAGTAGTTGTTTAGAAAAAAAGTAATGCTGAGGACGAAAAAAGAAAACCCAGTTTTTTTATGTAGAGGAAGCAATATTTGTGATGAGCTTATGCCAAGGGAAATTAGAAGTCAAGGTAATCGCTAACAGATATGTGAATCTTGAAATCTGAGTGAGTGTCATTGAAAGTGAGCATAGGAGCAGTGCACTCTTTTCTGTGAGAAATAAGATGGAACTGAGTTTTAGAACTTAACTAAGTTAGCTTCACTAGATAATTACCTGGAGATTGGCATTTAAGGAATTGGTAGTGGATATTCAAGAAGTTGAGGCTGTGTGTGTGCAGGACCAGGCTTATCAAACTGGAAAGTAGAATATTGTGTTCTATCATTAGCAAAACTGTGGATCAGATTTCCAGTTAGTGGGAGAAAGAACTTAACCTTGGTTCTCATTGGCATTAGTGGAGAAGTTAGAAGACAGAGTGACATCTACCATCACCTGCAGTGGGCATTTAATAAGAAAACTAGATACCCAATTGCAAAAAATAGTTGGCACCCCATAAGATGGGAGGTTGTTTAGAAGATCTTTATGCCAAACATAATTAAAAGCCTTTGATCACTAAACCTTTTACATTTAATTTATGAGTAAAGTAAACCAGTATATCACCAGTGAATAGAAATTTATGGAATCCATGCTAAATGGAAGGTTTGAGAAAGTGTTAAGAGTTTGTGGTTGCTAGATTTCTCAATTAGTTTGGAAAGAATAGAGATAAGTGCAATGGGATGATAATTGAAAGGGAGGAATCTGTCATCCTTTTTTTCAAGAACTGGCTGGATGTGTAAAATTTCCCAGTGGAATAAGAACATCTATAAAAGACAACACAAAATGGGAGCAAGCTCAGGAGCACAGGTTTAAAAGCAAGTGGAGAAATGCCAGCAGGACCTGGAGCTTTCTAGACAAAGATTGTTCAGAATTCTTCTAACTTCTTTCTGTTGGAAGATCATGTGAAGCATTTAACAGTAGTAAGTCTGCTTTATCTTTAGCTGAGGATGCAATAGAACCACCAGGTTGTAACAGACGTGGGAGTATAGATGGACTGAAGTGGTGGCCAGTAGCTTTGGTAACAGAACAGAACAGAATGCTGACCACTGTTTGGACAAGATCAAGTTTTCTATGCTTAGCCTGTTGAATTTCTGAATTGAGTTCAGATGGATTTACACATTTTCCAACTTTCATGAGCTTTAGTGTAGGCAAAAAAATGAAGCTGGAGATTTGGATACTAGTCAACTGTAATATGCCATATCCTTATCCTGAACAGCCTTAGCACATTTATTGGAAAACTAAAGTTTAGATAAAAGACAAGATTTTAGAGTGGAATGCAGAATAAAAGATTTTATCCCTACACAAATAATTTCACTGACATGATCTGAGCAAAAATTGGTATCAAAAAATTTAAGAGTAATCCAACCACCAAGGGAAAAAATCCCACCTCCACATTCTTGTAATACTAAACAATACAAAGCTGAGTAAGGGCAGAGAGAGAGAGAGAGAGAGAGACTCCATTGGAAAATAGATAGTCACCAAGTTGTGTATGTAGAGAATTACTAACATTGACCACATGCTTTGATGGGTTGTTAGTGAAAAAAAGATTAAGCGAGTGTTGGGTGTGTGGTTTGGACTGTCTGGTATTCTGGTAGGCAAATGAACAATTTGTGCATAGTCATTAGTAATTGCAAATGCATCACCAACTCAACCAGCTGCAGTTGTGAAAATTAAAATCACCAAGGAAAATTATGTCATTGTTAGGAAAGTTAAATTGCAGAGGGCAAAGTTTCAAAAAGGTTGGGAGGATAATAGAGGCAACAGATGAATTTAACAGAAAGGATAGAGAGAGAGATTTTTAAGCCCGAGGAAAGTCAGTTTGGGAAGTGTCTGACAAGGAATATCAGAACAGACAAAGCTTCAAAACAAAAGGAATCATAGCATGAATAATTGGGGCAACTAATAACTGAGATTCTGTTAGAAATAATATGTGGGACTTGGCATATTGTAGGCAGAAATGAACATTAGCATTAGTTGAGGCATACAATGCAAGAAAGCAAACTTATGCAGCATCGGCTAAAAAAAAAAAAAAACTCCCATTTCACCCACCTATTCTACAACTGTCTTTCCTCAAATTTGAATCTATGCACCTTCAGTTTCTTAATCTGAACAAGAGATCTCCTCAACATTGAGCTTGCTTAACCCATTCAAGGTGTTATACACCTCAATCAGATCACTTTGCTTGTGCCTAGTTTCCAGGCACTGCAATTTGCAAAACTTAAGCCTACCTTGGTAAGCCCTTCTTTGTACTCATTCTAGCAACTCTACATCCTTCCTAAATGTCTATTGAGGTTGGAAATGACACCATGTATATTTGTAAAATGAATGAAGAAATTATTGTGAGGTTTAGATATTTCTGCAGAAAGTTTTGTTCTGTCAGTTTGGCTATTCATAGTGCCTTGAGTAGATGAGGTAAGGGCAGGGGGAGTGGAACATTTGAATAAATGAAATTTCTAGATATAAACAGCAATAATATACCCAGCTCCTTGACATAATGTGGTCTTGATAATGCCTTTTGAATATGCACTACTTAGACTCCCATCAGTCACTAGCTGGCAGAGTAGAGGCAGCAAGATTATACACTAGCTGCTCTTGATGCCTCCTAGGGAATTGCCAGTCTGGTGGACTATCTAGTGGCTGGCCTGTGAAACCTGTTTTAGCACTTTACCCTCAAAATGAAAGGTATTTTAGATCTCTCCATTGTGCTCATCATAACCAGTCTACCCAGTGGAAGCATATTACTTTTTTTTTTTTTATATTTTTGTAAAATGCAGGGATAGTAATGTGTCACAATTTTGTGGAATGCTGATGGTATCATCCTCACTTTTGACATTCCTTATAGCACCTTATTTATGGAAAACAACAGTCTAGTGGTTCTGAAGGAAAAGATTCCTCTCAGCTTTGCAGCAGAAATGCTCACATTCAATGAATCATATTTAAAAACAAATTCGAGCTCATCCCACACCTTACATATTCAGACCTCACACTAAGTAACTTTTACTTCTGATGATGAATAACTCCCTTCATGCAGGACTTTTTCAAACTAATCAGCAACATTTAGCGTTATTTATTAAAAAAAAAAAAAAAAAGCTAAATGCCAAATCCTTAAAGAATATTTCACTACAGCTTTGACAGGTTAGGGAAAAAAGATGCAACAAATGAGTGTAACTTCTTGGGGACTATGCTGAAAAATATGTAAATTTCATTTCCCAATCATACCTTTGCCGAATAAATTAGTGACCTTATGTCTTCAACATACCTCGTATGAGCACAGAGAGCCAGGTACACCTCTTGGACTCATTTAGAGCAAGCCCTGGTTCACTTTTTGACAACAATTGGGGGGGAAAAAATGTTGCTGCTCCTCCTGACTAATGATTCATAATCACTGACATTTATTTTCAAAGTAAGCAATTAAAATAAATACTTTTTTTAATCAATACTTCTAATTTTTTTATAGTTTTTTTTTTTTTTACCATGTTAAAAAAAATTTTATAACTGTCTTACAAAAACATATGGTCTTAACACCGAATTTTGCTTGTAAAGTAATACTGTTGCCTGTGCTCAAGGAATTATAATTAAAATAAATAAAATAAAATTTTAAAAATAAATTAATTGATAACTAGAAAATTTAAAAGCAATAGATAATGTCTAGACTCACTGCGGAAAGCAAAATAACAGATTTCTGCTGAAATGATGCCACTGCAGCCTGAAAAAGCAGGAAGGGTTATGCAAGCCCATCCCTTGAGTAAATGTTAACACTCATACAAAAAATAAAGAAACTACAGACATATAGTCTTCTTGCTTTTTTCTTTTTTTTTTTTTTTTGTAGGCTACAGTGCCATCATTTTGGCAGAAATCTATTGATTTACTTCCCATGCTGAGTTTAATTGCCATTTAATTTTAATTTTCTATTCATAAGTTACTTTTTGAGAATTTTCATTACTTGAGCATGGGTAACAATAGTATCTTTATAAGCAAAACTTGCTTAATTATAGCAGTACTTTCAAATGGTAAAAAAAAAAAAAAAAAAGTGTGTTGAATTTCAGTTTAATCATCTGAGTTTAGAACTGTTATACTTAATATGTATTACAACAGCTAAGAAATTAATTAACAGCAATAAAAAAAAGTAATGATTAATAGCTGTAAATGGTATTTTTTTTTGGCACCCCATTCAGTGTTTTCCATCCTTACCACATGATTCTGACTATAAAAATGCCAGTTAAACATATACATTCCAGTTTTGTTTTTTGACATTTAAACAAACTCAGGATTATTATAGATAAATATATGTTAATTGTTCAAATGCACAACACGTTTTTTAATGCATATGATTGTTATTTTCCCAGGGTTATAAAGGAAGAAAAAGTTTTATTTGTGCCCAAGGACCACTAGATCGCACTGTAACAGACTTCTGGAGAATGATCTGGGAACATAGGGTAACTGTAGTAGTCATGCTTACTGGAATTGAAGAACATGGAAAGGTAATTTTGATTTGGCCTTTAAAACTGCATAACTGTTTTGATTTTACCAACATAAACTGCTAGATGTATAAAGATATATAATTGTTAATGTTTGTCATTCATTTATTTTATCTTCTCAGTAAGATCTTATTTTCTTATGTTCTACTGTGGTAATCTAATTTGTAGAATTTTTACTATAAGCCTACTAATTCTGGAGCTTATTTAGATTATAATAGTTATCATCCTTTTATTTACAAGAGTAGGACCTCTTCCATCCCCCATGATTTTTCTGGGTTTTGTAGCTTGAACAACTTATAAATCACACTTACACAGACATCATACTAGGGCAATATGGTTTAAAATACTGACACATCATAAAACCAACAGCAGTAAGCAGTCTTATCTATTTATTTGAACATTAAATGCTGGAAAATTTTTGTCCTTTACCTTCAGGTGGAAAAGAAGAGAGAATTTTTTAAACAACAGGTTTCTAAAGAAAGGATCCTCATAAACTGATCACAACTTTAGCATAGTGATTGAGCAACTTATTGCATAAATATTGCTGAGGGTTTTTCAATTGCTGCTTTTGTCTTAAGGATGTTTAGAGAAGTAATGCTAACTAGTAGAGCAGCTGTGAAGTTTATTTAACAGCAATACACAACCCAGCAGCAATATTAAATTATACTGAAGCAAAGGGCTCATTTACCTGCTTTTTGGGATAAAAAATATCTGCATACTTTACAAGGAAAAAAAAAAAAAAAACATATGTACTTTCTCTGCTATACTGTTACTTTTATGATAATATAGATACTTTTTCTTTTTTTTTTTTTGCTAGCTACTATGCTTGATTATCATCCCCTTTGACTTCTTCACCTTGGGACATTGTAAAAAATAACAACACTTACAACACCCCCACAAATGATGCAAGACAGGCTCTCTTGTTTTCAAATGAACTGCTTAGCACTTTGCATGATTCATGATATATAAGTAGCAGAACCTAACTCAGCTAGCACTTAGACAAAGCCAGAAACTTAAGTAAATGGTGTTTATTTCAAAGCCATTCAAGCAAAGCTATCTCTCTCTCTCTCTCTCTCTCTCTCATGTAATTAATAGTCACATCCAAACAAGTGTCACAGCAGTGGCACTCTTAGTCTGTCAATGGGTGCACTTCTATTACCTTTTTCACAAGTTACATTTAATCTTTCATACAGCCATCTGAAGTGCAGTAGTCATGGGCAGAAATATATTTAGCATACAGTTCCCTGTTATAAATTATAGTGTAGGATATTTGCATTATGCAAGATTGGGTGACTCAGGGAACAATTTACACTGGTGATTCATCTGAGTCACTGTCTTGTCACTTGTACAAACTACAGTATGTATGTAGAGCTATCTCTAGCTAACAGTGATTCATTTCTTTGTGCTAGATGTAGGGAGTGCAGAGATTTGTTTGAAATTTCATGTACTGGTAGACAAAGCTGAGTCTCAGAAAAAAGTAAGATGTACTGGAGAATAATGAATCTGGGGCTTAGCAATTATTTAAGTGTTTTGTGCTATACCTGGTATTATTTTCCCAAATATTTGACCCAGGCATGGATTATTAAATGGACATTGCTTTTGTTCCAAAGGAGATTATTTTAGCAAAAAATTTAATTCGATGAAATCATGAATCTTTCCTGCTATAAGGACAGATGGAAAAAGAATCAAAGTATGTATTTCATGTAGAAGAACTGATAATGTATGTTGTTGATCACTTATCAGTTAATTAAAGGTTGTGCTAGCAAAATTCTGTGAGATGGGTCAAAGTGTTACTGCATCTGCAGTTCTACAATGATAGGATGGATTCTATCATGAGAGTTTTATTGAGATGTTGAGAGTTAATCTTTTTACAAAAGATTAACTCTAAGAAGAAAACATTTCTTCTTCTACAAACTAAGACATAACTGCCTTAGTTTGTAAAAGGAACCTGGT
The DNA here is from genome assembly GCF_048544385.1 of Mastigoproctus giganteus. Lineage (NCBI taxonomy): Eukaryota > Metazoa > Arthropoda > Arachnida > Uropygi > Thelyphonidae > Mastigoproctus > Mastigoproctus giganteus. Next base: position 210,161,795 of record NC_143579.1, read on the forward strand.
TTGTAGGTTTTTCCAGCAACTCGCAACTTAGATAGAGGCTTCTAATTGGGGGGGATGAGAGTTAGGCAAGTTCACTGAAAAGATTGAGATTAGTGGCCTGGGCCAAGGCCCAGGCCACTAATCACTATACGATGGGGTATCAGATAGTTCATACCCTTACCTAGAAAGGTGAAACTTCACAGGAACTTTAATCCTTTTCTATGTATTCTCCATGTATAGTAACACATTTCTCCGATCAGTTGTTTAATGCCTTGATCATAGAAGTCTGCACTTTTTGCCTGAAACCACGATTCTGCTACATTGATGACTTCCTGAGACAAATCAAAGCAGCGTCCAGCATTTCTCAAACCAAGAAGAATGCTAACAGTGCTAGGTCAGAAGAAGCAGTAGTTCAAAGCCGCACTTTTTGCTGCAGTAGTTCGAAGCCACACTGGGCAACAAAGTTGGTGGTGGCAATGGCCATGTGAGCTGGTGCATTGTCTGACAGAAGACTTACACCTTTGATTAACATTCCATGCCTTTTCACCTTCAAAGTATCGCGTAACTTTTACAAAAGATTTCTGTAGTATTCTTCGGTAAGTGTTGGAACTACGAAGTAGGTAATCTGTCAGGATAACCTCTTTTCTGTTCCAAAACATGGACAACATCACCTTCTTCACAGTTCGAGTGGTCTTTGTCTTTTTGAGAGGTGGGGAGGAGGTGTGCTTCCACTGCTTTGACATGTCTTTAGTCTCCGGATCATACTGGTACACCAGCATTCGTCATTTTTCACCAACCAATCAAAAATGTTCTCAACATCCGCATTACACAAATTCAACAGTTGGCAAGAACATTGCATTCGACATTGCTTCTGCAAAGGCGTCAACAATCTTGGAACCCATTGTGCAGAGACCTTAAATATGTGCAAATGATCATGTAAACTGCTGTGGGCAGACCCATAACTAATTCCCAATGCATTTGCAATGAAATGAATTGTCACACATCTGTCACTCAGCACCAGCTGCTCAATCTTTACAACCATCTCATTGTCTGTGGATAACCTTCCTTCTCTTGGCTCATCAAAGACACTTGTACGACCATTTCCACTTTTTACAGTGTCATAGGATGGACAGTTTGCTGACCGGGCTAGCCAGGTGGGTAAATTGCCTGCCTGGCAACCCAAAGGTCGCAGGTTCAAATCCCGCCTCAGGCTTGGATCAGAGTAGAAAATGCAAAAACCTTGGGAGGTGTAATATGGCCACAGAAGCCGATGCGCCAACAACTAACCAAAAAAAAAAAAAAAAAAAAAAATGGACAATTCTGCCCATACACAGCTTTCATTTCTTCATCAATTTCCTGAGCTTTCTTGCCCTGCAAATGCAGGAACTTGATCACTGCTCAATACTCCACTTTATCAACTATAGCATCCTTCCTCAGATTCCGGGCTCCACCTCTGGTGTATGATTACCTACAGGAATGAAATTTCACATGTTTGTTATTGAATATGTAGACAACTTATATTAAAAACGGCATCTTCCTACTGATGTTTTATCTAGGTCAGGGTATGAACTTTTTGATACCCCCTTGTACTTGCATCTTCCCTCAAATTACCATATTCAAGGAAAGAGATTAGAATAAGTGCTGAAATCACCAACAGACCAACCAGAGGGAAAAAATTGCTTTAATAGCTATAAAGAATATATCAGCGTAATAAACAGTAATTGAATATAAAATTTAACTCATCTTTATAGTAAATTCCAGGAGTGTTTTAAACAAAATGAATTTGAGCTACTGGTCTGAACAACTAATGATAATATTGAATGGCTAAGGCACGATGCCATTCAGAGATAAGGGATGAAGAATTTTATTATGTTGAATACAGTTTGGACAGGAAGGATGGGGAGGGGGAATGGATATACTTCTTATTAAAAACCTAGTTGAAGTGATCAGTTCATTCAGAATCAAATTAAGCCCAGGCAGACAGTGGGTCTATTAGAGCTCCCCCCCTTTATTTACAACTTATTAGAAATAAGGGGGACTCTAAGAGACTTAGAAATGTTGATGAGGAAATATAGGAAAATCTGTCAAAGTTTTCTGATTATCTGAATGTTGAGAAAGTGCTTAATGACTAAAAGGAACAGCTATGTACAGACTTTTATTTTTTATGTACAGACTGCAAAGCTCAGCAGTGAAGCATCTTGGGAGGAGGGGATTAACTGATGAAGATGTATAAGGCTCTGAAGAGGATCGATAAAATGCATGAATCAGTAATATTCTTAATAGCAGAGCAGACAAGACAAGACCAAAGAGACACAAATATAAACTTTTAAGAAGTAGCAGAAGGCTGAATCTCATAATGCAAGTGGGTACAAGAGGATTGGAGCCCTCTTATTTCCACAGAGAAACCATCTGCTCTTACAAAGAGTGGCTGGCTTCTCTGTAGTAATATAAGAACAGAAGATTCAATTATTGTTAACACTGTCACATGATAATAAAAATGAAGTATAAAACTGCCTCCAGTGAGTGACCTGCATGGAATGTAATTCAGAATAGTGAATGAAACCATTTCACTGCCTTACATAAATTTATATGTAATAAATACATTATTCATTGCAAATATTTAACCTGTATTTATTTCTTTCTATTGCAGGTAAAATGTGCCCAGTATTGGTGTGATGATGGACCTAAGGAAATTGAAAAGCTCTTTATTGTCTCAGTGATAAGTACAAAAAAATATTCAGATTATGTGGTGAGACGATTTCATGTGGAGCATACAAGGGTAATGTGAAATATTTCATTATCTGAGAAATACTGTTTCAAATATTCATTGTCATTATTTTAACTGAATAATAATTGAGCTTTTCATGGCTCATCATTTAATTAAAATAATGAAAAACTGATATATATTTTATATTGCTAATCATTTGAATAAATTTATGTCTGATCTAAGAAACTCAGCAAATATGTAAAAGCCATTTTTTAACACATATTTCACTGATGGTTTCAACGTATACTGTACAAGAATACCATATGCTTTGGGAATGGAAATGATGAAAAATCAAATTCACAATAATACATAAATCCAAAGATGTAGTTTGTTTAATCATGTCATTACTAAATTTTATTTAATTAAGTATTTTTTTTTAGAACAGCATCACTTGCAAACTCATTTGTATAGTTCACATTGCTATGCTCATCGCTGTGTGCCACAGCATTGTGAACTGTGCAAATGAGAATTTAAATAAATTGATTTACTTTTACCATGCATTTTTGTAAGGTTAATTTATTGGATACTAGACATTCATCATCATCATCAGCCATTTTCAATCCACTGCAGGATGAAGGCCTCTCCAGCAACTTTCCAGTTCCTTCTGTTTTGAGCACTGGCCATCCATTTACTACCCACAAACTCATGAATTTCATCTATCCATCCCCACCTTTGTCTTCCAGGTTTTCTTCTAGCTCCTCTTGGGTACCATTCTGTTATTTTCTTAGTCCATCTGTCATCATGTCTTCGAGCTATGTAACTATTTTAGTTCTTTAGTTTTGATAAGAATGTCCTTTACTTGAGTTTTCTGCCTAATCCATGTGCCATGTGTTTCTCTTCTTATCTAACAGTCTGATTCCCAATATAATTCGTTCCATTTTTCGCTGTGTAGGTCTCAGCTTCTCTTCCATTCTTTTGGTGAATGCCCAAGTTTCACTTCCATAAGTCATGGTGGGGAATATACATTGGTTCATTATTTTACATTTCAGACAAACTGGGATATTGCTCTTCAGTATGTGACTATATTTCCTGAATGCTATCCATCCAAAATTTATTCTTCTCTTGACTTCCAGCCATTTATCATTATTACAGCTAATAACTTGTCCCAGATAAGTATATGACTCCACCTTTTCAATTACTGCTCCTTCAATCATTATTTCCCTTTCTGTGGCATATTTGTTCATCATTACTTTTGTTTTAGCCATATTCATCTTTAGTCCAAAATCCTTACTAATTCTGCATAACTGATTAAGATTTTCCTCTAATTCTTTGGGATCGTAGCTTATGACCACAATGTCATCTGCAAATCGTAAATGGTTTAGGTACTCTTCGTTCACATTGACTCCTTTCTGTGACCAGTCTAATCTTCTGAAAGCTTCCTCAAGGGCAGCAGTAAACAGCTTAGGAGATATTGTGTCTCCTTGTCAAACTCCTTTCTCGATTTTAAATTTCCTACTGTCTTTGTCTAGTCTAATAAAGGAGGTAGCATTCTCATATATTTTCTTCAAAATCATAATATATGGGGTATCTATGCCTTGTCTTTCCAGTGTCCGAAACATTGCCTTATGCTGTATGGAGTCAAATGCCTTTTCATAATCCACAAATGCCAGGCATAATGGTGTTTTATATTCATTTGCTTTCTCTTCTCCATTAGCTGTGATATTACGTGAAGGTGATCCATAGTTGAGAATGCTGTCCTAAAGCCAGCTTGCTCTTTCGGTTGATTCTCATCAAGTATTCTTTCTAATCTGTTAGTAATGACCCTTGTGAACAACTTGTAGATGTGGGATAACAAGCTAATTGGTCTATAATTTCCAATTTCTGATTTATCTCCTTTCTTATGCAGCAAAACTATGATTGCATTATTCCACTGCTTAGGCATCACACCTTTTCTAATGCACTTTGTGAAGAGCCTTGCCAGTTTTTGTGTTATGTCTCTTCCTCCCAATTTTAACAACTCTACAGTAACTTCATCTTCCCCTGGGGCTTTCTGATTCTTCAGTGCATGTTCTACCTCATCAGGAAGAATATCGGGTATGTCGTATGTGTTGCTAATTTGCAATCCATCTTCCCCACTGCTGGCATCATTCCCTTGCTCCTTGTATAATTCTCTATAGTAGTCTTCTGCTATTTGAATTATGCCTTCTCTGCTGTTTATAAGTACACCATCGCTATTCTTCAGTTTCAGTATCATTTGTCTTTCTGTATTACTGCTCGTGGCTGCTGATTTAAATTCTTATATGTAGCATTTATATAGTAGACATTAGCTACTATATAAATGCTACATATTTCAAGATAATAATCCAATAATTGTTTCATTATTTAATTTACAGTATAATATAGCTTAATTTTTATTCTGTTATTAGTTTTTAAATTATTATATAATTATAATATATTTTCATTTAATTTATTTACTCAATAGAAAATTAATGAAAATCAAAGATGCATTACTGATGTTTGGCCATAGATAGAGATTCCAGAAACAACTTAAATACAAGTTTAAGAGGTTGATTACTTCTGGTAGAGAGTTATAGCCTTTTCTGATGCTTACAAAAATGCATATGAAAAAAATTGTATCAATGCAATTAAATTCAAGATTCTGTTTACACTAAAAGACATTTTTTGGCTAGAGCCTTAGACTATGAAGGAGTGATTCCATTTACACTAAAACTATGTACTGATCATCTCAATTGTTCAAAAAATTCTGAAATAAAAAAAAATGAGAAATACAGTAAACCCCCGCTTTTCGCTGTATCTGTATTCGCATATTCACGGTCGCTGATTTAATATAAAATGAAACCTAAAAAAATGTGAATTTTAAAGCGGCATGAACATTTTCCGCCATAAAAAAACATGGGAGTGGCTAAGATTAACCTGGTCAAAACAGCGCTCAATGGGTGGGGAGAGAGGTGACAAAATCGCGAGCGTGGATGTTTCTCGCTAATCCTTGTTCAGTATGTGTTATGCGCTTGTCATGGACGGTTTCGTCGTTTGCTTTTAATTTATATGCTTATAAATTGAATAAATTTATCAATTTATAAATTGATATGCTTACAAAAGTTTTGCAGTGTAAAACAGACTTTTTTTGAGTGTTTTAACGGAAGAAAGTGACTTTATTGTGGACAAGTTCTTTCTAACCCGTACAAAAATATGGCTACGAATAACAAGGGAAATGTGAAAAGATCAAAGAAGGTGATGATATTACCGAATAAAATTGAGTTATTAGACAAAATTTTTAATGGTGAAAGTGTCTCCTCAGTGGCAAAATATTATAAAATCAATGAGTCAACGGTACAATCAATCAAGAAATCGGAAGAAAAAATCCGCCGTAGTGTCCGTGAAAACACACTAATTGCTTCAAAAATTTGCTCTGTAACTCATGATGTTAAATTAGAAAAAATGGAAAAAGCTTTAAATCTGTGGATAGAAGACCGAACTCAAAATAAAATTCCGTTAAGTTCACTCATCATTCGTGAAAAGGCAAAACTCCTTTATCAACACTTACTTTAGCGTGGTGATAGCACTAGCGGGATATGTGTTTTAGCTAGGAAAGGCGCTGGTTTGAAAGATTTGTTTGAAATTTCTAATAAATATTACATTTAATATTAAATTGTTTCTTATTTTCATTTCGATGCCATATGCTTGCATTTCACTATGTACTGTCTATGTACATAGTCATATTATGAAAGTACATATAATACATACATGGACAAAATTTTAGACTAGTTTTTCTTATATATTTCATACTTTGGAACGGAACCCCTTTATTACTATGGGAACCAGAACTCAGTATTCGCGGTATTTCTCAGGAACGTAACCCCCGTGAATAGCGGGGGTTTACTGTATTTATACATAGCTATGTTAGAATGTGTATATTTTTTTACTGCCATTATGAACATGTTAATGTTCATAATGGCAATAAAAAAATTATGCTCACAGATATATCTCAATATGTTGACACATCTCTCTGTGGGCATGTTATAGCTTCAAGGTTTGGTGTGCATAAGCTATCCTGTATTGACCACATTAGATTTTTTTAAAAGACTCAATGAAAATGAGAGAGGGACTGAGTAATTTTCCTTAGGTCAAAGAAGCAACTCTGATCCACAGCCTTCTCCAAAGAAAAATCCTATATGCGTGCCTAATTTTTAGTTAATATGTGTTTATTGTTTTTGTATGAAGAGAGCATATATACACAAATAATTGATGGGACACAAATAGTATTGATGCAAAAGGATACCGTATGGAATTCTAATTATCACTTACTCCAATAAGAATCTAAACAAATTTGAAAACAATTGATTTTACTGGAAAACTATAATTAAAAGATTTTAAATTTTGTAACAGGAAGGCCTTACTGAGGAAAGGGAATTGTTGCATTTTCATTTTGTGATGTGGAAGGATTTCTTAGCTCCAGAACAGCCATCCTGGTTGCTGCGATTTATCAAGAGGGTTAGTGAACATTATTGTTCAGACAGAGGTCCCCTACTAGTCCACTGCAGGTGAGTTTCCTAAATTTATTTTCTACTATTTAAACTGTTTATCCTATAAATGAGAAAAACAAATTAAATATAACATTAGGTCAATAGTATGAAGCAATTATTACTATTGACAAAATGATGTAAAAAAAAAAAAAAAAAAGCAATATAAAATCAGCTAAAAAATCTGAATGTAACCATTCTTTACCTTTTATATATCAGTATTAGTAGCGGAAAATGATGCAAGAAAGCAAGCTTATACACATTAGCTAAAAAAAAAAAAAAAAAAAAAAACCCACACTTTCCACATCTCCTGTCCAAACCTCTAATAAATTTGCCTAGTTCTTCCTTAAATTTATTCAAACTACCCGCTTAAAAGCAAATTTTCTCACATCTATCCTACAACCACCCTTCCTCGATTTAAATTTGTGTCAATCCATTCAAAGCCTTAAACACACCTCAATCAGATCTCTTCACAGATACTTAGTTTCCAACTGCTGCAAATTTCAGAACTGGAGCCTTTCTTGGTAAGGATACCCCTTTTTTGACTTCACTAATCTTGTTGCTCTTTTGCCACCCATTCCAACAGATCCACATCCTTTCTAAAATAAGGCTTCCAGACCTGTATGCAGTACTCAAGATGTTGCCTAATCATTGCCTTAAACAACAGCAAAATTCTTGTATATATCATTATATCACTGACAAAATCCTAGAACAAAATCTAGAGCTGTCCTAGAGGACTGCACTGTTCAGAGAACTTCATGTCTGGCTGTGCAATTACCTCCAAGTGTTTTTTGTCTCTGCTACCCCCAGTGTGGTATCACAGTTGGTATGTTATTCTGGGCTTACTGATAACCATGTGTGGTGCCTTGTGTTTGTCAATGTTAAATTTCAGTTGCCACTTGTCGCGGCAATCTGCCTAATTTTTCTAGATCTTGTTACAGTAGCAGCATACCCTGATTGCTCTCATTAACAGCTCTAACAACTTTTGTATTATCTGCAAGCTTAAACATTAAGTGTCATATACCTTCATCAATCTCATTAATGAAAACAACAGGCCCAGCACTAAACACTGGAGAACTTCATTAATAGCATTACTCCAAGAAGAGTAATGCCCATTGATAACCACTCTCTTCTCCTACTCAACCATCCCTTTATCCATAGAAGTAATAACTTTCCCCCAAATGCCACACTGCTTCAATCTGTACAGCAGTGTTTTATGTAGAACAGCACCAAAAGCTTTTCCTGGAATCAGAGTTTATGATGTCAGTATTATTTTTTATATCCATTTACTTTCTTACCGCATTAAAGTATCCAATCAGATTGGTCAGACAAATCACCCCTTAACAAATCCATGCTGTGACTGCCATATAACTGTCATAGATGGTCCTCCATTATTTTTCAAGAATTTTCCCAAGCTCTCTTTAAATTTAAATAAACTTCCAACCTTTACATAAGTATTTGGGAATTTATTCCAGAATTCAATCACTCATCATCATCATCATCAGCCATTTTCAATCCACTGCAGGATGAAGGCCTCTCCAGCAACTTTCCAGTTCTTTCTGTTTTGAGCACTGGCCATCCATTTACATGGGCACTGGCCCACAAACTCATGAATTTCATCTATCCATCTCCGCCTTTATCTTCCAGGTTTTCTTCTAGCTCCTCTTGGATACCATTCTGTTATTTTCTTAGTCCATCTGTCATCGTGTCTTCGGGCTATGTGTCCTGCCCAAGACCATTTTAGTTCTGATAAGAATTCAATCACTATTTGACTAAATTAAAATTTTTAGACAGTATTACACAATTATTCCCTTTCATTTTGTTTTCCCTTTATGTATATTACATGCCTGTGTAAGGGTATCCTCAGCATTTAGCTCACCAAACCCTTTTAAAAGCATAAACAGATCAAACAGACACCCAGTTTCCAACTGCTGTCCTCACAGAAAATCTTAATAAGAACACTGTCTTTGTGCCTATCATTCAAACATAAAAAACATGCTGAAGATTTGTTAAGCTGGAAAAAGTGTATGACATCAAGGATCATATTTTAAGGGAAATAAAAATAAAAAACTGCAGTGAGGATTGATTGATTGATAGGAGTATTGGAAAGTGGTTTAAGATTAAATTTGGGGTGAAGCAGGTTGCATCTTATCACCAGTTCTTTTTATAATTTTCAGGAACTATTTAATAAAATAATGTAAGTCACTGGCATAGATTAGTCCAGGAGATGTAAAAAATATGAATCATCATATGTGGGTCATATTAGGCTGATAAATAGTAGTTTGCAAGATCTTAAAGGCTCTCTGAATAATATAAAGGTTGTAGAAATTTTGATACAAAATTAAATACACAAAAATAAAAGTTATGAAAGTAGAGAGAGACAAGAAACATTTAGATTGTAAACTAAATAACCAAAATTTGGAAAAAAATTTGTAATTTTTTTTACAAGTACCTGGGAAAGTATTTAATGAAGAGTGGTGATTAGACATAGAAATAAATACTATGATAAGTAAAGTGATATGAACTGGTATGAAATAAAGGGGCTGATAAAAAAAAAAAATTAGAATCTTCAAAAATTAATTTTAAGAAAAATAAATAAATTTAATAGATGGAAGCAATAGCAAGACCTTATTTTTATAGTCTTGTGCTATTGAATGATTTCATGGGGCTTTTATTGCATAGAAGTTTATTTTGTGTATTTTAAAATTATTTAAATTAAATTCTAACAAACAACTTTATAACCATGTTTTATATTTGTAAATAATGTTCATGAAATCATCTAGCACATACTGTTTTCTCCTAATAAACACTGTAGAAAGAAATGAATGTATTCAATTAGAATACCATTTTTTATTCTATGTATTTCTTTTTATTTTAAAAAAATAAAATATTAAATTTACATTACTTTGTATTCTTTCATTTGTAGTGCTGGTGTTGGCCGAACAGGTACTTTTGTTGCTGTTGATAGCCTATTGCAACAGCTAGAAGATGAAGGGCAAGTTGATATTTATGCCCATGTCTGTAATTTAAGGAGACAAAGAAATTTTTTAGTCCAATCATTGGTAAGTATCCTTGAAAATATATTGATGCATATGATCCAGTCTTTGTTATTATTAAAAATCAATAATATAAAAGCTACTTTTTTTTTTCACTGATTACTTGAACCTAGAAAAAAATAATGGCAAATTATGCAAGAAAGCAAGCTTATATAGCATCAGTCAAACAAAAAGAAAGAAAAAACCCATATCACCTGTTCACATCCCCTGTAATAGTCAACAACCTTCTGACTGAAGGCAATTCCTGCCCTGCAGCTATCTTCCTCAATTTGAATTTATGCCCCTCATATGTGTGAGGTTTGAGCAACAGGAAGGATGCCACTGGCATTGAGCTTACTCAGTCCATTCAAAGCTTTAAACACCTCACTTAGATCTCCTTGCCAGTGCCTAGTCTCCAGAAGCTGCAATTTTCAGAACTGAAGCCTTTCTTGTTAAGAGCACTCTTTTGTTTCCCGCACTAATCTCGGTGCTCTTCTCTGTGCCCATTTCAGTAGAGGAGCCAATTAACTTATACATCTTCTAATGCCACCTGTATGCAGTACTCAGGATGTGGCTTAACTAGGCATGAAAGCTGTGTGAATACTAAAATTATTTTCAAGCTTTCTTAGACTTACTTAAGATTAATCTAAATTATATCCAATTAAAAATTTTTAAATTCATTATCCAAACACACCTGATACATAAACGTCTGCTTTATGTATCTTATGAGGAGCTTTTGAGAAAGTGGGTAAGAAAATATGTTTGACTGAAATAATCAGAAAATGGAAGAGAAATTGGATTGCACAAGTGTTGCAAGATGAGGGATTGATGAAGAATGTGATGGAGTGAAAATTTGAGGGGGAAAGGCCAGAGAGAGATTAAGGAAAACTGTGATAGATGATTTGAGAAAGGAAAGTGAATATAAAGAAGAGAAAGACCAAGGATAGAAAGAAAGATATGGAAAGTGGTGGTTGAAGCGTTTGCTCGTACCTGTCCTTGGCAAAACATTGATGATAATTAATGTTTACAAATTTAAGTATTCCACTAATATTTATTACACACAGAACAAGAAATAAATGACTAAAGATTTAACCCTTTTTTTTTACCACATCAACCTATTGCTGAAACTACAGCAAGTATTTGATTGCTAGGAATTACTGTTACCTGTATGCAAGTAAAAATAAATAAATAAAAACACAAGTAAAACAATTAACAAACAACTGAATCTCCTTTATCTAGGCATTCGTAAATGTGCAGTAGTCTGTTATGTATGCATTTGGCTTGGTAATAACTCAAAGATGTTTATAGTCACTTTCACCACATCACTAATAACTGACTTAAATTTTGTTGCCATTAAAAAAAATAATAAAATAAAAACCAGTTACTTAGAAGTGTACTCCATATTACAGAAGCATTACAAAGAACCTTTGCTTCTATATAGCAGGGCTAGATAGTAGAACACTAGAGTACATCAGGGAGATTAATCTTGCTCATTAACAACAATAGGCTTCCTCCTGCCATAGATCAATTAGAATAGGGGGAAAAAATATGCCTTTAACCCAAAATAGCTGTACTGTACATTACTGAGTGTTCACTTCACATGACCATTGAAAGGTGAAACTGCCAAACATTCTTTTTGTTATCATGGCTACAGTGATTTGAAAAAGCAAACTTTTAAGTATAGGAAATAAAATTTTAAATGATATGCAAATTGAAGAATGGTAAAAAGTTGTGTTCTAAAAGTTTTGTTTGATCAACCTAATAATGCAATACAATTTGGGAAAACAGACATAAGTTATGTATATTGGAGATGATTTAGAAAAATTATATTCATTAAGATAAAAATGAAAAAAATATCACCAACTTTGTTTAAATAATTGTTGTGGTTAAAAAATTTTTTCCTGAAATTTAAATTTTATGTTAAAATCTGCAGTTACTGCATATATTTTGGTTCCAGTATCAAGACTGGATTGAATGATATATTCCAATTAGTAGTCTAGAAGCTACAACCTACCTTTGTAGGAGTATATCATTTGAATTAAAGAAAATGGATTATTATTTTTTTTTATTAGTACTGGAATTACTTTAATAAATTTATATACTATTAATGCTGATTTGTTGACAAATTGTGTCAAATATTTTAACTCTATGAAAAAATATACTTTAAATTATAAAGGTAAAAGGCTGTAGTATATGCAAAACCTTTTTTTGTGTGATTTTGCTTCTTGTAAAATAAATATGTAATTAATATACATGCAGAATATTTTGTTTTGTAACTCCCACTGTGATTGCATTGGGAGGTACTTCTCCTCTTATGTTTGTATGTTTATGATGATAATAAAGGAATAATAATAATAAATTAAAATATATACAGGGCTGTACAGTTCTACATTTTTGCAACTTACATTTATCTAAAATGAAGATTTTTAAGTTCCATGAAGTATGTTTTATTATAAACAGATCTTATTCCCTTTCCTCGATACGCACATTACTTCAAGGTTAAACTGCATTATTGATTACATATTACATGTGCTTTAGATATCTATACAGTAATACCCCGACTTACGCTACCCCGACTTACGCGAACTCGGAGTTACGCGGTTCCTGATTTTTTCGTTTGGCAACGCTGCCGCCCACTATCTTCAAGGTCGTTTTTCATATGTTATCGATATACGGTGCGACGGCGGAGAATGAGAGCGAAAGATGAACAAAATTCAACTTTGTTGCTTTTATGTTTTTTATATCAGTGAAGGGGAAACACATTTCACCATAATAACGTAAAAACCAACACAATTCCAGCTATCGGTATAATCGCAAATGCAATTAGATCGAGTTTACTACCAGTTTATAACAGATTTCACTAGCAGAAACGCAACTGGATTTTTATTGTTTTATGGTAGTAACCCCTAGAAATGTGAGGTGTTAATAGTGTATCTCTGCCTTTATGGTGTTGTTTATTCAGTTGCTACATGCGCGCAGCTTTGTTTATGCGTATCAAGCGTGCCTCCTCGTTTTGTAATTGTGCTTTATTCCCTAAAAATGAGTAAAATACTTAATTAAAAGGTGTGAAAAGGAAGCGTCCTGGTGAAGACACTGCAGATTCAGAGAGAAAAAGAAAAGCAATTATCGATAAACAGAGGCGGACTGGGTCAAAAATTCTTACCCGGGAAAATTTATAGTGGCCTCATACTATGGTTTATGGCCAAGATCACACTGGCCCACGGGGTTTCCCCGGTAAGGCTTATGGCCAGTCCGCCTCTGTCGATAGAGGAAAAAAATATGAAATTGTGAAACGCTTTGAGCGAAATGAAAGACCATGTGATATTGCACGTGCTACAGGCCTAAATAAAGCAACGGCGAAAAGCACATGACAATTGCAAACTTGACAGGTTGAAAATTGAAAAGGGCTCAATTGTAAAGGGCTTAAAAATTTTAGAAAACATAGACTCCAACGAAGAACGCGTTATAGCTACAAAGCAAGGAATAAAAAAATTATTAGCTTGCTACGAAGAAATTCTGCGTGAAAAAAAGAACGCGCTGTGTCGTCAGACGAATTTGTTAGATTTTATGAAGCCATCGACATCGAAATAACTTTTTAACGTAAGTCATTTGTTTTTTTAATACATATTTTGTATTAATATGTATAAAGAACTGCAATTTTATTAATATTTTTTTTCTAAACTAGTGTTTTTGTTAGTCCTTGGTCCCAATTAAGCAAAATTTATATGTATTTATATGCAAAGTTGTACCCCGACTTACGCAAATTCGACTTACGCGATTTTCGTCGGACCCACCTATCGCGTAACTTCGGGGTATTACTGTATATCATGAGTTTAATTAATCAACTATATACTGTTATTCAAATATTACAGAAACAATATATCTTTGTCTACCGAGCCCTTATGGAGCATGCTCAGTTTGGTGACACTGAAATTGAAATTCGGCATCTCAGGGATCACTATGAATTGTTAAAAGAAAAAGTTGGTGATACTGATAAAGCAGGACTGGAACTAGAATTTGAAGTAAGGCCATATATTTGATATCTTTTACGTGCACCTCTCTGTCTGTCTGTCTATATTTCTTTTTCCTTTCCAGTGAAAGAGGCGATTATTTCAAATGAAGCTCTTGCTATTTTTAATATTAGAGTTATTTGAAGTTCTAATATCATTTGGAGTCATATCAAAATCAACACCTCTGAACATCGTATTTACTCAATTTTTATTTATTCATATGACACACAGTCTTTGTTGTTCTCTCTTAGATGCAGTTAAGAGTTGCTGCCCTCAGCTTGGATCTTCTGTGATATATTATATAATAACATTAGGCAGATCTGCAGTGTGAGTTTATTTCTCTTTAGAGAAAGGAGAGCCAAAAAGTAAAAGAGATATTAAAGAAATATCAAAATTACATTAAAGTCTTATAATGAAAAAATGAAGTACTATTATGTTATTAGAATGTAGTCAGAAGAATGGGAAATTCACAGAATGGCATTAGACAATGTGCAGTGCAGTACAGTGTGTCTACATTGACTTAGTTTGACACCAATTTTCAAGGAAATTAAATAAATTCCACCTATATATATATATATATATAGGTGATAGCCTGAGTTGGTTTTATGTGTATGTGTTATACTCTATAAATAAATATAATTAATAATATAATAATAGAGTAAAAGTAAAATGATGATGACAACACCAATATTGAAGATAGGATACATTGATGGTACACTGACGAGGGCTAGCACCATTCAGTACATCCAATCAATAATTAGCTTTTGCTAATTATTGATTGGATATAATTCTTCTTTAACATTAACTGTTTTCTGCATTTTGTCAGTCTAAGTGAATCTAACTGTTTTCTGTTGTAGATGAAAATAACATGCATGATACTAAATTCTAAATATATTTTTGTTATAGAAACTTGGTGATGTAATTGAAGATCCAAAAACGTGTTGTGTAGGAACAATGGATATGAACCTCAGCAAAAACCGTTACGATTTTATAATTCCATGTAAGTATCATTCACCATGCATTTTGAAAACAGAAAGATAGTTCTGAATGAGTTGATAATAAATTTGCTATTTTTAAATTATTTGCTTACTCCTTTAAAAAAAACCATAATTATGGGTGAGGCAACTATTATTACATACACCTACAGACCATATAACACTTAATATTATTAAATAATTAAAACTATTAGATAAAGAAGTAATTGCTATAAGGAATCCTCACACTTGTGTTGTCTTCAGATGCAATTCAGTTAGTTTAAGTAGCTGCAGTAATGTTACAGTGTCTCAAAAAGATATACACACACATTTTCATCCTAAATTTTTAATTATGTGTTTACAGTTGAACTTAAATTTTTTTCCACTTTGATTAGTATTTTCTGATAAAAGATGGCATTAGTTGTTTAAAAAAAAAAAAAAAAAAAGCAAAAGGATACCCATAATGCAAACATCCAGCTACCATGCTGTTTACAACATGGTATCTGGATGTTTGAGCAGTGCAAAACAATTTTAAAGCAGTATTGGAATCCAAGAGCAAGTGTGAAGTTCAAAGACAGTGGAGACATGAATTTGCCACAAAGCCACCATTACAAAGAACAATTTCCAGAATTTGTGATAAATTTTAGGCATACAATACTGTCCAAGATCCATGCAAGCAAAAATCTCGAAGACCCCCACTGGATGAGTGGGGTCTTTGAGAAGGTGAAAGCCAACAGAAATGAAGTGAGGAAATTTCTGATGTGGTGTTGCAGAGATTTGCCCAATCACCATGAAAACTGTAAAGCAAGCTGCCTATAAGACTAAAATCAGCAAAGTGTACACCACATTCTCAAAAGAGCCAGGTGGAAATTTATTTACTAAAATTGTTACACAGTATGAATGAAGATGATCCCAGTTGCTGAGCTCAGTTTTATTGAATGGTTTAAAGGAAATATGGATGAGGATGCAAGATTGGTCAGATGAAGCAACGTCCAAACTCAGTGATACATTGAACCAACATAGCTGTACGTATTGGTCCCCTGATAATCCAAATATTCATGTAGGGATGACAACAAATTTACCAGTCTGGTGTATATCTCATCAAAGTGGTTTACTCTCAACAGGATGGAGCACCCCCACATTATCATCATGATGTCAGGGCCTATCTCAATAATCATTTCATAGACTGATGAGAAATTGTTGAGTACCTCCATAGTCATATGATTTAACTCCACTCTATTTCTACGTGTTGGTGGGTTATTAGGTGCATTACTGACTTAAGACCATATTGCAGTGTATATATTGTCTGTAAATTGTGTGTGTTCTGTAGTCAATTTTCTGTGTGCTGGGTGAAAAACCAGTTTTCAGAAGGGGAAAAAAAACCATGCTACCCTCACTCAAGACCAACTAACTCAGCCACATTGTGAAAAAGGCCAATAAAAATTCCTTGTGTCACTATCAGAATTCAAACTCAGATCTTTTCTGCCCAGTGTGGAGAGGATGGTGATTGTACCAACTGTGTTACCCACAACAGCATTTCCACTTGTGAGGCTACCTGAAGGGTGTGGGGTAGTGTATAGTGAAGCTATGCAAGCCATTACATTGGATAACATTTGTCATTCACTTGTTTGCCACTGTGAACAGTGCCTAGAAGCAAATGGTGGACAATTTGAAAATCTGTGCTGGTTCACTATGTACCACAAACCATTGCTTCTGTACACACCCAATAATAATAGTTTGAGGGTTGAAATTAATTTCATTTCCTAAAATATGTGTGTGACAGATATAATTTATGTAGGCAGTTGAAGAGAGCAGTCATGTTTTAAGTTGGCTCTGGCTTAACTGAATGCAATTAACATCCAGTGTCTGGTAGACAAAATTTTTGTTTAAATTTAAGTTCTGTAATTGTTAAATCTTATTTCAGTAATTTTGTGAAATTAATTTCTACAATGTTTGATAAATTTAATCCTTAACTTTTCTAAAGTATAATCTGTTAAGTTAAATTCTTTCCAGTAACTTTGATAGCTTAATTTTAACTTCACTACTGGATACAGTTTTGTTAACAGTTTAATTTCTATAATATTTTGTTAATTTAAATTCTGCAATATTTTGTAAATTTTCTGAAGTTCTGATTTTACCTAAATAATGATTGTTACAAGATCCACTTTCAATACAAAGTTGGTGCCTCCATAGCCAGGTGGGCAGGAGCAGCAGTGTGTAGCACATGCTTCTTGATTAGACCAGGGCTCGAGCCCATCACCACCAAATACGGAGGATGCGGAAAGGTCAGGGAATGACCACCACATATCCCCTAAGCAATATGGCCTTAGTTGCTAATGCTCCTAAAAAACCAAATAACAACAACAACAATACAAAGTCCAAGGACATCAGGACCCAGACAGAGATGCCTGCAAGCATTTCCAGCGTGTGTCATGAGTTTGTTGCTTGTATAGCCTATGGCATGTATTCAAAGGTTGGTCTAGTAGACAAACCAAGCTTAACTGACAATTCTTTTCTTTGCACCCAATGTAAGGAGTGTAATGATCTCAAATTAAAACTTGTTGCATTACTTGAAGAAATGGATTCTAGCCCTAGGAATAAACTTAACTGGGAGCTTGTCAGGGACTCAAGTTTCTTGTGACCTGCCATATGATGCATCCCCAATTCAAGCCCCAGAAGAGAACAGTCAAGAGCAACTGCTTAGGTTAAAGGGATGGGTAACATTTTTTGTAATAAAGATAGGTGGAGCAGAACCAGGCTGCATTTGCTAGAGCAACGATTAATGATGTTAGCACAGATTGTCAGATTTTAAGGAGGGTAAAGAGAACATCATTATTCATGTAGGAACTAATGTTATTAACTGAACATAATTTGATCATTTGTCAGATAAATGCTCATGGCATTTTTTCAGCATTCCATGCTGAAAAATTGCCATGAGCTAGGTCAGAATGTGTCAGTAATTCTTGAAAACCTTGTTAATTAATTCTAGACTTGAACAAGTCTGCAAAACTCTAGGGATGAAAATTTTTTTTATTAGTGGGACTTGCACTTGTAGGTGAAAGGATTTAATTTGTAGAGACAGCATTCATTTGAACAAGGGTGGTGCAAGGGTTTTTGCTAGTATTGTTGAGTATATATCCCTTTATTTTAACATTAAACATTAGTACATCATATGATGTAGGCATGATAGAGACTTTTTATGGTGATTTTTGGAATCAGCACATTTATTTCCTCCAGAATCACATATTTTCATTGCAGAGGTATGACAAAAAATTTTTTTTTGTTGGCTAGTGTAATTTATCAAACAATATCCTGTAGAGATAGGGAGATCATAATCCCACTACATAAGGCAAATGTAAGATTGCATTTATAAAACTGTGTCCAAGTATGGAGACCTCATAGTTCAGGCTGACAGCTTGAATAAATTTATATCTGTTGGAACGGGTGCAGAGAAGAGCAGCAAGATCTGTGAGGGGAAACAAAAGGGTGCTCTTACCAAGAAAGACTTTAGCTCTACAAACTGCAGCATCTGGAGACTAGACAACCGCAAGGAGATCTGACTGAGGTGTTTAAGGCTCTGAATGGTTTAAATAAGCTCAATATCAATGGAATCCTTCCTGTTGCTCAGACTACACATTGTGGGAGTATAAATTCAGCTAGCAGGCAGTTGATTGTTAGAAGAATTGAAAGACCTTGTACCGAGAAAGACTTTAGCTTTGCAAGCTGCAGCATCTGGAGAATAGACAATTGCAAGGAGATCTGATTGAGGTGTTTAAGGTTCTGAATGGTTTAAGTAAGCTCAATGTCAATGGAATCCTTCCTCTTGCTCAGACTGCATATTGAATGAGTATAAATTCAAATTGAGAAAGGAAATGATGATTTTGGGATAGGTGTGTGGGAATTTGTCTTCAGCCAGCAGGTAGTTGATTGTTGGAATAAACTTCCATCCGGTGTTGTAGAAGTAGATAGTTTGAATAAATTCAAGGAAGAACTAAACGAAATGAACAGGTGATATGGAAGTGCTGGGTTTTTTTTTTGGTTTTTTTTGCTGATGCTTTCACATTATTTTCCACTGATAATACTAATACCAGAAATTAATGTAACTGTGAAATACAAGTACAATTTTTACAAATTTTTTTTCCAAAATTGAATTTATCATTATATATAGTAGCTAAAGAAATAGTTTCTATATATTTTTGGGTTAAATTTCTTCAAAAATTATTCATTTAGAAAGAAGAACAAAAATATTAATAATGAAATATATTTAACATTAGTTGTTATTGGGTGAATTTTATTGTATACAAAATAAGTTAAATGTCACATGATAGAACTACTTAATCAGTTGTGGCATCCCTGAGTCATAATAAACATGGTGTGAGACTTGTTTTTATATCTGGAAGAAAAAAACTTTTGATTTTTTTGAAGTATATAGTGCTTGTAGTATATCAGTGCTTGACTTTTTTCTTAATGAATTTCAGTATTAAATGCATTTTTATTTTTTTTATGAAAAATTCAAAAATTAAAGATATGTTTTTTAAAATTGCGATTTCTAACATACCAAAACTTGTATTCTTTAGGGGGGGGGGGGGAGAAATGTACAATTATAAGTCACTTCCATTTTCAAGTTTCTAGAACTGACAAACACGTGAAAATTCAAATTAATGGATGTGCACATATAATATGCTTTGCCAAATAAATAGTAATATTCTAGATAAACCATTTTACCTGAATGATAATGAGAAAAGAAACCATCTTACATGATAATTAAACATAAAAAAAAAAAAACATTAACTTCTGTAGCAGTAGCAATAACTTTTTAGCAAGAACTTTTTAACATTATACTGAAAACTAAAGGTAGCAGCACAAAGCTACATAAATAGTAATACCTCATCTATCAGCATGTTTCACTTAACTCAACATAAATAACACAAATAAATCACTTCTAAAGCCACTCAAGTAAAACTGTGCACCTAGTAAAGCTAGGTGGCAGAAAAATCATAGTAATCCAAACTGGTGAAAAAAATAGTTTGGGGAGAAGAACAGTTTTCTACTTTGTACAGCTTGTTTTGGCTTTCATTTTTTTCTTGATTAGGACCAATGACAGCATTCAATATGGATTCCAGACAGCACCAGTTATTAAGTAGTAATTTTGTGTGGGGGTTTAATTTACTTGATAATGTTTTATAATATGTGAAATTTTACTCATAATATTTTGTGGTGTTTTGCTGTACACAATAGAAAGAGTTTTCTATTTTTGTACCAGTTTGTTCTAGCTTTTGTTCTTTCCCGATTAGACCTGATGCTAGGATTCAACATGGAATCTAGAAACATAGTTCTGTTGTGTGGGAGTTTAACTTACTTATTGTAATACTTTGTATATAATAAAATTCATTATGAACAACCACATAATTATACTTTTAATCAGATTTTGTAAGTGTCTAGCCAAACCACTAGCCATTCATTAAAAAATAATATGTGCTAAATTAAGTAAAATGCTATTAAAAGGATTTTAACTATTTGAACTAAACTTTAGTTTTGATATACAAATTTAAATACTGGATCATCATTTTTTAAATTATGTTATGACCATATGGTTAAAACTTAAACAAGAAGAGCAAAATAAACTATTTAAAAGTTTTATTCTAATTAGTAGAATTATTAAAATTCACTAAATAGTAATATTATTATACAGATGATATGAATAGGGTTATTCTGCCTCCGTCACCATCAAGGGATCATTCCTCCTACATCAATGCTTCATTTATCCAGGTAATTATATGAATATAATGACTTCTCTCTTTGTGCTTATTTTATTCTTATTTAGTTTAGTTTACACTTGAAGTGGGTGGTTTTATTTTAACTGTTTACACAACAGAATAAGCAATTTACCTGGACAGGTCCCTCAGTTTGTGAGGATGTTGTGTATGTGAAAACATGTTCCATTCCATATAAATAATATAAATAATATTATTTATCTCCCAATTATAAGTTGATATACTTCTGGTTTAGGGATGGCATTACCAGGAGTATACCAACTTATAACTGGGGGCTGAATGATTTTATGATAACTGAGAGGAAAGTGGAAAAGAAATTGTGAAGCTAAAAGTGAATAAGGCACTTGGGGCTGATGGAATCTGTCCAATTACACTAAAATATGCAACAACAAAAGAGGAAAATAAACCTCTAGCCATAATTATTACTCCTTGGATACAGGGGAGATGTGCAAATGTCTCCCCTATTCATAAGGGGGGGGGGGGGGTCAAAGGGAAAGTGAGTAATTATAGACCTGTAACTTTGACTTCTGTTCCCAGGAAGTTCATGGAGGCAGTGATTAAAAAAGTAATGCAGGGGCAGCTTGACAGGAATGCAGTTATAAGGCAATCACAGCATGCATTCATTAAGGGAAGATCTCAACTGACCAGTCTGACTGGCACTACAACATAATAACAAAGGAACTGGATGCAAAAAATAATAATCTTGATACCATATACCTACATTTCAGCAAAGCTTTTGATACTGTTCCATATGAAAGACTGCTATATAAATTGAAGCAATGCAGCATTAGAAGCAAGTTACTGCTATAGGTAAAGGGATGGCTTAGTGGTTATAAATGGGCACTGCTCTTCTTGGACTAATGTTATTAGTGGAGCCAGGATTCAGTACTGGGCCTCTTAAAGTTTTCAATATTTATTAATGATATTGATGAAAGTATATCAAGCATATTGTCTAAGTTTGCAGATGATACAAAGGTTGGCAGGATAGTAAATGACAGAAATCAAGATGTACTGCTGCAACAAGCCCTAGAAAAACTGGACTGATAAGCTGAGAAGTAGCAATTAAGATTTAACATTGAAAATGGTAAAGTATGGGAAGCAGTAATCCCAGAATAATATACCAACTGGGTAGTACTGTACTTGAGGTAGTGGAGAAAGAAAAAGACCTAGGTATAATAATCTAACATGAAATTTTCTGAGCAGTTTAGACAGGCTGTTAGGACAATGCATGGGATTTTGTCAGTGATATACAGAATTTTGCTAGCAGGAACAAGGAAGTGATTATCCCATTGCATAAAGGCAAGGATTAGGCCACATCTTGGATACTGCATACAGAACTGGAAGCTTCATTTTAGGAGGGATGTAGATATGTTGGAATATCTACATCCCTCTGTAAACTTCTGTAAACTACACATCTGTGTAGTTTACAGAAGTACAAACTACAAATTCTGTAAACTACACATCTGTGTGGAGACATGATTGAAGTAGTATTTAAGGCCTTAAATGGCTTCAATAAATTAAATTTGGATGTCATCCTAATGCTTGCTCAAACAAACATATAAGGGCATGTAAATTTAAATTGAAATAGAGTGGTTGTAGTTATAGATGTGCAAAAATTTGCTTTCAGTTAGAGTGATTGATTGTTGGAACAAACTTCCATCTGTTGTTGTGAAGTTGGGTAGTTTGAATAAATTAAGGGAGGATTAGACAAGTTACTGGAGGGGATGGACAGATAAGATAGGTAGGAGTTTTTTTTTTTTTTTTTGACTGATTATTATTATTAGTCATATGGTGCAAGGAAGCCTGAGGCTTATGCTACACCAGCCAAAAAAAAAAAATTTCTAAAAAAAATTACCTTGAGAGAGAGAAACCTGTTTCCACCCAGGACAGTTTGTTTAACCCCAGGGCTTACATCTAGTGAGTATGGGCTTGGCACACCCAGGATCCTGAGCTGGATATCATCATTCTTCTCTTTCTTGGTGATTCCCTTCTACTTCTGGCTTTCTCTTTCTCAAGGTAATTCAGAATTTTTTTTTTGGCTGGTGCAGTATAAGCCTCAGGCTTCCTTGCACCATATGGCTAGTAATAATAATAATTATTATTATTAAATAATTAAAAAAAAAAAACAACCCTGCCTATCCTATCTGTCCATCCCCCTCTAGTAACTTGTCACCAGATGGAAGTTTGTTCCAACAATCAGTCACTCTCTAACTGAAAGCAAATTTTTGCACATCTATACTATAACCACCCTATTTCAATTTACATGCCCTTATATGCTGTATAAGCTTGCATAATTTGCCCCTAGTAATACTAAAATTGGGCAGAAAATTACCCTTCTCCAATCTGGAGAAGAGTAATTTGCTGCATTCTTGGTTTTTTTCATTACAGCATTATACAGTGGCAGACAAAAAAAAACTGCATGACTTGTGAATTTTGCAAATAATGTGTTTTGCGCTGCACTGTGGGTTGCAGAAATGTTCGAAATGCATTTGGTATATATCTCTGTGAATAAAATCCAATAAAAAGCTCCACCTAATTGCCATAAATATCTTCCCAAAGGGTAAAATGTGTAGTTAATGGAAATATGAGAAATCATGCAAATGAAATCATGACAACCAAACATACATTTTATTGCATTTACATGTACAAACTGAAATGACAAGTTAACGTAATAGTATTATGTACTGTAAATCAGCAAAATAAGTCCTTAATATTTGTTGTTCCTCCTCAAACTTCATATGGTGCAAGGAAGCCTTAGGCTTCCTTGCACCATATGGCCATTACTAATACTTGTTAAACAGCATGACAGATGAATTGGATGATTTTTAAAGAAAGCAGAATCACTGAATGAAGTGTAAAATTCTCAAAATCTGCCCTACTGCTTAATGAAGTAACAATATCTTATATTCACTTTAACACAAAGAGTTTTAAACAATATATGGCATTTATGACTTTATAGTGGGGTATACAGCAACTGTTCAAACAAGAAGGTACCAAAGTTTTTGTTTATCTCCCATTTTTCCTACAGTTTCGTTTGTACACACTTCTGTCAATTGATTTCATGTAGGCATCACTAACAATAAAAATGTTTTTTCATCATGTTTATCATTTATGTTTTATACAGCAACTGTTCAAACAAGAGGTACCGAAGTTTTTGTTTATCTTCCATTTTTCCTACTATTTCTGCAGTTTCGTTTGTACACACTTCTGTCAATTGATTTCATGTAGGCATCACTGACAATAAAAATGTTTTTTCATCATGTTTATCATTTATGTTTATCAGTGATCATCATTTATTATTCTTAGGGGTATGACAGGTCTCTATCATTCATCATCACACAAGATCCTCTGGATAATACTATCACAGAGTTTTGGAGGATGGTCAAAGAGCAGAATATTACCACGTTAGTAATGCTGTCAGAGATTGGGGAAGGCCAGGTAAAAACAATAACTGTACTTTTATTACCAGTATTAAATTATGTTTTCTCTTCTGATGCTACAAATAATCTATATTTCTTTAATTCACTGTAGATAATAAGCTTTTCATTTTATTATGATTCAACTGGGAATAAAACTATTTAAATGCTTGAAAATTCCATCCAATTTCTCTGGTTTAAAACATCAAGAAAGGTTAGTTGCAACACTTATTACATATTTAATGAATATTTTTCATTCTGTAACACAAAAAGATGTCAATTTAAAAAAATAAAGGGATATGTGCATTCACATACACATGCAATATTTTCTTAATGCAGAATTCTAATGTTAGGTACTGTATAGGAGGAGAGTACTACAAAACAAGTGTCCTACATGGTACTCGTTTCTAGTACTCTCCTCTTACCCATATCTCTGCTGAACATGAAGCCAACTGGCGCTTTGGCTCCACGGAAAACAAGAATGTTTCCCTGCATATTATGTGCCACAGAACATGTCACTTAGCCTCAGAATTTTAGAATTAAAAAAAAAGTGAAAGAAGTTCAAAAAATAGAAGAAATTAAGTTGATAAAATAAGAAGTTTGAAGAAAAGGAGAAATTACATAAACAGAAGTACATTGTGGAATGTCATACACCCGGTTTCCTGCTTATATGTGTGTAGATGTGTAAACAGTATATAGTGTAGAAGAATTTTCTCATCTCCTCCGTGTGTGTGGTAGGGTCTGCACTGCCTTGGAATTGTATTACGCTCAAACAAATATCATTACCAAAGAAGGTTAATTTGCATTTATTTAAAAGATGAGATAATGTTGTGGCAACCTGCTTTACCTCCTCTCTGATGTGAGGGATCTACTACTCATCCCTCATATCAAATAGTAGGTGGTCTCTGGTGACAGTTAGCGAATAAAATAGCAGTAATATTTTAAAATTTAATATATTTCTGTACTTTTTCTTTAAATGCCCTAGTGATGTGAATTGTAATTGGTGATCCCCTGATATAATAATTTCACTATTTGTCATTAATTTTGTGAGGTCTAGGTTCAAATCCTGGCAAAATCTGAAGCCCCTTCAATCAAAGCTGCAATTAGACAATCTGAAGTGGCGATAGAGAAGGAGCAAGGTTCTCTCTGTGAGTTATCCCAGGATTTTCATATGTATAAGTGTGTGTGTTTACTGGCCAATATCATGTTAAAATTGGCTAGCTGCTATATCTATACACAATTGTACAGATACCCAGCCAAGTGGTCAGGAGCAAGCACTCTGAGTAATCCATGGTACAAGCCCATGACTGCTAAATACAATTAATGATTGTATTCATGATTCACTCCCCTGGCCTTGTGGTTGTGCCGGAGTATAAACAAAAACATAATACATGATAGAGACTACACCATAAAGTGACCATACCACACTTTTGATCAAAGTAGCGATCATAACAAAAAGCCCTCTAAAATAACTAATAGATTGATCTGAACCCAAAACTATTAGAACCTGTTTTTATAAATACTTAATAGATAATAAGGTGCAGTTAATCAATAGCTCAGTTTCATTGGTGTTGTTTGCATTCAAAATTTGGAATGCATAGTTGCCCTTCCTGATATTCAACTTTAAATTTTTAATAAGGTAAAGTAAATTTCCCATGACTGTGTTTCTCTGCCCAGAAAAAATCCACGAGAACTCCTGTGAATGTCCAAAAAAAAAAAAAACATCATCTTTCACTTTATTTGACTGAAGCTGATGCTTAAAA
The DNA here is from genome assembly GCF_048544385.1 of Mastigoproctus giganteus. Classification (NCBI taxonomy): domain Eukaryota; kingdom Metazoa; phylum Arthropoda; class Arachnida; order Uropygi; family Thelyphonidae; genus Mastigoproctus; species Mastigoproctus giganteus. The sequence goes on from NC_143579.1 coordinate 210,187,994, forward strand.
TTTGTTTACTGGTGACAAGTTAATTTGTTTCTGCTGCACTGAGGTCCTTTTCATTCAGTGTAGGATGATAAGTGAGTTGGGCTGACTCACCACAGATTGAATCGACTGGCCTTGGAACCAACTGGTTTCAAATTTAACTAGCTGCAACAGTACATTTTTAGGGTCCATAGTCTAACAAAGGACCCTTATGTCACTCGGTTGTTTGTCTGTCCGTCCGTCTGTCACGGCATTTTATCTCTGGAACCACTCAACCTATTGACTTGAAATTTTGCATGGGTTTGTACATCATGTAGGCCAACATAATGCCGTATTGATTGTTGTTGACAAAAATTTGTCTGAGAAGTGGGGACAAAAATGTTGTCGACAACCTATAGCTTATTATATGTCGTTGAAAAGAGCTCAACGAGTAGGTTTAAAATATAATTTTAAAATATTTTTTAAATTAAAAATGGCGATGCCAGACAGGAAAATGTGAGTAATTTTCGTGTCCTTCCCTCTATTTCCGTCATTAATGGAGCTAAACATTTAAAAATCACATTAGCTATGCACTATTCGATACTTATCAAGGGAAAACTATTCCGATAGGGGTTGGTGGTGGTGGTGGTGGAAAGGCACCTGCACGGTGTCTTGCTGTTATTGTTGTTGTTGTTGTTATGTGGTTTTTTAGGAGCATTAGCAACTAAGGCCATATTGCTCCGGGAATATGCGGTGGTCATTCCCTGACCTTTCCGCATCCTCCGTATTTGGTGGTGATGGGCTCGAACCCCGGTCTAATCAAGAAGCGTGTGCTACGCATTGCTGCTCCTTCCCACCTGGCTACGAAGGCGCCTTACGGTGTCTTGCACAGCCCTCACCTGCTAGTCGCTTCTCCAGGAAGAAGTCTGAGTCGCTTCTCCCATCCTTGTCATTCACAACAACTGGAAAGACTCAAATAGACAACGTTTTCATTAGTTCCTCAGTTTTAGGCTAAGCTGGGGTACTAGAAACTTTTTTCAGTTACCATAAAGCTCTCTATTTGAGATACTACACTAACGACCATTCGTGACTATGGACCCTTCATCCTGAGTGCCCGGCACTCAGTAGTTGACCGATTTATTTAAGCTCAAATGTTAGCAAAAAATGTGTTTATGGAAGATCTAATAGATTAGCTACCTATATGTATGTGGAGTTGTTCCCTTTATGGTAACAAAATTTATTTTGATATTAATACTGATTATCATATAGAACATGAAGGTTTAAATGTGTTTTTACATCATATATTGCACTTTCTTATCTAAAAAAAAACAAGAATCTCTTTTAACCATTAACCCTATATATGGGAAACTCATTAGTACGTATGGTACTTTTTTGTATACACCAAAAAATCACTTATATTATAAAATAATCCATTAACAGAAAGACAATTTCTTATAAAACTTGTAAGCAAAACCTCTTAAATATATCTATTTTGGCCATCAGTATTGCAAACTCGTACAAATTCATCGATGTTATCTGTATTAAACAACATTGTTACATGTACCTACAACACTGTTACATAGCAACCATTCGGATAGTGATAAGTTGTTTTCTTTGTTTCCATCTTCTTCATCTACAATTGAAATTTCATTTGAATTTAATTTATTTCGATTTCTTGAAGCAATTTGATATGGTTGTTGAAGTAATGTTGTTCCCCGCATCATTCAATAAATTTATAGCACCCAATATCGATATAGACTCAGTAAGTTTCTGTTCTCTTTGACTGATCAGATGTAGAACTAGAAATCTTTTATAAAATCCTTTCAAACTCTTGATTACACCTATGTCCATTGGTTGTAAAATTGATGTTGCATTGGGAGGCAGAAGCACTAGTTTAATGTTGGACGAATTTTAAATCTGGCGATGGGCAGGACGGTTATCAACTAACAATAAAATATTTTTCTTCTTTTTGAATAGCTCCTTATTCCAATCATTTACGTATTGCTGAAAAACATCCAAAGTCATCCAAGCTTTCTTGTGTGGAGTGTAATCCACAGGAAGTTTCCTTACTTTTTTTTGAAACACCGAGGTTTTAGCAATTTTCCGATAACAAAGTTTTTTTTATCAGTTCCTGTCATATTTGTACATATGAGCACTGTCAAGCGAGCCTTTGATTTTTTTTTCCACCAACAATTTTTGCCCTTTGAATTTAAATGTATTGTCAGGTGTCAAATTATAAAAAAGTTCTGTTTTGTCGGCGTTATAGTAGTAATAGAGGCATGTGATACAAGAAAGCAAGTGTATCAGCTTATGTAGCATCAGCCAAAAAAAAAAAAAAAAACAATTTTACACAACCATTCCCTCTAAACGTTTGTCCAGTTACTCCTTGAATTTATTTAAGCTATCAACTTCCACAACGACAGATGGAAATTTTGTTCTAGCAATTAACCACCCACTGGCTAAAGGCAAATTTCTGCACATCTATTCTACAACTGGCTTTCCTCATTTTGAATTTATGCCCCCTCAGGTTCATAATCTGAGCAAGCAGAAGAATCCCACCAGAATTCAGTGTACTCAACCCATTCAAAGCCTTATACACCTCACAGGTGCCTAGTCTCCAGCCACTGCAATTTTCAGAACTTAAGCCTTTCTTGTTAGGAGAACCCCTTTGTTGCCCTTCTCTGTACATGCTCAAGCAACTCTATATCCTTCCTAAAATGAGGCCTCCAGACCTGTATGCAGTACTCAAGGCATGGCCTGATCATTGCCTTATACAAAGGGATAATCACCTCCTTTTCCCTGCTAGCAAAATTCTTGTATATCATTGACAATACCCCATGACCTGCTCTGGCAGCATGTCTGTATTGCTCAGAAAACTTCATATCTGACTGTACAATCGCTCCCAGGTCTTTTTCATTTTCTACCCCATAAGTGTAGTACCACACAGTTGGTATGTTCCTCTGGGGTTACTGCTAGCCATATTCAGTACTTTGCATTTGTCAATGTTAAACTTCAGTTGCCACTTCTCAGCCCATCTGCCCAAGTTTTCTAGATCCTCTTGCAGTAGCACAACTTGTCTTCTCATTGAAATCTTTCCTGATTTCTGCCTAAACACGATCAATCCATTCATTTGCCATTATTGGATCTGCAGATCGAGGTTCTCCACTAATTTTTGCATAAACGATGGTTTTTAAATCGATCTAGCCAATTGCTGTTACCCACAAAATCATCACATCCAAATTGTTTAGCAAATTTTTCCACTTGAGCCTTCAAGATCAGATTGTCTGTTGAAACTCCATCACTTCTTTGTGTGGTGAACCATTTGTGGTGAACCATTCTAGATCCTCTTGCAGTAGCACAACCACTGTAGATGTCTTCTCATTGAAATCTTTCCTGATTTCTGCCTAAACACGATCAATCCATTCATTTGCCATTATTGGATCTGCAGATCGAGGTTCTCCACTAATTTGTGCATAAACAATGGTTTTTAAATCGATCTAGCCAATTGCTGTTACCCACAAAATCATCACGTCCAAATTGTTTAGCAAATTTTTCCACCTGAGCCTTCAAGATCAGACTGTCTGTTGAAACTCCATCACTTCTTTGTGTGATGAATCTTTGAAGCAATGCTTCCTCAACGTTTCTAACCTCTCACTTTCTACATTTTTTTTTTTTTTCTGTTATGTTCTTTTCCAGTGCCGATATGTAAACATCTTTATTCTTCCACAATGTCGATACACTTGAAGAGGACAAAGAAAACTTTTTACACACTTCAACATTTTTTGTACCACATTCTAACTCACGAATAATTTTGACTTTTTCGCGAATTGAGAGACACTTTCTTTTGTTGGTAGACATGTTTCCGAAGGAAGGGTTCGTTTCTGATTTTACTTTAAAATGATAAAGTGATCTGCATACAAAGTTCTTAGAAGTCCCAAAATGCATACAAAGTTCTTAGAAGTCCCAAATTAAATTTATGGTTCAATGAATACAAGACAATCTGTAAATAGGGTAATGTGACAAGCAAAATGCCAATGCACTATTGCATAGGCCCCTGTCCTTGGAGGATAAGGTCATAAACCGGCTGCTAATCCGATGCAGGTGGTCATAAAGCTAAGTTGCCCTTTTCATTTTCGTCTATTCCAAGAATTTGGTTTTTCTGACAACCTGAGCAATTAAGAATGTTTGCAGTTATAATCGCAAAATCCGAAGATGAACTACAGATAAATGAACTTAATAAAATAGGTAAAAAGTACGAGGTGAAAATCTCCACCTCAAAAATAAAATCAATGGGATTATGTGGAAAGAACATACAAAGAGTCAAAATTGTTATTGATGATAAAATAATAGAACAAATATCTGACTTCACCTATTTGGGAAATCTAATATCAAATGAAGGGAAAGACATCCACACTAAACTACAAAAATATAATAAAATGAATGAAACAATTAAACGCCACTTCGGAAAACAAATGACAACCGAAACAAAATTATGACTGCACAACATCACTTCAAAACCAGCCCGCTTCTACGCTTCTACAGCTGTGAGACTTTGGTCATAAATAAGAAAGATGCACACAAACTAGAAGCAGCACAAATGAAATTTTTAGGACCATTATTAGGCTTTACAAGACTAGACCACCAAAGAAATATAGATATCCGCGAGAAATTAAAAGTAGATAACATTGTAAATGACATAAAACGGTATCAGGAAAAATGGATCAGCCACACAGAAAGAATGAACCCAGACTGGATCCCAAAATTAGCCTTTAACTACAAACCTACAGGCAAGAGAGAGATGTGGGTCGACCAAGACAACAATGGCGAGATCAAAACCACCTCCAAGAACTACAATGGAACAGGTCTTAAAAGACCTAAGCCAGACCAAGTTCATGATGATGATGCATAGTTACCAAAATTTGCTCGGTATATTCATGTTGTATGCTCGTTATAACAGTGAGCAATGGTATGGGAATATGCGTAGATTAAAATCATTATGGCTTTTTGCTTGTTACAGCCATGATCTCGTTATTTCCCTGCTTGTTATAACCAAGTTCGACTGTACATAAATAAACATATTCAAGTAAATTTAGCACATAAGGCCTCATGCTATGAGAGCTGGAAAACATTGTTGTATGAGTTGGGCATTGCCTTGTTTGTTTTGTGCACAGCATTGAGCAAACTAGGTTTTCTCTTTAGTGCATCAAACTCATATTTTGGAGGCCCTTTGCCACAAATTATTGCTTGGGTATTGCACTACTCTAAATAACACACACTGTTCCAATGGAGAAGAATACTACTATTTATTTAAATTGTATGCCATTACCCACACTGTGGTTTCAACCATGCTATGTACAAGATGAGGCTATGCCTTACTTGTATAATAATGTTTTATAGCTCCCATAGCATGAGGCTATGTGCTCTAAATTTTCTTCATTTTTTTTTTAATACTGATATACCATCTTGCATCTCACATACTGTGGATATATCTCATCACTAGGTAGTTCAAGTCTTCTTAGCGCCTGCTTACCCACCAGTGAGACTCAAAAATTGTCAAATCAGAGTCTAAATAAGTAACAGCACCACTTTAAATAAAACAGCAGTGTGCTTTTCCATTAGAGTAGTGCTATACTGAGGTGAAAGGACTCCACATTATAAGATCGTTGCATTAAATAGCAAATCTATTTTTCTCAATATTATGTATAAAATAAGGCTATGCCTAATTTATGCAATAACAAAATAAAAGCAGCATTTTGTCTGCTTGGGTTCCATCTCATCACAAACAAAAAGGCTCAATGAACAGAAGGAAGGTCGCATAATTCAATAACCCCCTAAATCTCACCATTGGGTTTGAAAATCTCTGACCCAGATTATATACTGAAAAAAATGCTGTCATCAGTTATCTTATAAAATGAAAAATATCTGATTTATTTCTAATTAAATTACCAGATTATTATACAAGACACATTAGCATTATTATAGGCATATGATGCAAGAAAGCACACTTTATTCACCCATCCATTCCCTCCAAAAGTTTGTCCAGTTCTTCCTGGAATTTATTTAAGCTATCAACTTCCACAATGACCAATGGAAGTTTGTTCCAGCAATCAACCAACTGCTGGCTAAAGGCAAATTTCCACACGTCTGTTCTATAACTGTCTTTCCTCACTTTTAATTTATGCCCCCTCAGGTGTGTAATCTGAGAAAGAATCCCATCAGCATTGAGCTTGCTCACACCATTCAAGGCCTTATACACCTCGTTCAGATCACCTTGCAGGTGCCTAGTATCCAGGCTCTGCAATTTGCAGAACTCAAGCCTTTCTTGGTAAGAGCAACCCTTTGTTCCCCAATCCAGTTGTCCTTCTCTGTACTCATACTAATAACTCTACATCCTTCTTAAAATGAGACCTCGAGACCTGTACGCAGTACTCATGGTGGCTTATACAAGAGGATACTCACCTCCTTATCTCTGCTAGTAAAATTCCTGTATATCATTGACAAGACTCCATGAGCTGCTCTGGCAGACTGTCTGCACTGTTCAGAAAACTTCATATCTGACTGCACAATTAACTCCAGGTCCTTTTCATTCTCCACTACCTTGAGTATAGTACCACACAGTTGGTAGGTTACTCTGGGGTTACTGCTTCCCATATGCAGTACTTTGCATTTGTCAATGTTAAACTTCAGTTGCCACTTCTCAACCCATCTGCCCAACTTTTCTAGATCCCGTTGTAGTAGTGTACTGTCATTTACAACCCTGCCAACCTTCGTATCATCTGCAAACTTGGACATTAAGCCTGATATACCTTCATTAATATCATTGATAAATATAGAAAATAATAATGGGCCCAATACTGAACCCTGGGCGACTCCACTAATAACATTAGTTTATGAAGAGCAGTGTCCATTGATTACCACTCTGTCTTCTCCCACTCAACCATCCCTTAATCCATAGCAGTAACTTAATGCCATACCTCTCCAATTTGTACAGTAGTCTTTCATGTGCAACAATATTTTATTTTATTTTATTTTATTAATAGCAAGATACACAACAGGTAACCATTAACAGTGTATCTGAGATCAGATCAATAAACATAATAACAATGATATGAAATCCAACAGGACGATAAACATTGATATAGATTCAAACAATAAAAGCATATGTACAAAAGAGGATTGTATTAAGTTAAGTTACCGGTAAAACAAGTAATAATTAATCCGTTAGAGAATAGAAAAATAATACAACAAATAATAAGCTACAATAATTAGATGTGAGCTAGTCACTTTGCAGTTTAAGAGAAGAGGCAAACTTGTGGATGGAGTTCATCAGTGATTGGGAGTTGTCAAAGAAGTCAATGAGAGAGTCATTTGCTGATTCTGTTCAGTGGACTGAACTTCATAAAGTCCGTGTTGGCAGAGTCAAGGCGAAACGGTGTAAGGTTCCTGACTTGTCTACAGGGAGCATTGAACTTTATTTTACTCAGGATATCAGATGCTTCATAAATTCCAGTGATTACTTTGGCTAGAAGGGCGATGTCAGCAGTAACTCTTCTAGTGCACAGAGGCTTCAGATGAAAGTAATCACACAGCGATTCATAACACACTGAGTGATAGAATAGAGGATTGCGGTACGTAAGGTAACGGACAAAATATTTTTGGACTGCTTCAATTTTGTTAGTTAAAGTCTTTGTGTGAGGATTCCAGATGGGTGAACTGAATTCAAGGATTGGCAGAACAATAGTTTTATAAAGGATAACCGCATATCTGTAGTTTTTGAACTTGTATGTGTTCCGTTTGATGAATCCCAGTGTTTTGAATGCTTTGCTGGTGATTTTAAGGACATGGGCATCGAATTTAGCACTGCTGGAAAAGAGAATCCCCAAGTCGTTAACTTGGTCACACCTTTCGATGATCACAGAGTTAACAGTGTACTCCGTATTCATTAGTTGTGGAGATCTGCAAGATGAGAAAGAGATTACTTTGCACTTCGAGGGGTTAGCAGACAAGCCATTCAGAGATAGCCACAGAGAGAATTTACTGAGAGCACATTGAAGCTGTTGAGAATCGGTAATCTCCTTCACTGCTGAGTAGATCTTAAGATCATCTGCATAGAGAGCAACTTGAACATTGGAGGTGTAGATGAAAGAAGGAAGATCATTTACGAAAACAATGAAGAGAAGAGGACCTAAGGGAGAGCCTTGTGGTACTCCGCTTAGTGGTATAAAACAGTCTGAGTTCACTTGATCGATGATAACTCTCAAGGAACAATGCGTAATATAGCTGTGTAGCCATGAGAGCAAAGGGTCACGGATACCATATAGCTTAAGTTTTTCCAGAAGTTGCTCGTACGGGACTTTATCAAATGCCTTAGATATGTCTGTGTAGACTGCATCAACTTGTAGGTGGTTATCAAGAGCTTCCGAGGTGTATTGCCAGAAAGGAAGTAAATTTGTGACTACTGACTTGCCACTGCAGAAACCATGTTGATTCTGATTGATGAAAGGCCTGAAGAATTCGAAGAGATGTTTGTTACTGCTGTGTCGAAGAGTTTAGCCAGGCTGTTTTGCAAGGTTATGGGTCTGTAATCAGATATGTCATTTCTATCACCTTTTTTGAAAATAGGAACTATATTGACCTGCTTAAAGTGCTTAGGATACTTCCCCAGCCTGAGAGACAAGATGAAGATCCGCAGTATGAGGGGTTTTAATGTAGTGACAGTCATTTTCCAAAATAAGCCTGGAATGTCATCTGGACCTCTAGTATAGTCATTTCTCATGCTTTTTAATGCCGAATTTAAATCTTCATCAGTGATAAAGAGGTTAATGAGGATATCATCTTTAACAGGTGTGAAGTCAGGAAATGAGGCAGGTCTCAATGTATCATTTGTTTGAATTCTAGAAAAGTGTTTGGCAAACTCTTGAGCAATACTGAATTCATCAGATAAGAGAATTCCATCTGCTTTATGGAGTTGTAACTTTCTACTGGTTATATTCTTATGCTTCATGAAATTCCAGAATGGTTTGATATCTCTGTGAGTAAGCAGACTATCCTGAACTGACTCTGTATACATATTGTAAGAGTTTAATATGAGCGTTTTCACTTCTTTGCGGAGTTGGCTGAATATTTCGTAATATTGGCTGTCACCTGATTGCTTATATTTGTTTCTATAAAATTCTTTGGATTTAATTTTATGTATTAATTAGCTGTTATACCAGTGCGGGTAGGTAGAGCGTGTGGTAAGATGGGATTGAGGAACAATGTCAGATATAACTGAATGGACACAGTTAATCAGGTTGCTGGTGAGCACATCGATGTCATCCATAGAGTCAGCGAGCTGCTTGTCTACATTTCTTAGAGCTAGGTTGAGCAGAGGCCAGTCAGCCAGTCTGAAATTGAATCGTGGAGAACGGGAGCTGCATTTGAAGTTATGAGAGGTCACTGTGATGTCAAAAGTAATTGGCGAATGATCCGAGTGAAATATAGGGTTGTCATTGTGAACATCTATATGAGTAGAGGAAAATATCAGGTCGAGGTAGGCATTTTCTCTGGTTGGAAAATTGCAAATTTGTTCAAGACCATAGCTGTGAAGCATATTAAAGAGAGCCCTAGTCTGCAGTGATGGAGAAGAAGATCCTAAATTGGCCAGTTGACAGTTAAAGTCACCCAAAACCATTGCTATGTTGGCAGATTGAATTAGTGGGAAGATAGATTCCAGCGAGCTTTCTAAGTACTGGAGGTCGATATTAGTTAAGGGAGGTGGAAAATAAAGCAATACTATTAAAACTTTTAACTTGCCAAGATGAAGAAGGCAGTATACTGATTCAATATTTGTGAAATTTGATGCAATTTCACAGAGCATATGGTTAGAATGTATAATAGCTACTCCGCCTCCACGAGATCCTCTGTCCTTTCTATGGATTGTATATTGTCCATCTATAATCTCCTGATCATCAATATTTATGGAGAGCCAGGTTTCAGTGAGCAGGTAAATGTCGTAAATATGTGAGCCTTGGATTGCTCTGAAGTGGTTTAGGTTGCTAATTATACTCCTGCAATTCTGAAGGTAAACATTGAACAGTTGGGATCTGGGGATTCTATGACGAGAGGAGAACGTAGTATGTGTAGATAGCAGGTATCTGATTGCTATGCCTGTGGAGAAGAGATTTTGGACTTCCTTGATGGTCTGTCCGTGAAGCGTTTTACTAGAGCCCCTGATAAAAGGGATCTTAGATTCAGCACTTTTTCTGTTTGTGATGGAAGGCATGTTATTATAAAAGATGAGTAGGCGGGACACCGTGTCTTCAGAGAACGGACATCTACTCCGAAACCATATTCTTCTTTAATTAAGTTGATAAGGTCTTCAGATTTAGTGGCGGGTCCAAGTCTAGAAAGAAAAATTCGGTCTTTTGTGGGAATAATTGTGATATTATACTTATGTTTGAGTAACTGAGATTTTTCTGCAGTAGTTACATTCTGTGTTTGATGAGTTTTGGCTGGAAGCTTGGAGGAAGTATCTTGAGATATAGAGGCTTTAACATTTTCTGAAGGTTTGTTCTGTTTTGATCTTTGGTGTGATATTTGAGACTGACAATCAGAAACAGGTTTACTCACTGTGGCGGCAGATCTACAGACAGGTTTGCAGACCTCACTAGATGTGGCAGCAGTTATTTTTGCATATGTTGCCTTAACTGATGTTGAAGAGGATTCCGCTTGGTGACTCTGATCTTGTAAAATAGAGGTACAGACAGAACTGTTCCGCAGAGGAAAGCAGGTGGTAGGAGTGGTTCTATTTACATCAGAAGAATCATCTAACAGAGTCTGTTTGGCAATAAATTGCTCTGTTGAATGACTTGAATCATGAATGTTAGCAGGCTTGGGCAAATTAATATTTGCAGCAGTAGAAGTATTGAGGCCAGTGGAAGGTGAAGATCTGGTCTCAGTACTGAGGGCATCGTCAGGTAATGAAGAATTCCTATTCACTTTGAGCCCATTAGTTTCAAGAGTAGGTTCAGAATTCTTCCTAGCTTCCCTTAAGTGGCAAGACATAACTGATGTGAGATTTTTAATTTGGGCGTTAATGTCGGAAATTTCAGCCTGTTGATTAGTTAATATTGTTTTTATACCACAAATCTCCATGGATAGCTCGCAGTTTCCTTCATTGAGTGTATTAGAATCCAGGAGAATATCAGATTTTGCAGTATGAGGTACGCTGATTAGCTGAGTTTGAATGAGGATTTTCTGCATAGTATTAAAGAGTAGTTCCTGGAATTCAGTTGATTGCAGAATACAAAAGGTTGGATTCAGAGTTTCAGTAGGGAAGGAGTTAGTGCTGAGATCTTCTGACAGCACAGATATATGTGTTTGAGTTGCTGCATCTGAGAGTTGATGCGACCCCAAAGACAACAAAGAAGGATTAGAGGCTTCATCCACGTATGATTCAGAGTCGGTATTTCTAGTTATTGGCATGATATTTGTCTCAAATGAACTAGAGTACGGCATTTCAACTTTGTTAGCGGAAGAGGAGGAAAGTGACTCAGGTTCCGTGCTGTTTGGCGTTGCAACAGTTATAGGGCTTTTCTGAGAATTACTGAGTCGACATCTATCACAACAGAATGATTTCCGCCGACTTTTATTTAATTTTTTCAGGTCAGAATGGGTACAGTCATTGCATATTAATTGTTTGCACTCAATACATTGAACAATGGGGTCAGAGTTGGTCCCACAGATGGTGCAGACGCTAGAATTTTGACAGAAGGTAGTATTTGTCATATTGAATTCAGTTACTGTAGTGTTACTAGATAATTTAATATCACCACAGTTGTGGTTTAGCAAGCAATTGGCACTGTGACCAGCCGGTCGCCTTAGTTGTTCCACAGTGAAATCCACAGGTAGCAGGGGTCTAAGTAGGGAGGGAGAACAGAGCGGCTAGGCAAAACTCTAATGCCTGGTCAAGGTCAAGTGTCTGTTGGACACATGTATAAGTTGAACTACAAGATAATGGCTGAAAGCGCTTGTATGGAGTAGCAGAATGAACATGCAGAAATTCATTTAATACTTATCTGTTGTCCGTTCAAATAATAAAGTACTTGCACCTGGCAATCCAAGGGCCTATCCTTATGTGGTGGCACTAATAGGAACTTAATACTTTAATTAAAAAAACACACAAATCAAGAAACGTTTACGGAGCACATCATACAGACAGCCGGACACAAACGTCCCCCTTATATCAAAACCTTTCCTGAAATCTAAGTATACTATATCAAAATTATTTTTTACATCCAGTTCCTTTGTGACCACATCATAGTATCCAATGATATTGGTCAGATAAGATTTCCCTTAACAAACCCATGCTGTTTCTGAGCTTTAACTGCAGTTTTGTCTAGATGATCCTACAATACTTCTTTAACCAGTGAGTCCATAATTTTCCCCAGAACAGAAGTTAAACTAACAGGTCTGTAATTACTTGCCACCCTTTGTGAATAGGGGATACATTTGCACATCTCCAGTCTTTGGGGACCTCCCCTGAATCCAAGGATTCTCATAATTATGACTAAGGGTTTGCTTACTTCTTTTGCTGCTTCCTTTAATATAACTTTTGGTTTGGTTTTTATGGTGCATGGGCGACTAAGGTCATGATGCACCAAGTCTAAGATGAGAGGGAGGGGAGAAAGAGAATAATGGTAGTTATGGAAGTAAATAGTCATTTAGCATGAGGATGGATATATAGAATCATGTTATCGAATCCTATCAAATCCCAGTGTTCATCTCATTATCAACTGATGAATAATATTACTAATTTCTATTTTTATTGATTGAAAAATGCAGTGTTTTCAGTATATATTTGTTGAAAATTTCTAATGAAAGATGCAATCTCAATTTTATTAGATACTTTTCAAATACTAATTTTATGTATTAAGTTCATCTTATTTGTTAATATTTTTTTATATTACTTCTGTTTAGACAAAATGCCAACAGTACTGGCCTGATGAAAATGAACAGGACCGTGATTATGTTAAAATCAAGTTTGAATCAGCAGAAAATAAGCCTTATTATACAAAACGAGAATTTACAATTACAAATACAAAGGTAACAGTTTTTTTTCGCTTAATTAGTATTTTTTGAATTCAAATTTTATGCTAACTAAATCCTCTATCATTGTGAAAATCAGGTATTCTATTGCTCTTAAGCCAGCCTAACTAAAATGTAAATAGGAAATTTTTAATTTCTCCTCATAATTATTCATTTTTTAGTTTATTATTTCTTTGTGGCTTTTATGAAAAATGGAGACCTGTTTATTATTTTGCAAAACAAAAATTATGCGTAATTTTTTTTATGAAACTTATTCACAATGTACATAACACGGCACATTACTAAATTATATGACTGATACAATACTGCCCTATTTACACTGCAGCGTGAGAACTTTTTGTTAAATGTGAGGGCTGTTCAATAAAGAATGATCATAATTTTTTATGAACAGCATATTGCTTTCTATTCTAACTGAGCTTTAGAATTTATGATCAAACCAAGCTGCATCACACAGCAGCTGCGCATGGTATGACCTTGGCAATTGGTCAATTTTATGCCTGTTCAGTTTCATGTATGTAACAATGGACATGGCATGCGAGGAACAGTACGCTGCTCTCAAATTTTGTTTGTCTCAAGAAAACATCAGCTGAAGCATATGAAATGTTACAAAAGGTTTATGATGAATCTACGCTTCCATATAGCACAGCTTGCAGTTAGTTTAGGATGTCTAAAAGATGGACATGATTCAATCACAAAAATCAGCAGTCCTGGAGCTCCGACCACTTGTCACCACAGAAACCATAAACACTGATTCTGTAATCGTGAGAGAAGATCATCATATAACAGCAAAGCAACTGACAGAGACATTGAGAATATCATTAGAAAGCACACACGATATTCTCAATGACCATTTGCATATAACACGTGTTTATGCATACCGAGTTCAAAAACTACTCGCACCTGAGCAACAACAAGTTTGCGTGGAAGTTTGTCAAGGTGGTGAGGTCCTGCACAAGGTCATAACAGCTAATGAGACATAATTTCAATCCAAAGAATAAGCAAAAAAGCTCTGTTTGGAAGTCTATATCATAGCCAACACCGAAACAAGCAAAAGTTGTGGCTCTGCCGGAAAGGTTATGGTCATCTCTTTTTATGACCTTCAAGGAATAGTTTACCAGCATGTTGTGCTACGTCATATGACTGTTACAGGACCTTACTATAGAACTGTACTGCACACTTTGCCCATACTGTCATTGTGTACTTAACCAGCATTAATGTAAAGTGTGTTCCTCATCTACCCTACAGCCCTGACCTTTTGCACCCTGTGATTTGTTTCTTTTTCCAAAGTTAAAGGAGCTGCAAGGAAAACGTTTCCAGTCATCAGAAGAAATTGTAAAGACGTAGGAGACGATTCTCAAATGCCTGTCCAAAAAATTACTTCCACCATGTTTTTGAAGAATGGCAGAAACATTGTGCATTTCATCAAATGGGGACTACTTATAATGCTAATGCTTTGAAAAGGACCATCAAAATATGGATAACTAATAAATAGCACATTGTATGTTATGAAAAAAAAAAATTATGATCATTCTTCATTGAACAACTCTCATAGTTAATAAAATCTAATTGGTAACTGAAGTAAGTAATGCTCACATCTCAAATTTTTTTGTAAAAAGCACTGAAAATATCATGTTTAGCATAATAAAATGATAATTAACATTGCACTAATATACAGCAGTAAGAGGCTTTGATTATCAGATAGGTTCTGCCTAAACAAATCTTGCTCGCAATTCAGAAATGGGACAGTGATATTTGCAAATTTGTCACCGATAAAAACCATTTTCATGCAGTCACACTTTTATCATGGGCAGCTATTGTCTCTTTTAAGCCTTTAAGCACGCTGTATGCTGATTCTCCATGTTGCTGTCTGGATGTGTTCTCTGTGTTTCTGCAAACATAATTCTCTATGCCCACTCCTGCTCTTGTCCTTATAAACCATCATTCATATGAACTATTCTCTTGTTTATACTGAAGCTCCACTTAATATTATATTGATATAATTATTATCATTTTAATATGTAACCTCTATGATTTTTTATTAATCCCCAAAATTTCTGTCATTACAGGATTTTGTATAGCCATTATAACCATATTTGCTGTCTGTAAAATGACAACAAGCATTTATTTATTTATATCATTTGCAGCTGTTTCCTAGATAACAATACTTGAAAATCTCAGCAGGCATAACTTTTAGATTTTTTAGATTTCAAACATTTCCTTTTTGAAACAAAGCCAAAAAGGTTTCGCTTCATGTTTCAAATCTGAAATGCTTATGCAGTCAGAGGTCTGTCCTCAAATTGCATATATATACAATTGCTGAAACTCTTCATTTACTGACATTATAACTTGATCCAGAAGATTCTAACAGAAACATTGCTAATCCTGGACTCATCTGCAAGCCCTACTGCTGAAATTTTTGAATTATTGCACTGCTGAAGTTATTTTCGTAGTGTGCAGTTAAAAATCTCTTAATGCTTTTCACTTTTCCAGAGCTGTAACTCACGATATAACTGCATTTGCTGACTTTGCAATGTTGATTTGTGAAAGATCATATCAAATTACGCTTAAAATTGTCAAAAACTTAATTCTTTTGAATGATATCTAATGTTTATTTCAATGTTCATGAACTAATTTAAAGCAATCTGATAATATCAGATTTCTTTAAACAGGTTCCACTGCTATACTTGGTGTGAAAATTTGTTTTACAGTGATAACTGCATAATATGCAACAATGTCCAACTTCCTGTTGTGTAAGTTTTATAAGTCTGCTAAATGTTTTCTGATAAAATTCAATTCTTTATCATGTATTTTAGCAAATGTATGTAATTCACATAATAGCACTAGTTTTGGAGTACTCTCTACATTGCATTGCACTACTGAAAGTTTCTGAAACATGGTCAGTTAATGTAGCAACAATGACAATAATATCTCAGTTTTTACAATACTTTTTTTTTAATATAGTGTAAGATTACAAAATCAGTGACTCCCAAGTGTGAATAATATGTATAGTAAGGTATAGACAAAATATGTTGCTAGCATACTTCATTGTCTTCAACAATAAGTATGATAAACACTGTGCAATGTGTACCATACTTATTAGTGGCACTTCTCATTGTATATAGCATTAAACAAGATTTTATTCCATAAAATTAACAGCCTATAAATTGGCAGCACAGACCTGTGCCTCTGAAAGTATTCTACCACTTTCAATAGCTACAGGTAGTGTTGGATGCCCGTGATTCACATATTGAGAATGTTTTTATTTTATGTAAGGTTTCCAAGTCAGCTAAATGTTTTGTGAAAAAAAAAATTCAGTTCTTTATTGTATTTTGGTAAATATATATAATTTAAATTATAGCATTTTTTTTTTTTTTTTTTTTTTTTTTGGGGAATACTCTGTGCATTACTATCCATAAATACAGGATTTTCATGAAAGAATGGGTATTTCAAAGTTTATTATCCCACCTTACAGCACATAAAAACCTAAACAAGAAATATTACTCCCCAGTTCAATTTTGGAAGGGGGAGGAATATTGTATGAATTATACTGGTAATTCTTAATACATAATAGACAGCATAGTAAAGGATGTTAATAAATATAATTTTTTTTTAAATGATAGTGACATCCCTTGGAAACTAAGCCCCCTCTGCCTTTCTAGTGCCATTTTAACTTCATCTCTGACATAAAATTTTAGAATTTTAATAATGTATTGCTTAGGGTATTTTGTAAGACAATGTGATGGTATTATTTTAATGATTAGAGGGGGAGAGTTTCATCACTTGCATTTAATTTCTTTCTCTATAATGTTAGGTATGAGGTTGGTTTTAATAGGTTGTTTTTACTTTTTGAATTATTTGTTGTGAAGGTTCCTGGTATATTTTCAATTGTTATAATATACTACAACTGTTTTGACTTGTGTGTGGTGGGGATGCAAAAGGTACATTTACATACCAGTATTTACTGGTTAATAGATTAATTTTTGTTTCAGACATTCCTGTTCCTCATTAAGGTTAGGCTTATAAAATCTGGATTGCTATTGGTTTCCTTTTTCGTGTCAAAATTTAATTTTCCATTATTTAACTTAATAGTCAGAGACAGAATACCCATAAATAAATAAATAAAAGTTAACTTTTTATTGATGTTAGCTTGTATCTTAAAATTAGTAATGTTAATGTTTTGCATACTTAAAATACAATTTCATATATACCATCTACAATCTACACTATCGTACCAATAGTCAAGGGACACTTTTAGTTATAAACAATACATATATTTACTCAGGGAAATTAATAACATATTGCCTCCTTTGTCCATAATATATATATATATAAGCTGTGACTATTAAATAATGATACTGTTGCGATAAAATAAATATAATGAAATATTTTGTAGCTTACAAGTTATTGCCCTTGGGCTTGCACACACTGTTCCATACTTTTTTTTTTTTTTCAAACAGAAACAACTCTGGAAGTTATCTTCTGTAAGCCCTTTTAACACTTCAGGCACTTTTTTCTGAATGTGTTCAATGGACTGAAAATGGATTCCCTTAAGTGCTCTGTTTAGGGAAGAGAAAATTTTTACAATGGGGTAGGTCTGGTGAGTAGGGTGCATGTTCCCACACAGGGATTTATTTTTTGGCCAGAAACTGGCACACAGAGAGCACATTGTGTGCTGGAGCATTATCTTGATGGAGCATACAACCATCCTGCAATTCAGTTCTCTTCCTTCAAATATTTTCATGCAGCCTTGTCAGAACTTTTATGTAGTATGTTTGATTGACAGTGTGATTTGGTGAAACTATTCAGCCATAATAATTCCTTTGGTGTTGAAGAAAACAAGAAGTATGGTTTTCATTTTTGATTTTGACATTCTTACTTTTTTTTTTTTGTCGAGCGATTTTGTCTTCCAATGCATTGACTGTCTTTTAAAGTTAAAATCTGTCTAACTGTTCACTTTGTATTGAGTTAATGCTTAAACGACAATAATCACTTCTAATCCTTCAGTGTCCTTACCTGGTTCACACTTTCATCAGTTTTCATGGATACCAGATGGCCTGGTCATTCATAGTCTTCCATATTCTCTCTTCCTTTTGAAAATCTTTTATGCCATTCAAACATAATCAGAGCTCTTGACATAGTACCTTCCCTTTAAACTTGACTAAATCAATTTTTTGTTAAAAAATTTGAGGTTGATTCACTGTTCAATTCTTTTGTCTGTCATTTTTCTGACAAACTGCAAAAACATGAGGTAGTGAAAACTTGTCTCACTTCAAAGCAAATGAGTAAACTGCTGTACCTTTGTTTCACAGGTGGCATTTGGTATAGTGGCTGCACATGCAGTCTTCATTATTTAATAGTCACACCTCATGTGTGTATGTATATATATATATAACCATACAAATAAATTAGAATGAGAGTTAAAATAAAAAATAAAATAATGCCAGCAGTATGGCAAGACAAGAGCGAAAATAGTCGAAATTAAACCTAAATTAAATCAAACCAAGCAGGGAGGGAAGAGAGGGGTAACAAGAGTAAAAATATTGCAGCAGAAACTCTGTAAAATAATTTAGAAAATCTAAATGTAAGAATAATAATTCATTGAATTTTAAAAGCCAATTTAATAGAAATTTAATGGTGCCCCCTCTGACGGGCACCAGGTCCAAATTTATGTGAAATATCACCGACAGAGATGTAAACCACTACAATAAAATAAACCGACCATTACGCCCCATCTCAACAGAGGACCACAAGGCCAATAATGGTCAGTGAATCGCTGCATTTCGAACGCTAGACAAATCGCCACAAAGGAGAATCGATCGAAAGATCAGTCCGCCACCCAATCCCCAGATCGAATCGCCAATGCAGGGGACTTGAACAGCAGTTTTTTTTACTCTAGTTACCCCTCTCTTCCCTCCCTGCTTGGTTTGATTTAATTTAGGTTTAATTTAGACTATTTTCGCTCTTGTCTTGCCATACTGCTGGCATTATTTTAACTCTCATTCTAATTTATTTGTATGGTTATATTTCAAGCATCATGTAGAGGAGTATGCTTTTTGCTGCCTCTGATGTATGCTGTACCTTTTTATTTTTATTATGAAAGATTCCGTTTCCAACTATTTTAAATGTTATTCAAATATATGTATAATTATATATATATAATGTATAATAAGTAATAGAAAAAAAATGGAAAAAAGAGTGAAGAAACTAATTAATTAAAAAACAAGGGCAGAAATAGAAAAAGAAGAGTGGAAGGAACATGTATCAAAAAATTTAGAAAATATTAAATATAAGGCAAATATAGCTGAGATTACAAGCCAATAAATAACAAAATTAGACCAGCACTACCTGACTGTGACAGGGCCAAGAAACCCTGTTACAGTCAGGTAGTGCCAGTAGGGAAATATCACAAATATGACATAATAAACCAACAACAGAAGAAAGACAGAAATAGGGCAAACAAAGCAGGGAACAAATAATAGACGACCATTATATACAATCTTGTTAGACTGCCCCTATTTGTACCCCATTTTGTTTGTCCTATTTTTATCACTTCTGTCCTCTTTTATTTATTTATTTATTTGTTTCTTCATTCTTTTTTCTGCCCTTTTTCCCTTTATATTACTTATACATTATGAAACATTTTGTTGGATATGCATATGCAGCCACTTATGTTTGCAGACATCTTTTTATTTTTCTTCATATATATATATATATATATATATATATATATATATATATATATATATATGACTGTTTCGATGTGGTATTTTGCTCTACTTTGAAACAGTAACTCCTTTAAAGCATTCACAAGATCCACTTATAAAGAGGGTCCTAATTCTGCATTCCGTTTCATTCTAAAGATGTTCAATTGAGTTGAAGTTAGGGTTGTGTGATAGCCACTACAAACATCCACTGTTATTCTCTTCAAGTGAACATTCACATTATTTGCTTTGTGACATCATATTTGAAAGTGTAAGAACCACTGGCATTGCTAGTGTTGGGCAAACAGAATTGTCCAGAACATCTATATAGAATACAGCATTCATGGTTCCATGCACTACAACCAATGGTCTTAGTCCATTGCACAAGAAACATTTCTAAACCGTGACACTTCCCCTCCCAACCTCACAGCTAGAACAATGCACAGGGACCTGCAAAACATAGGTTCAGTGTGTTTTGCACTATGCTAATTGACAATGGCTTGCATGCCTTCGATAAAAATTCTTTGATAAAAAGTGAATTATTAATTTAATTAATTTTTATCAAAGTTTACTTCTTGTGAATGTTTACTTAATGAGTAATAGTATACACAGACATTTTCCCTACATGACATCAAATTATCATCTCTGAAACTTTGTTAACTCTTCCATGTGCTCGTTGTTCACCATACACATTCGAAACGAATGCCAGGCTAACTACCAATCACTTTTATAAACCAAAATATTTTCATATTTCATACTGATACACAATTTCCTACAGTTAGAGGTGTGCCTTTAAAACTTTTGCTAGGATAGTGTATAATCTAATGTAAATAAAGTGTAACTTAATGAGTAAAAGTAATTAAAAGCACACTTTTTTTTTTTTCTTTCTTTGCAATCACTAGAACAACGATAACCACACCCTGATACAGTTCCAGTTCCTAGAATGGCCCGGAACTTCTGGGGTAGTTCCTGAAAGTACTTTAGGTCTGGTCACACTAATAGAACATGCCCAGCAAAACCAAGAAAAAAATCCAAGTTCTGGGCCAATTACAGTGCATTGCAGGTAAGTGTATAAAATTCACTATTTAAAAAATAATACTGAATTTCCGAATCATTTATAACTATGATCCAAGGCACAAATGCGTGAAGATTGATTTTTTTCACTTGCACATAGTTATGCTGGGACCAAATCCAAACTGGAACTCTATGTAAAGTTGCCACCTATCCGGGTTTAAGTATGCTATGTTTGGTCTCTGAGTTTTCTAATTTCTCCAAATCATAGAATGACAGAGAAAAAATTAAATTTTCATTCCATTCTGAGGCAAATGTGATATTATTATGTGTTAAGGATACTGGACAAAAAAATTAGTCGCTTGTAATATTTAAGGCACATAACAGATTGAACACAAATATCTTTTACACTTTTTTTTTTTTTTTTTGCTTACAGCATTGAAATTAGAGTAAACGGTTAACTTGGTTTCTCTATTTACAGGTATTTGCAACAGAAAAAGCACGGTTTTCCACCACAAACAATGTGAATGGCATAAAAGGAGTAATAGCATTTGGCAGGTCTAAAGGACATCCTGTTAAAGAAGTAGCTAATTTTCTGGTGTCTCAGAAAGAATGGTGATAAGAGTTTTTAGAAAACATGTGTTAGTGATCAGGGGCAAATAACACATCTAGTAAAAAAAAAACAACTGCTTCAAACAGTTAATAAAGGAACGTATCAGCCAATTTCTGGGGGAACACTGAAAAGAATTTCACAACATGGATATCTGGAATAGGTCTCTCAAAAAGACCAACATTAACAGCTATGCATAAAAAAGCCCAGCTAATATAGGCTAAAGGTATAAAAACTGAACCACTGATGATTAGAAAGCTGTGATGTAGTCTGACAAGTCCAAAATTTGCCTATACCCTAATGATGCCAAGCACCAAGTTCACAAGAGAAACAATTAGTCATTTCAGCTAGTGAATACAGGATAACTCCTGAGTGACTCTGAACTGATGCAAGGTGTGGCAGTTAAGGTCATGAAACATCAATATAAAATTTTCTGTGAATTGTATGTATTTGTGGTTTTCTAGAAGAAAAGCCCAAGTTTCTAGGGGTCTGAGTGGAAAAACCATGTAACCCTCACTCAATCACAGTCTGAAAAAAAGTCCATAAAAGATTTCTTCCCATCTGAGATTTGAACTCAAACCTTTTTCCACAGGGTGTGAAAGGAATGTAATTTTGACCAGTGTATTGGCTATAATGGCACAAAATTCAGTCTTCTGTCATGCTGGAGTGTTGCACTACTTTTAGATAAATTTAATTTCCAGTGCAATATATTTTTTTTTTGAACCGGAAATTAAACAACCGAGAAACTTTTGTACCTTTTACTATATCATCCTAATACAGTTACCTAGGCAAAACATAGACATTAGCAGAGTGAAGCTTAGCTGATAAGGCTGGAGCAAATATTTGAACGTTGCTAGTTTTCCAGCTATTAAAGATAAAAATGTCATACAAATGTTATTCATTTCTATCTTTTTTTCATGGGGAACAACGTTCTCACTGGTAACAGAGTAATATTATAAATTTTAAAAAATCTATAATCTTAATGGTAATTATTATAAAGAGATAGCCACTTTATCTATGAAATAACTACAAGTTTGGCTGTAACTTCTAAGATATTTACCTAAAGACCCTTGTATATTTTTACAATTACACTATTTAACAAATAAAATGGTACATGACTTGCCACACCCTGTGTGTACAGTGCTTAGTAAAATATCAAGATGTGAAAGTATGGGACCCTCTCCTCAAGATCAGTCAGCTCAGCCCTATATGCCATGGTAAGAACAACTAACTGTTAGAACTTTTATGACCTCAATGAATATTAGTTTTATTGTTTATCTGGGAAGGTCCAATGGGCTGTGAAAACAGGGTTGCATGAATACTTTTTGGAAGGCTGTGTAAACATGTTAATAAATAATGCATGCAAGTTTTCTCACTATGATGTTGTTATTGTTTTTTCAGTGGCGGTGGAGATCGTAGCAGTGTATATGTTACATTGAGTGTTCTCATTCAGCAATTAAAAGCAGAAGAACGAGTAGACATTTTTCAGGCAGCTCGCTATACTCGCTCTCAGCGACACTGTATGCTTCAAACATTGGTAAGAAATTTGACTCGTGATCTTATGATAAAACACTTTTCTATCATTTCACATACTAAAATTATAGTGTTGACTTCCCAAAGTTACCCCCAGAGTAATTGCATTCCAACAGCATCATATTTTTGCATAAACATATTGGAAAAAGTTTAGAAACCTTGTCACAGCACAAGATTGGGCATCCTTGCATGTTTTTATTAGATGTTGGTGGAAGGTGTCAGGACAAATGAACATCATTCTTATTGCTTTTGCAATAATGTGTTCGTAATCAAAAGGTAAAGGATTTCTCCTGTGAATCAGAGCCAAAACTTCACTATCCCTAAAGCTTTGGTTTTGATTTGCAGATTGTTGTAGCAAAAGATATGAGGGAGTACAAGATACCTCTAATCTGGATAGTGATTATGTCAAATGCAAGGGGTTTATTTGGTGAAATGAAGTTTAGTCACACTGAACTTCATTTAATTTTTCAGACAATGATGATTAATGCTATTAATCATCATTATCTGAAAAATGGCTTTCCATCATGCTCCTTGGCATTTGTCTGTCATGCAAAATGATCATTGAAATTTCAACAAAATGTCTATTAAAATCTCCTGGATTTCAACATCTTTAGTACTTTTTTTTTTTCTAGTTTCCTGTAGTCCATTATCTCTATCATTGTGATGAGAAATTTGTTGTTACTGGGATTATTAGCTCTAACTATTTTGGTAGTAGTAGTAGTAGCAGTGGCATTTGATGCAAGAAAGCAAGTGTATGAGCTTATGCAGCATCAGCCAAAAAAAAATCACGCCATTCCCTCCAAATGCCTGTTCAGTTCCTCCTTAAATTTATTCAACCTATCAACTTCCACAACAACAGATGGAAGTTTGTTCCAGCAATTAACCACCCGCTGGCTAAAGGCAAATTTCCGCACATCTAATCTACATCTGTCTTTTCTTAATTTGAATTTATGCCCCCTTAGGTTCGTAATCTAAACAAGTGGAAGGATCCCATCAGAATTCAGCGTGCTCAACCCATTCAACACCTTATACACCTCAATCAGATCACCACGCAGGTGCCTAGTCTCCAGCCACTGCAATTTGCAGAACTTAAGCCTCTCTTGGTAAGAGGATTCCTTTATTCCCCTCACCAATCTTGTCCTTCTCTGTACACACTCAAGTAAATCTACATCCTTCCTAAAATGAGGCCTCCAGACCTGTACGCAGTACTCAAAGCGTGGCCTGACCATTGCCTTATACAGAGGGATAATCACCTCCTTTTCCCTGCTAGCAAAATTCCTATATATCATTGACAAAACCCCACGACCTGCCCTGGCAGCCTGTCTGCATTGCTCAGAAAACTTCATATCTGACTGCACAATTACTCCCAGGTCTTTTTCATTTTCTACCACCTTAAGTGTAGTACCACACAGTTGGTACGTTTCTCTGGGGTTACTTCTACCCATATGCAGTACTTTGCATTTGTCAAGATTAAACTTCAGTTGCCACTTCTTAGCCCATCTGCCCAAATTATCTAGATCCTGTTGCAGTAGCACACTGCCATTACTGTCATTAACAACCCTACCAACCTTTGTATCATCTGCAAACTTCGACATTAAGCCTGATATACCTTCATCAATATCATTGATAAATATACAAAACAACAGTGGACCTAACACCGAACCCTGTGGGACTCCACTAATAACATTAGTCCAAGAAGAGCAGCACCCATTGATTACCACCCTCTGTCTTCTCCCACTTAACCATCCTTTTATCCATTGTAGCAACTTACCCTTAATACCATTCTGCTCCAATTTGTACAATAGTCTTCCATGCGCAACAGTGTCAAAAGCTTTCCTGAAATCCAAATATATGATATCAAAATTATTTTTTGCATCCAGTTCCTTTGTAACCACATCATAATATCCTATAAAATTTGTCAGACAAGACTTTCCCTTAACAAACCCATGCTGTGTCTGAATTATTGCTGCAGTCTTGTGTAGATGATCCTGCAATGCGTCTTTAACCAGTGACTCCATTATTTTACCCGGAACAGAAGTTAAACTATCTGGTCTGTAATTACTCGTGTCACCCTTCGATCCCCCTTTGTGAATTGGGGATACATTTGCACATCTCCAATCTGTGGGAACCTCTCCTGAGTCCAAGGAAGCTCTCATAATTATGGCTAAGGGTTTGCTTAGTTGCTTTGCCGTCTCCTTTAATATAACTGGATAGATCCCATCCACCCCAGGTGCTTTTCTTATGTTTAACTTCAACAATTTCTCCTCCACTTTGCTTTCAGTTATTACAAAATCATTAAGTATCCTGCTACAATTTGATAACCTTTGGTCATGGTGCACAAGTTCATATGGATTCAACATCATCATCACCCATTTTCAATCCACTGCAAGATGAAGGCCTCTCCAGCAACTTTCCAGTTCCTTCTGTTTTGGGAAATGGCCATCCATTTACTACCCACAAACTCATGAATTTCATCTGTCCATTTCCGTTGTTGTCTTCCAGGTTTTCTCTTAGCTCCTCTTGGGTACCACTGTGTTATTTTCTTAGTTAATCTGTCATCATGTCTTCGAGCTATGTGTCCTGCCCAAGACCATTTTAGTTCTCTAGTTTTGATAAGAATGACCTTTACTTGAGTTTGCTGCCTAATCCATGTGTTTCTCTTCTTATCTAGCAGTCTGATTCCCAATATAATTTGTTCCATTCTTCACTGTGTAGTTCTCAGCTTCTCTTCCATTCTTTTGGTGAGTGCCCAAGTTTCACTTCCATAAGTCATGGTGGGAAGTATACATTGGTTCATTATTTTACGTTTCAGACAAATTGGGATATTGCTCCTCAGTACGTGACTATATTTCCTGAATGCTATCCATCCAAAATTTATTCTTCTCTTGACTTCCATCCATTTATCATTATTACAGCTAATGACTTGTCCCAGATAAGTATATGACTCCACCTTGTCAATTACTGCTCCTTCAATCATTACATCCCTTTCTGTGGCATACTTGTTCATCATTACTTTTGTTTTAGCGATATTCATCTTTAGTCCAAAATCCTTATTAACTCTGCATAACTGATTAAGATTTTCCTCTAATTCTTTGGGATCGTGGCTTATAACCACAATGGCATCTGCAAATCGTAAATGGTTTATATTTTTCTGACTCCTTTCTGCGACCAGTCTAATCTTCTGAAAGCTTTCTCAATTTTAAATTTATTACTGTCTTTGTCCAGTCTAATAAAGGAGGTAGCATTCTCATATATTTTCTTCAAATTCATAATATATGGGGTATCTATGCCTTGTCTTTCCAGTGCCCGAAACATTGCCTTATGCTGTATGAAGTCAAATGCCTTTTCATAATCCACAAATGCCAGGCATAATGGTCTTTTATATTCATTTGCCTTCTCCATTAGCTGTGATATTACGTGAAGGTGATCCATAGTTGAGAATCCTGTCCTAAAGCCAGCTTGCTCTTTCAGTTGATTCTCATCAAGTATTCTTTCTAATCTGTTAGTAATGACCCTTGTGAACAACTTGTAGATGTGGGATAACAAGCTAATTGGCCTATAATTTCCAATTTATATCCTTTCTTATGCAGCAAAACTATGATTGCATTATTTCACTCCTTAGGTACCACACCTTTTCTAATGTATTTTGTGAAGAGTCTTGCCAATTTTTGTGTCATGTCTCTTCCTCCCAATTTTAACAACTCTACAGTAACTTCATCTTCCCCTGGAGCTTTCTGATTCTTCATTTTCTTCAACGCATGTTCTACCTCATCGGGAAGGATATCAGGTATGTTGTAGGTGTTACTAATTTGCGATCCATCTTCCCCACTGCTGGCATCATTCCCTCGCTCCTTGTATAACGCTTTATAGTAGTCTTCTGCTATTTGAATTATGCCTTCTCTGCTTCTGTCATGGTGGGAAGTAAAGATTGGTTCATAATTTTACGTTTCAGACAAATTGGGATATTTGTCTATTCTTCACCATCGCTATTCTTCAGTTTCAGTATCATTTGTCTTTCTGTATTACTGCTCATGACTGCTGATTTAAATCCTTTGTTTTCCCTTAATGCTTGTTCTACTTTTCTTGTGTTAAATTTTCTTATGTCCTCTCTGAGTCTCTTTCTAATGGCTTTGCATAACTCAGTATACTCAATTTTCTCCCTGTCAGTGTTTTTCTTGCTCTTCATTTTTCGTCTTCGGTTCATCATGACAAGTGTTTCTTGACTGATTTTTTTTCTTTGGATTTCTTTTTACTTATAGGTTTCTTGGGCTTTATCACTTTCAGAGAATTGTAATATTCCTCGTCAATATCTTGGGCCTGAACAGTCTGCAGAAGCTCAAACTTGTTCTTAAGTTCCAGTGCATACTGCTTTTTCTCCTCTTCTGTTATCTCAAAGACCTTTGTATTATTTACTCAAGTCAGTTTTTTTTTCCTTTCTTTTCTTACATCTATATCAAGTGTGCATCTTACCATTCTGTGATCACTTCCAACATTTACCTTGTTCAGGATGGTAACATCATTAGTTGTTAATCCATTTGGGCTCTTCCATGTCCACTTTCTGTTCACCCTTTTCTTGAAAAAAGTTATTTCTGATATTCCTCTGGACTCTGCAAATTCCACAAGTCTTTCACCAATTCCAAAATTTCCTATAGTTCCCCTTTCTGCGCTGTTTTGTCTCTTTCCAACCTTAGCATTAAAGTACCCCATAATGATAGTGTAGTGAGTTTTTTGTTTTAGCATTAGCATTAGTAGAGGCATTTGATGCAAGAAAGCAAGCTTATGCAGCATCAGCCAAAAAAAATAAAAAATAAAAATAATAAATAAATAAATAACCACTTCCACTTCACCCCTCTGTTCGTTCGAAATACCTGTCCAGCTGAGCCTTAAACTTATTTAGGCTATCAACTTCCACAACAAGGGATGGAAGTCTATTCCACCAACCAACCACCCGCTGGCTAAAGGCAAATTTCCTCACGTCTATCCTACATCTGTCTTTTCTCAATTTGAATTTATGCCCTCTCAGGTGATTATTCTGAGCAAGAGGAAGAATCTCATCAGCATTGAGCATGCTCAAACCATTCAAGGCTTTATACACCTCTATCAGATCACCTCGCCGGTGCCTAGTCTCCAGACACTGTAATTTGCAAAACTTAAGCCTTTCTTCGTAAGAGCACCCCTTTGTTCATTCACTAATCTTGTTGCCCTTCTCTGTACTCGTTCCAGCATCTCTACATCCTTCTTGAAATGAGGCCTCCAGACCTGTATACAGTACTCTAGGTGTGGTCTGACCATTGCCTTATCAAGGGAATAATCACCTCCTTATCCCTGCTAGAAAAATTCCTATATATCATCGACAATACACCATGAGCTACTCTTGCAGCCCGTCTGCACTGCTCAGAAAACTTCGTATCTGCCTGCACAACCACCCCCAGGTCCCTTTCATTCTCTACCACTGTCAGTGTAGTACCACAGAGTTGATACGTTGCTCTGGGGTTGCTGTTTCCCATATGTAGTACTTTACATTTGTCAATGTTAAACTTCATTTGCCACCTCTCAGCCCATCTGCTCAACCTTTCCAGATCCTGTTGCAGTAGCATAGTGTCAGTAGTGTCCTTGACAACTCTGCCAACCTTCGTATCGTCTGCAAACTTGGACATTAAGCTTGATATGATATCATCAATATCATTTATAAATACAGAAAACAATAATGGACCCAATACTGAACCCTGAGGGACTCCACTAATAACATTAGTCCACGATGAGCATTGTCCATTGATTACCACTCTCTGTCTTCTCCCCCTCAACCACCCCTTTATCCATAGCAGCAATTTGCCTCCAATGCCACACTGCTCCAATTTCTGCAGCAGTCTTCCATGTGCAACAGTATCAAAAGCCTTTCTAAGATCCAAGTATATAATATCAAAATTATTCCCTGCATCTAGTTCTTTTGTGACTGCATCATGGTATCCAATCAAATTGGTCAGGCAAGACTTCCCCTTAACAAAACCATGCTATGTCTGAGCTATAACTGAAGTCTTGTTCATCTAGAAGACTCAATTTCGGTGTACGTATGGATTATTATACATTATTTGTGGACCAATTTTCATGTTGTGAAAAAGAAATTTACAGATGGTATACTTAATTACCAAACTGCAGTTCTCTTCATACAATTTTTCTTCTCTTTTGAAATGTCCCCTAATACTGTTTAAAGTGGTAGTATATTGCAACCCACTGGAATATCCAATTCTTCATGCAATCCTGGCAACATTATAGATTCTGTTGCTCAATAATCTGCATGTTCATAATTTTTTCTTCAATATGTTTGGCATTTACTGATTTTAAAACTTGGAAATTA
Source organism: Mastigoproctus giganteus (assembly GCF_048544385.1). NCBI lineage: Eukaryota > Metazoa > Arthropoda > Arachnida > Uropygi > Thelyphonidae > Mastigoproctus > Mastigoproctus giganteus. Next base: position 210,217,248 of record NC_143579.1, read on the forward strand.
TGGCCACTGACATTGTTTTGCCCTCTTCAGAGACATTCTGCCACTGAAAATAACTGCTATAGTCTATGGAATAGATTATACCTGGTAGTACTCCATATCTGTTTATTCTAAATTCCCCATGGTCATATTTTGTTTTATGTGAATTCATTATTGTGCACATACCATTAAACTTCATACATAATTCAGTTTGTATCAGTTCTACTAAGCAGATCAGTGCTTGCATCACAGACTATTTTCAGCCAGTCAGCAGCATTCGTATCACAGACTGCATCATGTTCGACCAATCAGCAATTAAAAAAAAAAAAATGTGTTACTGTCTGCTTTGCCCTTACTAGCTATTTCAATTTAATAAATTACTTACTGGTGCATTTTAAGTCGCAAAACTTTAAAAAAAGATAAGAATTGGAAGCAAGTGATAATGCTCAAAGTGAATCAAAAATCCATCATAAAAGCATTGCCCTAGTGGTAAAATTAAAAGTTTTGATATATACAGTATCAGGTATAGGTGCCACCATGGTGGAATAGAGAGAGTCATCTTTAAGGACAATTATAAAAATAAAAGCAAAATTATAACATCAGATTATTCTGCTACTTTGGCCATTCCTACTAAGCTAATTCATTCAAAAAAGCACTATTATGAAGATAATGGAGAAACTTTTGTGCAAGGTTGTGAACCAGTAGAAAGCAAAGCCTTTATTTGATGAAATGAAGAAAGAAGAAGGATAGAAAACTGCCTCAATATTATTTATTGCCAGTCAAGAATGGTCTAATCACTTTAAACACCACACCAATCTCATAGCATCCACTCAACTAGAGAAGCTGCCTGTGCAAATAAGAAGGCAGCAGACAGCTTCCCTGAAAGTATTAGGGAACCCATTTGCTGTCTAGTAGAGAATGGCAGTTACCCTCCCTATCTTGTATTTAGTGTGGATAACAGAACTTTTTTTTTTTTTGGAAAAGAATTCTCTTGCAAACATTTATCTCTAAGGAAAAGCAGCATGCATCTGGCTTCAAGGTAGCCAAAGACCACTTTACATTCCTCCTTAGTGGGAATGTTTTGGGAGATGAAGCTAAAGCTTCTTCTCATGTGCCATTCTGAGACAACACAGGCAGATAGGGTTACATTAATGCAGTGTATCCCAATCTTTTGTCACTCAAGTCACACTTGAAGTTAAAAGATGCATATTCATGGCACACCTAAATAATGATTGCTATTCAATCCAATGAAGGATATCCTAATCTCACGGCACACTTGAAAGGGTTGCAGCACACCAATTTGCATCAGTTGGGAACCATTGCATTAAGGAACATCTGTTTCATATGATAATCAAATCACAAGGCATGGGCAAATAAACATTTTTAACAACTGGTCTGTCCAGTGGTCAAGGATTATTGTGAGCAAAACAGATTAGAATCAAGAGTGCTGTTACTGCTGGATGGTACCCTTGACACATGCTGAACTGACATACCAGTTGAGGTTGCATTTCTGCCATCAGACAAAGCCCATGGATCAAGATGCTATCACTATATTGAAGGCCTACTACATATATTTATTTTGGTCAGTTGACTAAAGACACTGATGGTAAAGACAAACAATCTGTGAGGTAGAAAGCATATAACACAATGTAGGCCATCAGTAATATTGATGCATCTTGAAAAGAAGTCAATTAGTTTTTAATTGTTTGAGCAGTGTTCAGTGAAAGCTTTAGCCAGACATCAAACATCTTCACTGGTTTTGAGAAGAGTGTGTCAGCCACTGATGATATCACGGTGTTGAATTGGAAGAGGTAAATGCTGATGCAGGAGACTGGGGCATGTTAGGTAATGAAGAAGGTCCAGAAGAGGTCTTAACAATCAAAGTTCCTCAGGAAGGATTGGTCCTGATAAATTCAGTCCTGGACCTTTTTGAGTAGAATGATAACTGGAAGCTCATCTCAGGTATTAGGAAGGAAAAGCAGCTCACACTTAAGCACTAAGAGACTGTCTTCCATAGAGCCCCAGCTTTGAATATTGCAATTGGAGGATGAATAACAATTAATTATAGTCTAAATTTATTAATTACTAAACGTTATCAGTACTTTGCATTTTTTATCCATTTAATATTTTTCAAGCTCAACAAATCCTAAATACAGATCCTCATTATGTACCCATAACTTTTCTGTTAAATAGCACCAACCATTTAACAATAATATATTCTGATACTGCTATGAGACATAGACCAGTGGTACCTTATTTTTTTTCACTCAAGTCACACCTAAAGTTAAAAGATGCATATTCACGGTGCACCTGAACAGTAATTGCCACTGAACTCGATGGTATTTTTCCTAATCTTGCAGCACATCAATATGCCGGGGCACACAGGTTGGTAACCACTGACATAGACTAACTAAATCTGCCACCTTTAGCATTCTACTATACAAGACCAATATCACTGCACTCATTAAAACTCTCATGCCACTGATCCACACCGCTACAAAAATATGAAGTTCTCTAGATTTTAAAGAGCATGGGGGGAAGGGATTGAATACACTATATGCAGGTAAAAAATTTATTACATCATATTGACTAGATTGACAATAATAATGCACAAATTAGAAATCAGTGTTTTTTTGTTGTTGCTTTTTTAAATTCAAACATTGTGTTTCCTAAGAGTGTGTACCAGGATACTGTCAAATCTTGACAGTTTGTTTTGCTTTCTTAACCAGAATAGTTATAACCCCCTACAGTACACAACATGGTGCTGCATTTTATATGCATAGAACTAGCATATTTGAAGATAGAAGAAATTCAATAGGAATATGGATCAGCCAACATTAGTAACTTTTCCTCATTTAGAATAGGTAACTGGCTTTCTACTCTGTATACCACTTCATTATTTATTTGTTACAGCTTTCTACTTTTGTTAACTCTTAATCTAATAACTATAATGTATATGAATTATTTCTTGATTGTGAATCTAACTGTTTATTTATCATCTATTTCTTCTAGGCCCAGTATGACTTTCTCTATAGAGGATTACTGGATTATATTGACTCTCGGAATCTCTGTGATATGGGAGACACCCAACTATGACAATGTGCTGTACCTAGACTCTATTCAGAATGCATCGATGCATTTTATCTGAACCTAAATGGAGTTGGTAAGGTGCAAGTGCCGCAATATCACTTCATCCTGGACCTCAGGACTGCAGCCAGGCCACAATTCTGAGACCAGCTGAAGTTAGTCATTGCTCAAGTATTAGGGTGCGTTCCTACAGAAGGGGGCAGTGATGTGGAGGTGCTGCTGTTGCAGTATTTTTTATTAGTTGCCAATACTTCCACACAGCTAGTTATTATTGTGTGCTCAAGGAGTCAGTCAAGGCCATTATACACTTCTTAATCTTGTCTCTTGTGGTGCTATCAATAACATATAGCAGAAGTAATGTGGAACAGGAGATAATGAGGAAGGTGCTCAACTACAGTCCATCTAACAAGAGAGAGAGGACAACCAAAAGATCTGAATCACTTGGATTTGTTTTCTTAGTCATTTACAGTTTGAAAGCACCAGTCCTTTTACTGTTTCAAAATTAATTCTGTTACAGCAGTATCATCAGTCTAAGATGGCATGAAAAGAACCAAATCTTACCTCCATCTTATGTGGCAATTTTATTGTGCGCCCACTAAAGCATTTGCCAAATAAAACTGGTGGTGCCTTTTATTTTTATCTTTTTTTTAAATAAAAAAAAAAAAAAAAAACGTTGTAGATAAATGGTACTGAAAGAAGTTATTCTTCAGTAAAGGAAGACTGGTAGCCACAGCAGAGAATGGCAATATGCACAATATCACAACTGTGCCTGTCTGGGAACTTTAATTAAGTGAAGAAGAAAGGAAGATTGAGTATACAGTTCCCAGTGCCTAAGATCTTCTTTTGCAAGCAAATATATCTCATCAATTTCAGTGACAGTTATTTTTTATTATAATGTGCTCATTAGGTGCTGCATTTTTTAGGAGAATTTAAACATAAAGTAAACTAAAATATTATTTCAATTGTGCCATGGCATATTGTGGGTCATGTATATTATTGCACGAATTTCATCTAATTGAAAGAAAAAGCTACTGAAAACATATTGACCTTCTTATTTTAATTACTATTTATTCTAAGATTATGTGAAGTGAAACAGTTTGCACTGTAGGAATTTAACTTTCAGTCTTGACCTTGAACATTTATTAACTTCTTGTTAAGAGTAAAAGATCTGTTTCATAAGATGCATCAATTCAGTTTGTAAATAGACAAGAGAATGGAGTGAGAGAAGGTGGAAATAAGATTAAAAATTTTAACAATATTATAATAATTATACTTTTCCTAAATTTATTTACATACCAATTAAGCTTCAACTATAATAAGTTATGACTGCTAATGCTTGAAAGTAAAATACTATACATTCAGATTATTTTCTTTTGAAATTGGCACTGATAATTATAGAAAACTACTTATCCAAAACACTATTTTTTTTTTTAATTTAACAGTCAGTATTAACTTCAGATTAATATAATAACTATGACAAAAAATGCTTAAATTCTACCTATAAGACAGCAAAGCTTTACTTTTAATGGATCATCAGCTATCTACATATGATTTCACATTAAAAAAAAAAAAAAAACAGGGAAATTCTAAAGAACTGTTTCCTCCTACATGATCAGTATGCAAATATAACAATGCATTATAGACTAAACAAGACAATAGGCATTTGTCATTATTGTAAAATTAGGTACAATTACCTAAATACTAAAGCAATATTCCAGCATTTCTGATTGTACAAGGTGCACATATTTTTACATATCTAGATATGTGAAGACTTTACACTGATATGAAAAGATATTTCAGAATGAAAGCAGTGAAGTAAATAAAATAATTGCTATTACTGATGTGCCTTAGAAATGAGCATACCTATCAATAGTGGTGTCATCAATCTTAAACCTTTAACATCAACTTTCACTCCACCTGTATCAACAGGAGGAAAAAGACTCAGGGTCAACAGCTCCAAACAAAAAGCATAATGAAACTCAAAGCACAATTAGACCTTATTTAAATACAGCATTTTTCCTTATTAAAATAACCAACTTAAACCTTTGCAAGGGAACCTTACACTACAAATTGTGTTCTGTCTCTCTCTCTCACTCTCAGAAAAATTTAACAGATCCGTCCATCACCCAACTATCATCATCATATCGTGATACCCTTTCACACTGTCTTCTTGAAACTAAATAGGTAGCATTCAAAATTGTGTCAGAAACATTTATAAAACACTAACTGTTGAAGTAATCATAGAGTGAGGGGAATAAAGTTAATTATACCATTGCTGTTAGCAAAACAAATATGAGAACTGCCATATACATCTTAGCATGGCCTTTTGGCCATGAAGGGAAAGCGCAACACTATTTAACCTTGTAACCAGTTACAATCAAATGTTGCTGCAATAAAGATTCTCTCTCTCTCGGTACCTCCGTATCCAGGTGGGAAGGAGCAGCAGTGCGTAGCACACGCTTCTTGATTAGCCCAGGGTTCGAGCCTGTTACCACCAAATACGGAGGATGCGGAAAGGTCAGGGAATGACCGCTGCATATTCACGGAGTAATATGGCCTTAGTTGCTGGTGCTCCTAAAAACCAAATAACAAAACTCTCTCTCATATGGACAAGATGATATATGCTTACAGTTTTACAAAAGGCTAGGGTAATTACAACTTGTTTTGATCTATGCCTATATGTTGGCAAAACATAAAGCAGGTATGGCAGACTTCTGCCAACCAGGAAACATACTCAGCATAGCATGAAGGCTGCACAATGAAAAAACACCCTCTACATGAAACTGGAAAGGAAAAAGTGAGTCCCTTGCATGGCTAACTTAGAATAGATGTCATGAAAAATTCCTTTTCAAGGGAAGTTTTAATTATTTATCTTCAGCAAGTAGATGGTTGCTTTTTTCTGTAGACTACTACTTTTTATATATCATGAGTGGATTGTGCTATAGATTCACAAATCATGCATATTACCACCCCATTCTTTCTAGGGCTGGAAAGGAATTTATTTTTTGCCATTTATTCTTTTTTACTCTTTAAAACTGTGACTCAGTTGTGAGAATGTTATCTATTGACTGTCCTTAAGGCAATCAAGCTTTCTCATTACTAATGATGTGCTTTGGCTATTATATTGGTGTTCATAGAATTCTTGTTGTGTCCAGTATTCCAGAAATATTCCACCACTGTTACCTATTGTAACATGCTTTTTTTTTTTTTTTTTTTTATTGCTCTATAATTCTCAGGTTGTCTGCCTATTTCCCACATACATAGCCTGGCAGTCCTGGAAATTAATTCAGTGTGTGATCCTGGGAGAAATGAAAACTGATCCTGATAGTGACAGTGGCAATTGATCTTGTAAATACTATAAAAAAAAAGTGGGTGCTATAATTACAGACAATGCCAGTGACAAATATTGCTGTATTGACACTGAATGATACTGCTCAATTTGCTGTTTGAAGTATAACAAAAAATAAACTCTATAAATGATCTGTAGTATAAAGTAAAGAGGCAAATTAACCTAAATTGTATTGGCACTCTTTATAGTTAAGCAGAAACTAAAATGCATTTATACCAAAATATGAAACAATATATGAAATAATAGCATAACAAAGTTTGCTGAAAGGAAAAGAATCTTTTTAAAAACTGCTACAGTATGCAAGAATTTAAATGGTGTAATATTAGAATTTTTCTCAAATTAATGTGTTCTGACCCAAATTATAGAAAATATTATCAGCTCTTTTAAGATTAATAGTGGAAGAAAAACTCTTGTTGAGTCTAGCAGAACTTTTTTTTAATCTCATATATTGAAATTATTTCCATAAATTATGCTGTAGCCAATTAGATTTATCACTTATCTCTCTGGAAAGGACCCTGTTCAAATCTTGTCAGTGAAAGGATTTTACTGAGGACTTTCAAACAGAGGACAAAGGCGAGGTTTTATTCATCCTGCAGAAAGGCAGATCTACCTTAGAATGTACGAGAATATATGCTGATATTTCATGACATGAGGTGCCCAACTATAAAAACCAAGCTCAACATAATTAAACAAAAAATTAAAAATATGCCCTTTCATTTCCTCTACACCAGTATGAGAAGAAAAAAAAGTTTCCAGATGCTATTAGAGAAAATGTCTGTATTGCTAGTGGATTCACTCTACAGAAAATTTAATAAAATCATGCTTTAAAATTAATTTTCACTCCCAAAATATAAAACTGGGTAATTTGTGATAAGCCTACAAGTCATTCAGTGTGGCAAGTCATTCAGTGTGGCAAAACATTTCTCTTTAAATATGATGGATAATTTTGATGAACAGTACCCTTTGTCCACTACAGTTTTCTATTATAGAAAAAAGAAAAATTACGAGTATATTACAATTGTATAATATATTATTCACTCTCTAATATAATTATTTATCCTCACACTTCTCTACAAGTAATTAAATTAACAGAAAGCTATATAATAAGTATTAAATATACTTATTTATAAATAAAATTTAATTATATAAATATTGATGTCCATATCAATATAGTGGCTAAATTACCTGGTTTTCATTTTGAAAGGCCTAAGTTTGAATTTTACTTTAGGCCAAAGGGAACTCTGACTGCCTCTTCACTCAGGTTTAAGTTAGCTGAACTCAAATAGAGGTGCAGAGTTTTCCTCATTATGAATTATTTCACTTTTTTTTTTATTATTATTATTCTTCTATTTGTTTTTTGTTTTTTTTTTCCTTCTCTGAAAACAGACACAACTGGCCCTGGTGTGGAAAGCAATGGAAAACCTCCACCTTAGCCTTAGCCAGAATTGAGGACCTGCCTTGGCAGAACAATAATTACCATACAAATATTTCTTGGAACTTATCATTAGGAAAATATTAAAATAAACTAACTGTTGTGAATAACTTATTAGATCCTAACTAGACTACACAGTTGCCTGTATACACAGCTGCTGACAAATTTCATAAATGGCAACATATGACTGTGAATAAAAACCAATTAAAATAAAATATATATATGGCACCAAATTCATGCTAAAATTACTGTTACTTTTTTTTTTTCTATTGGGAGTACATATCTTCACTGTCTAATGATGTCCAGTGTAATACCCGGGCAACTGATTGCAAAAGCAAAGTTTTTTCTACTCTGAGCATTGCATTAATAAGTAGTTTAAATCTTGCTGGGGGCAAAAAGGACAAGACTTTGTTAATTATTAACATATGCATAAAGAGCAACTTCATTTTTTTTTTTTTTTTTCCAGTTAATAATGAAGCACTAACTATTTCTCCTATTACATCTCTAATATTTGTTTATTATGTTTTTTAAGTAAAATTAAGTAACAAGCATTTCTAAGAATTAAGATTTGTATTCTCCAACAATTAAGAGTTCTGTGATGACTTGCACAGGCAGCAGTTAAATACTCCCCCCCCCCCCCAGGTCAAATATCCCTAGAGCATGAATTGAAAAATAGCTGATATATGACAAACAAACTATACATTTTTGGATGTCTGTACTTATTTATTTTTTCATAAATGCCTAAATTGTTAATGGATGTATTCAGTTTTCTAAAAAATATCATTGCCAGTTTCATATGAAATATGGGAAACATCCTTTGCATAAAATATCCCAATATCATTTGATTAATTTATTTCAATGTTCCTCTTTCAACTTTAGTTTTAGTCTTTTGTATAACATTTTTCAGTCACTGAAATTAGCAGCAAATAGTTTAACTGACAGTAAAAATATTTAGTGATATATGCTGATATTTAACATGTCTCTTAATTTCAGCCTATCATATATATTTTATTTTAAAGTCAGCTACTTAAAATATTTTTCATTTTTGGACTGAATTAGTTGGCATAAAGCTAGATATTATGAAATGGAATGCTTTTTCATTAAAAATATGGGATCTGATTTGTAAGTTTCCTTACGTTATTTCTTTTAAAGCTCTAAATATTAATGTGCATGATTGAGCATAATTGATTTAAAAAATGAAAATGTCTTAAAGCAAAAAAAAAAAAAACTGTTTTTAAAGTGATTGATTTTTTGCCTTTAGACAGAAATTTTTAAAAAGTTCTTTCAAATATGACATCTACATCCTGACTACATATGTTTTTGCTGATAAGTTAAGTAGCAGAATAATTATAGCAATCACATAAGGGATCTCTACTAGCATCTTGCTATTGAAAAATACCATTAAAATTCTTAAGCATATATTTTTGTTTAAAAGATTGAAGACTAGAGGATTGTTTACAAGTTTCAAAATTATGGATGCTAATAATATGATAGTTGATTTGCAAAACAACCTCGTCAAACTTTGATTTTTCTATTCATTGATCACTCATTTTAAGGCATCAAATATTCAATTTTATTTCATTCCAATTAGTGTTAATTATAAAGTGCATAGTCCTCAAGTTCAACATAGAATAAATTAAGTGAGATTTAATTTAAAATTTTACAACTAAGTTTCAGTTTATGACTGGAAAGATTTTACTATAAAATATCATAATTCAGGCTATGATCATTTTAATAATATATGCTTTGATGATTTAGATATTTTCAGGAATTAGCGTTTTGCATATATATCCTTCATGGAACTCTGTTTCCCTTCCTTTCAGTATCAAATGATCACAAACTTATATAGCAGCTGAAAACTTCATTCTAAAGATTATATTTATTTGCTCTATTATTAGGATTCAATGTCCATTTGCTAAGTACAAGAAGCCTACAATAAAATTCCCCTAGTTGCTGTTGATCTCTTAAGGATGAGATAATTGACATGCATTGACTTAGTGATGCACCATGAATAAACAGCACTTCCCTTTTGAGAAGCATTGTTCTCGTTTAATAATAATTTTTGTATTTATTGACATATCCCCCAGAAGGCGAGTGAACATCCTATTGGTGCAGAACTTGTCAACTCTGTAATGATGTAAAGCCATAGGTGCCAAGTATCATGGTAGTTACATCATTTCAAGATTATTACATTAAATGTAACAGTTCTTACAAGATTGGCATAACCAATGAGAACAACTACTATGATAGTGGTACCTTAATACAAATAAGTCAGTAGTACTTCTCAAACAGGTAGGGCTGTTTATTCATAGTGCAATATCAAGGCATGCCAATAATATTTTAAGCTTAAAAAATCAGCAACTATGGGACTCTTTTATGCTCTTTCATTTATAGGTTACCTATACTTAGCATTGTTATTAAATTCTGCTAATATTACCTTAATGACAAATATCATCCAAAGTTCCACCAACCCAATGTCAGATTTAGGTAATCTTGGGCCCTGGCATGCATATTTTTAAACACCCTGAAATTAAGTTTTCAGGGATCCCCTGGAGTAACTGCATTGGTCCAGGACCCCTCTGACCTTGGGGAGCAGACTGTACCACTTCACCCTGGTAAATCTGGACTTGCACAGACCAGTGCTGTACTTCATACTGGTTTGCGAAACCATGTTATTTATTATTTAGCATCTTGTAATACAGTTCTTTCGGTATTAAGTATAATACAACAGAGTAATTAATATAATATTTCGGTATTAAGTATAATACAACAGAGTAATTAATATAATATTCTTACATTAAAGCCTGTGACATTAACTGTACACTTCCATATTGAAAGTGTACAGTTAAAGTCAATCTCATCTAGAATATCACTTTTAAAACGTAGGCTGCCATAGCTTGATTTGCAAATCAACTATCAAATTCTGTTTAGTTGGAACCAAAAGCATACATGAAGCAGTGATTTCAGCACCTGCTGAGACAAACCTTAAATTTGGTACCCCACTGACTACTTTCTCCCCCCCAACAAAAATGAATCCCCTTGCCACTAAAAGTTGTCTTGGAGGCAGTTGTTTCATGTATTGCTGTGACCCTGTATTATGGCCATATCACCAAACTAACAGCCTGCCCACTGATAGTTCAAAAAATGTTGCTACCATTGCAAAAAGAAATTGTAATTTTAATACAGCTTATTTATAAATTATTGTAGATTATGAGCTATTTCTACATCTATCACCTGTATTGTTCACACAGATCTGTTTTATTATACAAACTTATTTATAATTTGTAATAAAAATAATGTTTTTGAACTATATAAGAGCTACATATTTACCATTACTTGCAATATACGATTCTGAAAATGGAATAGTTCAACTCAGAAATTTAAATTATGGTTCCTTAATCTTTTATTAATGAAAATTCTAACTTACCTTTGAAAATGTAACTGAAAATTTATAATAGGCTTTTCATATTTAAAATATAGTTCAAGTTCTTTCTTAGCATTTGTTTATAATTATATATGAATATAAAATTAAAAACTTCTCTCTATGCAAATATTGGCCAAATTTGTATGGGTAATTAACCAATAAATGAAGAACTTTGTCCAATATTATATGGAGAGGTGTATTTAACTTTAACTTTATAGGATATTCCCACATATGCCTTTTGCACAAGAAATATTTATAAATGATTACACAAATATTCTATTCATATTTTTGTCCATGTATCTTGTTTCCTTTCATTTACCTAAAGGCTGACACTTATGTGAAGTTATTTAAAGCAATAGTTTCCAAATTATGATGGCAATTGAGTTCTTTGTTTCATATGAAATATACTGGCTATTTTTCACCTTTTAGAATGGGAGGTGGTGGTGGCCTCGAACCTGAATATCAAATTTCAGCAGAAACACAATCGTAATTTTGTACTTTTATACAGAGTTAATTAATATACATGAAATACATTCTGCTTAAGTTTCATATTAACTCTTTTGAATTATCAGGAGTGGTATTTGTATAACAGTATATGTTAATTAGATATGGAAATATGTCTCACTTTTCCTGAGTCATTAAGTGTTATTTCTATTACTAAATTTATATGAGTCAGAATCTACTTTATATCCATGTTAATAGTTTTATATTTATAAACTCTGAATTTTTTAGACTGGAAAAACATTTTCATAAGCCTGGTGAAGTCAGTTTTTTTTTATGTATTATTTTATTCCTAGTTATTATACCTGTTTCACAGGTATTAAAATTAATATCACAAAGCAATATTTTAAAAATTCCATATGCATTGTTAAGTAGTGGATTCACCAACTGAATTGTGGAGTTATAAAGTTGCTACTTAACTTTAAAAGAAAAAAAAAAAAGCTTTATTTCTAAACATTTGCAAAACATTTCTGTAGGTATAATGCCTATAGAAATAAAGCATCTGATATCATTCAACAAAATATTTGATATTGCCCTTTTACGATAATTTTTCTTTGATTTCCAAGATGATAATTCTTCAACCCATTTGGGCTATCTGAAAATTAATTTGTGGTACACAAATGGTCGACAGAAGATTTTTGATGTTATTTTCTAAACCGCATTCTTTTAGTGTGGTAAATGGATATAAATTTATATTTGCTGTGTTTCACACAAATGGACTTTTATTCCCACATAAGGTCTTAATAAGAGGTCCAGTATCTTCATTACATCTCTCAATCCCTTCTCTATTATCGGTATGAGTTTAGCAAGAGAAGCATGACTTCCATACTATAACATTCTTCTCTAAAATCATATCCAAAATGTTCTTCAAGTTACAGTCACCTATATTCTTTTATCTATACTTCATGACAGCATCTAAAGTCACTGTTATAGTCTATGAGATTGTGTCACTATGCTGGATAATATAGTTTGTACAAATTCTGCATCCTTGGAAGTGAATTAGAGCAATAGTAATTTAGGTAATATTTTGATGAAATCATAATTTATATGAAAAAAATACTATTAAAAAAGTTTTGCATTCAATGCGAAACTTTTTTAATTATCGGGTGTATTTGGATACATTTCTTAATTTTTACTGGAAGATTTCTTTTCAAGGAATCTTTCAGTAAATAAACAGATGCATTATTTACAACATACTTGAATGGATTGAAAAATGTATATATTGTATTTGTCAGGTAACTGAAAAATGTGTGTACCGTATTTGCCAGATGATAAGATGCATCCAAGTTTTAAAAGGAGAATTTTGGAAAATATTTTTTCCAAAATTCTCCTTTTAAAGACAGTTTCTCTTCAACTTTTGTCTTTTCAACTGTGCTGTCTTTTCAACAGCAGTTTCTCTTCTTTTTTTTTTTTGGTATATATAATTTAACACCTTCGCTTTGAAGCCAATGGCATATTCTCTTCTGCCTTTTACCCATTTTGTCAGGACTACAAATTTATAACAAATTAAAACTACTATACTGCAAAAAACACAGAAACATGAGCTACTAAAGAAATGTTTTTTTCTCTCTACTGGATTTATGAACGGAATTACTAATACTTGAAGGTCACAGGTAAGGTCAATCAAATGATTACCAATATCAGTAATTCAGCCTTGTTTGCTATTTATTAATGCACACATAGATCTCAGAGGGAAGAAGCAAGATCTGGGGAGGGGGGTAGTTGGCATCTCATATATTGAAGGTAAGGTTGAACTATGTGATAATTCTTGGCAGTCCTTTCTACAAAAAGGTTTGTAGAAGGAAGTAAGAGTTTATTCCTCTCCCTCTCTCATGCTAAGCAATAACCAGTGATGGCCAAAATTTTCCTGCAGTTACCACATATGTTGAAAATGCATGTGCTACATCTGTAAGCTACTGAAATCAATACCCTCTTCTGATCCACACCACCAAGTGATGTTTTTGGTAACTACACAAAGGAATTACTGTATACGCACTTGTAATAAAAAAAAAAAAAATTATATTTATAAAATAATGTAGTTGGTTAACAAATAAATGTTTGTCCTTACAGAATTGATGTCATGAGGAGCTCACTAATGCCTTACATTAATGCTAAAAAGCAGTAAATATGAACCATAGGTTCCCTTCACAATGAAATCCAGGTTATAATTTATGGCAATAATAGTGGAATTTAAACTGTATTTAATTTCTGATTTTTTATGTTATTGTTTTTGTGAAAACAATAACATAAAAAATCATAAACACGTAGCACACTAAAGTATGATCTAAAAAAAAAAAAAAAAAAAACGCACCTATTATATATTCAAATCATAAAATGCAGGGGCATATTAGGCAACATTTTCCGTGAAGAAAAAATGATTCTTATGGTCCAGCAAATACGGTATGCATATGTACTATGAAAAAAGGTTAAATGTTTTTCCAAACTTAAAAGCTGAAAGTACTGTAGAGTCTCAAAATTCAGTTGTAAGCCATACAAGCAAACTACCCCGAGTTTCTAATTATAACTGTACAGAAAATTAAAACCAAATTTGTGAGTGATGTATTGTTCATTTTGTCTTGGCAAAAGCCATCATCAAATATTGGTAAATAATCAAAATGTTACAATGATTAAATAGCTTCTACTATAATTTTCTGCAATTCACACTTGCACAATCTTAATTCAGTAAGTCATTAAAATTAATAGTTCATTATACATTACATGTATAATTAATTTAGTGATTAGTTTTTAAAACTAATTCAGCCTCCTCTTAACCTTAAAAATAGATTTTCTGCTACATGTTGATATATGTACAAACTGTGTAAATCAGTTACTTCATACAATAATAGTAATTTTACTTGCTGTTGCAAAGTATAGAAAAACATTAAGTGGAAGTAATCAAATCAGCATCCATGTAGTACTTTTTTATTTTTAAATGTAAAATTTGTATGAGTTTTAGCATTTATATATTTGACTCCATTCCATTTCTAAGTGCATCATATCATTACTGCAGATATACTTGTCTTGTATTTATACAGTGTTTATGAAGAATGAAAATCACTTATATAATCACATTACGGAAATCATTAATTATAATATATAGACTACAGTAACAAAAAAAGTCCATTTCAGACTTTGTTTCATTTAACATTTCTTACTAAGAGGAATTTAGCCAAGAGACTGCTAGGAACATATTCATAATAACAAAAAGCAAGATTCTTCTCTAACTGTATACTGGGACCTTAAACTTTTGTTTATAGTTCAGTGTGTAAAAATTAATGGCCTGACAGAAGAGGAAAAATGTTTGTGTTATACTTGTTAATGAAAGAAGATGATAAAGTCATTAAACTTAGTACTGATTAAGTTTAGCATAAAATTTGGAGTTTAACTTTTAATATTTACTTTTGTAAAGTTTTTACATCATGAAGGCTGCTTGCAATTTCAGTTTAAATATTACTATGTATATACAGGGTGATTCACTACCAGTGCAACAAACTTGGAGGAGGTGTAGGGGGCACAAAGACAAATCGGAATCACATAGCATTGCAGGGTCTGAAATGCCATCGTCATGCGGTAGAGGACGTTGAATGGGAGGTCGCGTGAACAGCGATCCCGCTGGAAGTCAGCATTTGCGAACCATTTCTGTTGAAGAAACCAAGTAGCAAAAGTCCTCCAGAGTGGATAATCCGCAGGCTCCAATGATTGGACGCGTTGCAGATGGTATGAACTCATTTGGTTTGTTGACAGTATCCTCCATACAGTGGATTTGGAAATACCCAATCGTTGGCCTATTGCTCGAGTACTCATACTCGGATTGCCTTCTGCAAGACGTAGGACATTCTCCTCATTGTCTGGTGTCCTCGTCGTTCGCTCTCGATTCATGGTACCTCTTGTGAAACAACCAGTCTCACGTAACCTTCTGTGCACGCATTCGAAAAATCGTATGATGAGGAGCACGCCTGTGTGGGAAACGTCCCTGGTACAAGCGCAGAGCAGCGCGTCCGTTACAGTCTGCAAGGTGCATGTCGGCCAGTTCAACGTTTGAATACTCGTCCATCCTACTGCCTCGGGAACCGGTTCGCAAATGCTGACTTCCAGCGGGATCGCTGTTCACGCGATCTCCCGTTCAACGTCCTCTACCGCATGATGAAGGCATTTCGGACCCTGCAATGGTATGTGATTCCGATTCGTCTTTGTGCCCCCTACACCTCCTGCAAGTTTGTCACACTGGTAGTGAATCACCCTGTATATATATATATACAATAGTATTTAAACTTTAAGTATAAATATATAAAGTGGATATAATTAAATATATTTAATTTGTATTAGTAAGGCTAAATGCTGCAGAGAAGCAAACTTTTTCTGCATCATCCAAAAAAATTATAATAACAAAATAAAATAATATTTATACCATTCCCATTCCCACAAGGTTAACTATCCAGTTCCACTTTAAACTTAGACTCGCTGCCTCTGCTGTTTGGGAGGCAACTTATCCCAGTGTTTGTCAACCCACTGCCCATAGGTGAACTTCATGAGATCCAGCCTTCCATTATCCCAGGAGATTTTAAACCTTCCTCATTCATTTTACTCAACCCCTTCAGAACCTCATACACTCAGTTAGATCTCCCCTTAGACACCTTGTTGTTGTTGTTCTTGTTATTTGGTTTTAGGAGCATTAGCAACTAAGGCTATATTGCTCCGGAGATATGCAATGGTCATTCCCTGATCTTTCCGCATCTTCCGTATTTGGTGGTCACAGGCTTGAACCCTGGTCTAATCAAGAAGTGTGTGCTACGCATTGCGGCTCCTGGCTACGGAGGCGCCCCTTAGACATCTATTTGTCGAACTTTGCACTCACACTAATAATTTGGTTGCTCTTCTCTGAACCCATTCCAGAAATTCTGTTTCTTTTTTTTTAGATACAGTCTCCAAAACTAATATTCCAAATGTATTCTTTGCTAGTAGAAATAATGATGTCCTTCTCCCTACAAGCAAATGTCTTATAAATCATGGACAAGGCACCATATGCCTTCCTAGATGCCCTTTTATGCTGCATAAAAAATTTCATATCCAACTGAACTGTAACCTCAAGTTTTTTTTGTCTTGAACCACTTTTAGCTCTCAGCTTGGTCCCCTGCCTCTAGTTTATATTAGACTGCAAGATTTCTGTTTCCCAAATGCATAACCTTACATTTAGAAGCATTAAACTTTAGTTGCCATTTTTTGGACTATATATGCAACCAATCCAAGTCTTTTTAAAGCATCACAACCTGGCTTGAATTGATAATCACACTTCCCACCTTCAAATCATCAGCAAATTTTGAAAGCTTTTGTTGGCTATCTTCATCAGTATTATTTATGAAAAGAAATAGGAGGAGATACAACACCAGTCCCTGAGGGACCCTACTTGTTACACTGTCCCACCCTAAAAACTGGTCATTAATGATAACCTTCTGTCTCCTATTCTTTAACTAACTTTCAGTCGGGATTACTAGTAATATAGTAATACCAATTTCTTTCAGTTTATATAGCAGCCTTCCATGAGAGACAGTATCAAAATCTTTACTAAAGTCTAAATACATAATGTCAAATTTGTTTTCTGCATTCAACTATTTAATGACTTCATCATAGTAATTTACCAGATTGTTCAAGTATGGTCTCCCTTAACAAACCCAGGCTGGGATCTAATGTGGTCATAGCAAAACAAAAAAATATAAAAAAATAAAAACCAGTTTGTTGCAGAAATTAAATGAGAAGTAAATTTAGAGGAGCAAAGTAGAAATATATGTACACTGAATATACTCAAATCATGTTTGCTTTTACTGCTTATTTGGCCTCTTATGAATATACTTGCTTGCAATGATAGATATATTACACATTAATAGTACATGTGCAATAAAAGACATTAAAAAATACAGCTTTTTCTGAATTAATACACAATGTTCTAAATATATTTTTATCAAAATATTGCAGATACTTATTTGATGTGTTCTGGGTACTTCCTGGAAAAAATTCAACAGGATACCAGTAACACATGGTACTTAACGTTCTCTTTTAAGAAGTGCTTAAATTTATTATTTTCCATTCATCTCTAAAAGATGTCCGAATAAAGGCAGAAATAGATCTCATTAGTTATTTTATAGTACTAAACTAGTGTATAATTTCTTATTGCTCAGTTTATTCCATTAATGTTTTTAGAATATGTATAGCTGAAAGATAATCTCAAAGGTGAATGCTGTTTGTTGTCAGCTTTAAGATTTAAAAAAAAGTATAACTTATTTGTGTAGCAGACAAATTTGCTTTAGTAGTTAGCTTTATTTAAAAATTTTACATATTCATTACTGTAATAAAGTTTGTTTCCAAAAAATTCAGGACTGACAGTGATAAAAACTTGCTAAATGATTTAGATGGTTAAGATGTCAAAATTTGAAAAACTAGTTTTCGGGTCCAATTTTCACTCTTTGAATAAAGAATAAAAGGACAGATACAGATGTAATAGTAGTAGTGTATGACTGTAATTTTCAAAACACTGATGGTACACAAATCAACAAGATTTTAAGATGTTAACCCTGTGCTGCTAACATGGCATCTGACAGGTGCCACGTTTTGTTTTTTTTTTTAATTTGTAAATGAAATCAAACCCACATACATTTGCCCTCCAATATTCTCTAACTGATTATACAATATATTCCATTTTAATTTCAGTATACTATAAATACAAGAAATTATTTATTTTTGTTTTTGTGTATGTTTAATATATGCCAGGTGAGAAAAAACATTTCTTTTTTGTAGGCAATTCTCATGTAGCATCTGTGAAATGCCTCGGAGAGAGCTGGCTAATCTTGTCACACTTTGGTTTCAATAACTAAAACAAATAGTAGACATTATGTCATGTACAAGAATGTTTTGATCTGGGGATGACTGACCTTAAATTCTAAAATATATGATAAAAACTTTATTATTATTTTTTTTTTCAATATTTTATAATTGAGTTTGGCAAATCTTAATTAACAGAAGATTGTTTTCAATTCATTTTCTAAAATTAGAACTAGCTGTTTCAGAGACACCACAAAATATTTTGATTTGATTTCAGTTTTTATGATGCAAGGGCAACTAAGGCCATGTGCGCTAAAGTCCACCACAAAAATATTTGTTCCATTTAAAGATGTAAATAAGAGAGGGTTAAAGAGTGTTTTAATTATAGAACTGCATTTCACTACAGTTAGGAGGGATAAAGACGAGAAAATTACATTTAAATCTTTAAGTGGTCTAATTTGACTAGCAATACTCTTTTCTTTGTACATTCAAAACTATTAGTTTAATTCTGATGAAATGGGTTTAATTTGTATACAGACTCAGGGAATTTATTAAGTGTGGGGCTCTGAGAGGGGTAAAATGAATGATTGGATTTAAATGAAATTAATTAATTAATGATACCAGAATTAGAGCCATAAATTTTAATTATGAGGGAAAAGTTATACTGGATTGTAGAAAGTTATATTTAGCCAGAAATTGCTAATTTCTGGAATAAGATGCCCCTGTGGGCAATTCAGTTACAGATAGTGACTTGGTGGATTTAGCATTAGCATTACCACTAGTAGAGGCATATGATGCAAGAAAGCAAGCTTATGCAGCATCAGCCAAAAAAAAAAAAACCCTTCCACTTCACCCCCTCCATTAGTTTGAAATACCTGTCCAGCTGAGCCTTAAATTTATTTAGGCTATCAACTTCCACATCAAGGGATGGAAGTCTGTTCCACCAACCAATTACCCGCTGGCTAAAGGCAAATTTCCACACATCTATCCTACATCTGTCTTTCCTCAATTTGAATTTATGCCCTCTCAGGTGATTATTCTGAGCAAGAGTAAGAATCCCATCAGCACTGAGCATGCTCAAACCATTCAAGGCTTTGTACACCTCTATCAGATCACCTCGCCGGTGCCTAGTCTCCAGACACTGTAATTTGCAAAACTTAAGCCTTTGTTCCGTTCACTAACCTTGTTGCCCTTCTCTGTACTCGTTCCAGCAGCTCTACATCCTTCTTGAAATGAGGCCTCCAGACCTGTATACAGTATTCAAGGTGCGGCCTGACAATTGCCTTATACAAGGGAATAATCACCTCCCTATCCCTGCTAGAAAAATTCCTGTATATCACTGATAAGACACCATGAGCTACTCTTGCAGCCCTGCACTGCTCAGAGAACTTCATATCTGCCTGCACAATTACCCCCAGGTCCCTTTCATTCTCTACCACTGTCAGTGTAGTACCACAGAGTTGATACGTTGCTCTGGGGTTGCTGTTTCCCATATGTAGTACTTTACATTTGTCAATGTTAAACTTCATTTGCCACCTCTCAGCCCATCTGCTCAACCTTTCCAGATCCTGTTGCAGCAGTATAGCGTCCTTAACAACCCTGCCAACCTTTGTATCGTCTGCAAATTTGGACATTAAGCTTGATATACCATCATCAATATCATTTATAAATACAGAAAACAATACTGGACCCAACACTGAACCCTGAGGGACTCCACTAATAACATTAGTCCACGATGAGCAGTGTCCATTAATTACCACTCTCTGTCTTCTGCCACTCAACCATCCCTTTATCCATAGCAACAATTTGCCACCAATGCCACACTGCTCCAATTTGTGCAGCAGTCTTCCACGTGCAACAGTATCAAAGCCTTTCTAAGATCCAAATATATAATATCAAAGTTATTCCCTGCATCCAATTCTTTTGTGACTACATCATAGTATCCAATCAAATTGGTCAGGCAAGACCTTCCCTTAACAAAACCATACTGTGTCTGAGCTATAATTGAATTCTTGTCAAGATGATCCTGCATGCTTCTTTAACCAGTGCTTCCATTAATTTTCCTGGAACAGAAGTTAAACTCACAGGTCTATAATTACTTGTCCATTAATTGGGGTTACATTTGCACATCTCCAGTCTGTGGGTCCAAGGAAGCTCTCATAATTATGGCTAACGGATTGCTTACTTCCTTTGCTGCCTTCTTTAATATAACTGGATAGATCCCATCCACCCCAGGTGCCTTTCTTGTATTTATCTTCAACAATTTCTCCTCCACTTTACTCTCAATTATTACAAGATCATCTAGCTCACTGCCAGTGTTTACTTCATCTATGGCATTCCCCTTCCTGAATAACTCCTCATGTGTGAATGTAGATGCAAAATATTGATTTAGTTTGTTAGCTACCTGAGCAGGATCATGAACAGTTGAACCATCGATATCAAGTGGACCAATCTGATTCATCCCCTTCCTTCTAGAGTTTACATAAGTAAAGAACTCCTTGCTGTTTTTCTTTGCATCCCTTGCCAAAGATTTCTCGTTTAAAAGGTTAGTCATGGTACGTGGGAAGGGGGGGGAAATGGGGTTTTATTTTTGATAGTTTGGCTGGTGTGGCAAATGTTTTAGGCTTTCTTGCACCATATTGTCTCATACTAATACATACAGTAGAAGCCCTCTTAACTGACTTCCACTGAACTGACTTGCCTGATTAACTGATGCTCACTGTTCCTTCTTTAAAACATACTGTCTGATGTTCACAGCACACTACTGCATGCCATTAGCATTATGCTTACAGCTAATAAACTATAATATTTTTTTTTTTTTTTTTATGAAACCCCCAAACACGAAAGGTATCAAAACCTATAGTACTTAGTACTGTGCATGGGTTGAAGGAGACTTATGGGGAGAGGGGGATGCCGGAAACTTTGCTCTAGAGACTAAACATGGTTTCACCACTTCAAGCCTCCAATAAGCAAAGTGGTGGTATTTCACCGGTTGATGAAAGTCATCTACCACCTACGATTGGGCATAAAAGGGTATTCTTATCAAGAAAGATTGAGGTTCTCCATGAGGTTCTGTAAACTCCATGGAATAAGTGGATATAGAGTTTAGGAATATCAAAAAAAAAAAATAATTCACTAAAATTTCTAATAGGTTGTGATAAAAGGCGAACATTCTGAGTATAACTAATTCTGCGTGGATATTATTTCACTCAGCGAAAAAGAGGTACACCAGGTGTAAAATGGATTTTATTGCCATACCTATTAAACTGTTATTAAATCAGAAATTTACGTGAAGACGAAAAAAAAATTATAATAACAAACATTTACGATGCCAATATAACATCAAACACAATATAGTAAACCATGCCCAGTAGCGGATTCAGGGTAGGGGCATGTGCCCCCCATAATATTTCGGAGAATATACACCAATCATTTAAATTCCCTTTAGCTACAAAAAAAAATTTTTTTTCATTGTTAACTATTTTTGCATTGTGGCTCAGCGGTTTTCAACTGACTACAGCTGGCAACACTGATGCGATCACCATTCTAGTTCAAGGCGTCACACAGTTTGGTCGTGCGTAATATTTACTTCAAAGTAATTCAGACTTTAGCTGTGTGCCTGTGTCTGCCAGTCACATTATGTTTGAGTGTCATATTTGTTTTGTTCTGTTCATTTTTTTGCGCTTGAAGACTAACTCTCTACCGCAAACCAATGTGTGCTGGCCAATTTACCAACTATCGGTCAGCATGCACACAGCCATCTTCTTGGCACTGCACAGACCTTGTTAACCCGTGCCTGGACCCACTCTAGTTCTGTGGATGAGAGGCGCACCAAGATCGCTAAGGTCAAGGCAGATCTTGCAAGGTGTAGCTGTCCCACCACATGAGACACATGACCATGTGGCGACCAACAGGAACATTCAAGGTAATAACTCCACCGTGAGCACCTTTATCCTATACTACCCAAGCCTATCACAGCAGGTTTCTAGGGTCCTGAAATCACATGGGATAAAGTGGTAAAGCTCCCGGGCAGGAAATTGCGATCTCTCATCTCTAGAGTGAAAACACCAGTTCCCACCTTACTACAAAGTGGATTAGTCTACCGCATTTCTTGCCATGACTGCACTAGCTGCTACATCAGAGAAACTGGGAGACGGCTCGGTAAATGTCTTTCAGAACACAAAAGAGCCATCCGCTTAGCAGACATAGAACACTCCGCCATTGTCATGTCGGTCAACCCGACATGACATTGACCCGCACTGCGACGTCGTGGTTGTCAATCGGTCCCGCCATTACCAGCGCCGTGCCTGGTTGGAGTCATTGAACATCACATGCTCTAATACTTCAGTAAACAGAAGCAGTGGATGTTGTGTCCACCCTATTATTGAAGCAACCATCCTTATGAGTGACAAACGTTGGCAACGTTCCCATATGTCACAACCACAGACTTCAACATCAAACAGTTAACTACTACATCACACAGTTCACTATGTATGACTGGCACTACACGCCCTTATGTTCTACATTCCTAAACTGTCAGTTTGACTAATGATGGTTACCATAATAACTGAAATATATTTGTACTATATGTATTTAACATATGTGTTTTAAAATTTAATATTAAATTTGTCATTTATTTATTATGTCTTCCGTTTCACTCTGTGCTACGTAATAACTCTAGCACACAGGCCTCTAACTATAATGCAATTGGAACTCTAAATTGCTGCTTTTTGTTGAAAAGACTATTCTCATTCTGGATTAACACTCCTTTGCATCTCACTTGTGAGGAATTTAAAGAAGGCCACATAAAGGACATGTTTTTACCACCAAATGTAACATCTTTAATCCAGCCTATGGATCAAGGGGGTTCTAGAATGTCTAAAGAGATGACATAGGTGAAAGTTTTTGGGTTCAATTTTGGGAAAAAATAGAAGACATAAACATAGGTCTTACAGTTTCATTAAAAATCATCAACATCAAAAAGGGGTTTACAATACAGCACTAACATGGAACAGAATTCAAAGTTCAACATTTACTAAATCTTGGCTAGAAATTGACCAAGCTAATAAAATTCCTCCAACAATATAATGAAGAACATAGTTTATTAGCTGAAAGTTTCAAAGGCTTACAGCAAGAAACAATGAAAATATGGATGATACAGAAATCATACACACCATAACAGAAACAGATAAATCCAAATATGAAGAAAAGATTGAATCAAATCTAGAGCCAAAATTTCTAGATACAAAAACAAACAGCAAAAAATTTCTAAATTAAAAAAACTGTCCAAGTCATCGTGACCACACCTTTGCTGATTAAAACTAACTAAGCACTTTTTAGGACTTAATTTTTAAAAGCTGTTAACTTTCTAATAGTATTTTGCACTATATGTTATTAGAATATTAACTATTTGAGAAATAGTTGTGGCTTTTGCAAGCTGACTATAACACATTATAATATACCATAAAATATCAACACTTTACAGACAGTAAGTATATTGAACCTTAAGGCCTTGGTACCTATTCTAAATAACCAACCAGGCTAAATCTAAATAAAAAAGCACCTAAGCATATAAATTGAACTACAAGTAAACAAAAAATATATATATTTTTAGCATACTTACAACTGTCAAATTATTTATTATTGGGGAAATCAGTGATTTTGAAAATAGCAGCAGAATTTTCTCATACTTGTCAACAAGTTCATTCACACTTTAGACCTGTTTTTGCCACAGTTCAATACTAATAACTTGTGTAGTGAGATTTGTTTCTAACTTGTATGCAGTAGTGTGTATATACAGGTATCTCTTGAGTTTATGAAATTAATTAGCATCTTAATCCAAAATGATTTTCTTGTAGAAAATAATGTGATAAACTGAGTTATATCCTGAATCAGAACACTGAAATTTTTTTTTTGCTCACAAATGTACTTCTTCGCATTAATATTTTTATATACATTTTTAAGTGGAATGCAATTATAATTACATACAGAATCATTTAACGTGTGTTATGTACATACCATCTTCTCAATGAAAACTGCTTGTGAAAAAATAACGGTTGTACTTTAAACAGGAATAGTTAGAACACAGCTGTGTTATTAATAAACATTAATAAGTTATTAATAAAAGATTATTATTATTATGTTTACAATACTATAACAATAAAATTAAATAAAATACACTGTACTTTAAAAAAATATTTTCTAATGAATAAATAAAACTAGTTTCACTATTCACATTGAGTTCACATTTTATCTAGAAAAAATATCTCTCAAAATCCATAAGGTAGCGATCCTAGTTAATGCACACTTAAAACTTGTAATTATTATAACAAATGCAATACTTTTTATTAAGAATAATTAAATCAAAAAGGATCAAATCGTATACACACTCCACAACAGCAAAACCTGAATGTGGACAAGTGCAACCAACCCTACAGTTAATCACATGACATTGTGATTAACAATTTGCAGGATTTTTCTAATATACAACATTACACCAAATATGAATTTCCAAAAATATTTTTGCTGCTCCAAATATTTGAATATGAACTGTATAATTTTCACAGTTCTTAAAATTCCTCGAAAACAAGTAACTTCTGTGTTTCAAAAAAATTATATATCGTCCTTATGGCAGATCAATTATAGGTTCACTCAGATTTCAAGAAAGATTCCTAAAAATATAATATATAAAGACTAAAGCACATATCCCACATTTACTCAAGGGATACTTGGAAACATACCTTTTATAAAAAGAGTTGTTTCTATTCTTTGTGCTAATGTGAACCAAACTGTGTTTTAATGTGTTAAAATCCTAACATTCACAGTATCAAATAAAGTATGTGAAACAGTAAAAAAAATTCTAAAATTTTACTGCTACTCATTTGTTATCAAAAGAAAGGTGAGATCTCACGAAAATCACTTTGTCCTAATTTTTTGGAAGTTAAAAAATTGTGCATCTAAATTTAATCTTTCAGTATTGTAAAACTATCAGCTGTACATTGTTTAAAAAAAAAATAATTTATTATTAGTTACTAATTATTGTTTTTTGTAAAATATTTCTAAATCTCCGAATAAATCTGTGTAACAAAGTACTTTGGCATACTTTTATATAATTTCAGTTGTTATGTGGAGATTTTAGTGTATTTGTATTTTGATTTTTAATATCCGATAGCACTTTTTGTTGCTTGAAAAATGAAGTAAGGAACAGTGTTTATTAACCTGATTTAGCAGTGTGTGTGTGTTTGTGTGATTTTAAACCATGTAATGTTCATTCCTGTAGTGTTTAGTGTGCAATTTACTTTTTTCTTGGTAGCAGCTAAGTATCTAAAGCTAAACCATTTTTATATAAATGATCCTTGTTGTAACTTTTTTTTTTTGAGTTCTTAAAGAGAAAAAAAAATTACATAAAAAAAGTACAAGTGCACTTAACAACAAAGCATTAAAATTCACTGACTGGTCCAATTTCTAAGAAAAGTCAAAAAGATAGTTTTAAAATTATTTATAATTTTAAATGTATTGATACCACTTATACTTTCTCTTGATTCTCTAACTTTTTTGGTGTAAGCTTTTAAAAAAAAGTTATAATTCATTTTAATTGTGATATATATATATTATACTGAAAAATTGGAGATAGAACCTTAATTATTAATATAAATTATATTTATTCCACTAAACCTACCCAAATAATGTCATACCATGAAGTACGAATTGCCTTCTGACATAGTTTCTGCATCTCCTGACTCAGTATAGGCCTCCCTATATCAACTTCAATATCCTCTTCATAATGGATTGCACTTTGTTTTCATCACAACTTAATCTAGTATACAACAAATGAAAGTTCAAATTACTTCTAAAAATAATGAAATGACTTAAATTTCTGCACTTTTATAGCATAAGTACTTTGGGAGGGAAGTTTGGAAGAAATTTTTTAAATATTTAAAAAAAAAAAATGTTCAGAGATGATTAGTTGTGGTTGCTGGTTTTGACTTGTTAGATGAGAATAAATCTCATTTCCTGTTAGAAGGCATGTTACTTTGTTGCCATCAATTTGTTGAATAGTCTGGAGGGTTAATAAGGGTTTGTAGAATAAATGTTATTATGCAGGTTTTTTATTCTTTGGGCTAATGTATAGAATTTACGAGCCCTGTCCTGAAATCTGCTGTCCAACCAGTCAGTCTGAATGACTTAGAAGATGGAACCAAAGAAATATATTAAATCTTTTTTTGGTACCTTTGAAGGGGAGGGGAAAGGGAGGGAGAAACTTTTATGTGCAACTTTAACTACTGGTAGTGGTTTTACATTATCATTTTAATACAGTTGTAGCATTCATTGAAGACTTTGGGATAAATAAAGCACTACAATGTATGTGCATGAATAGCCGTGTGTATCTTGTACAATGAACTGACAAGTGGACAATTTTTATCAGACTTCTCATGATCATCACAGGCCTGAGCTTAAACTGGAAACTGCTTTGCAGCCCAATAATAATCCAGTCATCACAGCCTGTTTCATATACTTGTACTGTTTTATTTGTATGAAAGAAACTTGTAGCCTGGTGTTGGAACATCTTTAAGTATCATAGTGATGTGGGAGACCTTTTTATGGGTGAACTGTCACCCAGTTCTTAAGGACTTCAGGAGTGTTTATACTGTTTTATTGAAAGTACTGGAAATAAAGATTTGTACCATTGTTGAAACTGTGTCATTCAGTCTATCAAAAAAAAAAAAAAAAAAAAACAACACATATTAAAAAAAAAAAAGGATTGTTTTTGTATTTCATTTCATTTGGGACCCATATCACAACTCTTGAGACTTTAAAGAAACAAACTAGTCCAGTTAAGATTTCAAAATTATAAAATAAATAATACTATTCTGACTTTTTCAAAATAATGAAAGTAGGAAGAAAACAGAAAAGATAGACCTCTTGCTTTTCATCAGTCCAATTAAGTGTAACTGGACTGATGAAAGAATAAAGTTAAAAATTTCACTACCGAAATTATCAAAGTACCATATAAAATTATAAAATTATTTAGAAGAGCAATCATTGGTTACAAAACAGCTTTTAAATGTAATTTTGACTTTGTTTTTATATCATACAAATGTGAAAAATTACAAACTATTTTTTTTGATTACTTCAAAGTAAATTACTTACCAAAACTTACTCTAGACAAAAAAGTAAGTCTTACAATTCAGTTTACATGTGCAGATAGATAAAAGGATAGGCAAATTGCTAAATACCATTGTTTAGTAAGACTGCTCAGTAAATACCAAATTAGTTCACACACCACTAGATATAGCCAAGCATTGTACATAAATACTATATAACGTAATAGGTTAAAAGTATACTTTAATAGTAATGCAGACACAGAGGTTATGGTACACCCAGAAATTTTGCTTAGGGTGGGGGTGACTCATACATTCTGCATTGGTAGCTTGTACAAGCATCCATGCAACAATAAAATTGGGGGGGGCTACTTTATTCTCATCAACCATAGGCTCATGGCACAAGCAGATAAGTGCAACTTGAATGAATTAAAGTAAGTTTTTAAATGAAATAAGTTCATTTAAAAACTTACTGTTATCCCACTTCTCGCTTCATTCTGGAGGAGGGGCCAAGTCTAAATTTTTGGGGTGGTGGCCCATGCCTTTTGCATGGACTCCTGTTTGTTTCTGGGTCTCCATGATGAACTCACATTTCATCACCAGTTATAATTCTTAACCCTGAGTAGGGCATGCAAAAATTTGAAATTCCTCTGTGCATGTGAAATAAAAATAAATAAATAAAAAAACAGCAAAAAATAATTTAAAATTGTTCATTTTTTTTTAATGCAACCTATATTTTCAATCTTTTCTGAACACAATTATGAAAAATCCATGTTCTTCAAATTTTTGAAAATTAAAACTCCCTTGAAGATCTGCTGGCATGCAAAATTAAAACCACAACCTTCAACTTACTCTTTCATTAGATGAGTGTTATTAACAGAAGCACTCATTGCATGAAATGTGAAGCACACATAAACGGTTTTATTCTAGACAATGCATCAATGTCACATGAAGCCAGAGAGCATTACCAACTGGAGAAAAGAAAATATGTAGCAGTAAAGTGAACTTACTATCAATAACTCTTCATGACAGTATCTCAATTAACATATGCATATAATTAGGTTTAACTTAATCATGAATTTTTCCTATTTGTGTGATAATTAACAGACATTTCTGGAAATTTTCTGCAGACAATTCAAAGAAAACATTTTCAACAACAGGTATTAGGAGTTTTAGTTGTACAGACAGAATAGATTAAGTGCAAATTGCTGAAATATTGTGGGGTCGAATTGACCCCCATGCAACTAATACAAATCTAAAAGAAACTCTGTGGGTTTGCATCATATATGTAAATTTTCCTCAAAAATTTGAGCCCTACAATGTTTTTGAAGAGGTGTGAACATTCTTGGCACTGCAAGAACTGATCTTTGACATGATCAAGTGTTCGTGGAGGATGGGCAGTACTGATCCTTCGGAAATATTAGTCTTTAACAAACATAGACACTAACATATCTATCCTGCATAACCAGGTCTTCATCAAGTTATTGGTACATTTCTGGAGTTTTCACTTCAGTTGTTCATCAGGAATTATCTTCTCTAGATCATGCTAGATCCCATTTAAATTGCTTAGACCAGAATTTTATCTGGTATTCAGAAAGTACTCACCATATACAGTTTTCATACCTTTTGGTACATTCCCTTATTTTGTTAAAAACTTCATGATGGTCTAATGCTTCATATTCATGTCTCCTATTTCCATGTTTTCCTTTGGGTTGGTTATTTATGTAAAATCTCTTCTGTTCTTTCATATTTCATTGTATTTTGCTGGACCTGAGCGAATAAGATACATCCATTTTTGTATTTATGATAAAACTACAACACTTTATATATTAGGCATATTTATAGTCAAGATAACTTATTGTTAGGTACCTTATTGAGTGCACCTCATACATTAATTATAAAGCACTGCAGTGTGACATAACAAAACATCAGAGCAAATATGTGACAAAACACATATGATAGAGCCATACTGCCTAATTTACTTTGTCAGAATGCTAGTAAAGATGGTTTGGAATATTGTATTTTCTGTCATTGTATCATGTGACCCACTTTCAGTGAAAGTGGTCAGGAATAAACAATTCCTGACATTACATGACAGTGGAAGGATTAGTGTACAGTGATTGTATGAGAACTGTACTCGTGTAAACACTTCTTTATTTGGCCTTTTATTATCCAGGTTACTCTAATAACTAGCTCTTATTATCAAATATCAGTACCAACTGTGTAGCACCATACTCAAGGCAGTAAAGAATGAAAAAACCTGGGGGTAATTGGGAAGTCAGAAATGAAATTCCCTGAGCAGTACAGAAGTCTGCTGGTAAAGCTCATGGAAAATTTTGTCAAAGATACACAGAATTTTTCCAACAAGAATAAAAATGTAATTATTCCACTGTATAAAGTAATGTTAAGGCTACATCTTGAGTGTTGCATCCAGGTCTAGAAATCCTATTTTAGGAAGAATGTGGATCTGTTGGAATAGGTACAGTGAAGAGCAATGAAATTAGTGGGGGGAGGGTACTCTTACCAAGAAAGCCTTCAGCCCCAGAAATTGCAGCATCTGGAAAATAGGCACCTGCAAATGGATCTGACTGAAATGTTTAAGGCTTTGAACAGACTGAATAAGCCAAATGTCGATGGTATCCTTACTCTTGCTCATACTGTATACATAAAGGGGCATAAATTTAAATTCAGAAAGAATGACTGTAAGATAAATGTGTTGACTGCTGGAACAAATTTCCATGCGGTGTTGTGGAAATGAGTTGTTTGAATAAATTTTAAGAATGAATTAGACAAATTAGAGGGGATGGACAGATGATGGAAGTGATTTGTTTTTTTTTTTTTTTTTTTTTTGGCTGACACTGTATAGGAAGCTTGCTTCCTTGCATCATTTGCCTTGCCAATACAAATACATATTATTTAACATACATTTTATGTAATACATATTCATAAAATATGTATAGTGATATTCCTCCCCAACTTTAGGTTTTACCTGTTAGAGAGTGGAAATAATGTGGTTGTTCAGTTTTACATTTGCATTACCAGAATTTTAAAATTTGCATTTTTTTTTTTAAAAACATTTGGTTCAGTCCAGTCTCTTTAACAAAAAAAAAATTTATTTCCTCCACCTCTCATAAATCATTAGTAGTGCAGAGTAAAGGATTTGTTGTTTACATTCCACCTCTTAATGAAACACTCAGTGGCACCCAACAGGAGAGCCTCCATTATTTGGGAGTAGATCATTCAAGGGTCTCTACAGCCTGCAGAAGTCCAAGTCAAGTAATAAAAAAAAAATGTGGACTCCATTAACAGATATTTATTTGCATTTTGTAATATTCCTTACACAAATTCTCAAAAAAAAACTCATCCTCTCTTTATTTGCTTTCTGCTGACTAACTCACTCTAGTCATAATTCAGTTATCCTTGTTTTACTGCTCAGAGGCAAAAGTATAAAAAAAATTTCTTTTCACTTCCCCCCCCCCCATTCTTAGTTTTTTATTTTCTATTTGCATCTATATTAAAACAAAAAAAGGGCTATTCTTTCTATTAAATAAAAAGATCAGGTAATCATTAAACATAATCAATACACTAGTGTAAACTTTAATGAATCTCTTACTACATGGAACAACAAGAGACTATTCTCATTGACAAGATGCCTCAAAATTTACATAACACCATTCATACGAAGATAAACCTAGGGAACTTAATGTTTACATTTTCCAAAAAATAAGTTGGTATTAAAATGTCAAATCTTCACATGCTGTAGTATAGCATGCAAGTAACTGCATTACTTTTATAAATATGAATATAGTATGCATGAATTTGTTTTTATCGTAATTTGCAAGTTTTTCTTTCATTTACTGTTATCTGAAAAAAATTTATTTCCCAACCATGCAAGATAATCAGGAGCCAAGTATATATTTATACAGTGCTTCAGTGCATGGTATGTTACAATAAATGTTGACTAACATTTATTTTTCCCAGCTGTATTTTGGACTTGTTTTTGTAATACTTTGAAGATTACTGTTTGCTACAAATTAAATTTATTTTACCTTTATTATGGCCTCTAAATGTCAATAACTGCTTAATAAGTTCAATGACAAAGTTTACTAGGGTTTTTTCCCTTCATATGTTTTATATGCATATTTATTGTTCCCCCCCCCCCCCCAACCCCATCTCCTATGGGCCTTTAGTCGTACCAAATTTCTTACTTCTTGCCAAATGCAGCACTTTTTCAGGAACATATTCCCACAGTTGGCGAGAAATTTCCACATTAACATACTACACTTCACTTGAAATATCTCTGTAATCTGTACATACCAGATTTAACCTTCTGTCACACACCCTCAATTTAACAGACACCCATGTAACATCTGTAAGTTGACCCTTTTTGTTTTAATTATAAAAAATTTATTTTTAGCTTTTTTTGCAGACTTGAAACTCGATTTAAAATTATCAAATGAAAGTAAACTAAACAAGAGAAACCAATTATAATAAAGTTTTTATTGTATTCTTTGGAATTTCAGATCCCTTTTTTGATAGTGTTGCACTCAGACTGCTGTATACATTGGAGCAGTGTGGCATTAAGTGCAAGTTACTGCTATCAGTAATGGGATGGTTGAGTGGGAGAAGGCAGAGAGTAGTTATTAATGGATACAGCTCTTCATGGATTAATGTTATTAATGGATTCCACAGGGTTTGGTGCTGGGCTCATTATTGTGAAACTTCAGTTGTTGTTGTTATTTGGTTTTTAGGAGCATTAGCAACTAAGGCCATATTGCTCCGGAAATATGCGGTGGTCATTCCCTGACCTTTCCACATCCTCCGTATTTGGTGGGCACGGGCTTGAACCCCGGTCTAATCAAGAAGCGTGTGCTACGCACTGCCGCTCCTGCCCACCTGGCTACGGAGGCGCCATGAAACTTCAGTCTTGATGTCTAAGTTTGCATATGATACAGAAGTTGGAAGTGTAGTTTATGACAGTAATCAGGGTATGCTACTGCAAGAAAAATTAGGCAGATGGAGTAAGAAGTGGCAATTGAAGTTTAACATTGACAAATGGAAGTACTGCACAGGGGTGGCAATAATCCCAGATTAATGTACAAACTGTGGTACCACGCTCAGAGTAGTGGAGAATAGTGGAGAATGGAAAAGACTGGGGCTAACTGTGCAGTCAGATATCACGTTCCTAAGCAGTGCAGACAGGCTGCCAGCTCCTGAGGTTTTGTCAATGATGTACAGAAATTTTGCCAACAGGGATAAAGAGCTGATTA
Organism: Mastigoproctus giganteus; assembly: GCF_048544385.1. Classification (NCBI taxonomy): domain Eukaryota; kingdom Metazoa; phylum Arthropoda; class Arachnida; order Uropygi; family Thelyphonidae; genus Mastigoproctus; species Mastigoproctus giganteus. The sequence continues at coordinate 210,250,201 of NC_143579.1, forward strand.
TCCCATTGTACAAGGCAATGGGTTAGGCCATGTGTGGAGTACTGCATAAAATCATGGAAGCCCATTTTAGGAAGGATTTGGATCTGTTGGAATGGGTGCAGAGGGGAACAAAGGGGTGCTCCTATCAGGAAAGGCTTCAGTTCTGCAAACCACAACATCTGGAGACTGAACATCTGTGAGGAAATCTGATTCAGATAAGGCTTTGAATGGATAGAGTAAGCTCAATGCTGAAGGAAAACACCTTGCTCAGACTATACACATGAGGGATCATAAATTGAAATTGAGGAAGGATGGTTGCAGGATAGATGTGTGAAAATTTGCCTTCAGCCAGCAGGTAGTTTATTATTAGAATAAACTTCCACCTGGTGTCAAAGAAGTGGGGAGTTTATAAATTCAAGGAAGAATTAAACAGGTTAGAGGGGATGGACAGATGATATAGGAAGTCTTTTTTTTTGGCTAATATTATATAAGCTTGCTTTCTTGCATCATTGCCACCATTAATACTAATTCATAGTACATCAAAATGAAAACAGATAACTTTATACAAATAGCAATGCATATCATGTCACATAGCTGTATCTCTCTAGTACTTTTCAAGTTAGTTTGGCCTATAAGCACATTTCTGTAAACCAAGAAAATGTCAAATGACTTTTTCTTGGTTAATTACAAAAATGTTTACTACAAAATGATTTTGTAGTTAACCTTGTTTGAACACTAAACCCTCCAATTATAAGTTGAAGTTTATAATCAGTGGAACATCAAAAAATTCCAGTTCATTTAAGAATGGCAATACCTCTGGTTTACTTGTGTTATTACAAAAAACAAAAAAAACATAAAAGAGAAATTTTTAAAATATGGTTTTTGAAAATAGAAAGGTTTCGTATTCCTCCAATACTTGCACCATATTGACTTCTCATGGAAAAAGGGTTGCCATTGCCGTAGAGAGGTTGGACTTCTACCTGTTGGTCCGCGGAAGGTATTTGATTTCCCTTCTACCACCCAATGGGAGGCATTCCCCGATCCGCCACCTGGGGACGCGCCCTCTAGGGGTTACAGGCTCCCCCGAGGGTAATTACAATCGCTTGTAATCTTCTGCGACTCAAGAGCGGCCCTGCTGGCAATAAAACATGGACGCACAGGACATTCACCGACATTTGGAGACAGTTCATCAATTGGGAAAGAGCTGCACACTACAGTGGGTGCCTGCGCATGTGGGTATAGAAGGAAATGAGGCGGCCGATAAACTGGCAAAAGAGGCAAGAAACTTAAATCACAACACCTCAAAAACCATAACTCTAGATGATGCTAACGCCATCGCCAGACACAGACTCAGACAGAAACATATAGAAACTGATCACCAAATCTGCGAGATTAATGCAAATAGGAACATCACTAAGACCATTGCCAGACTGAGAACTCGACACATGGCAGGTATGAAAATTAGTGCGGATGGTACCAGAACTTATAAACTTTGCAGAAACTGTCCGAAAGAACAGCTTACTCCGGAACACATCTTCAGCTGTCCTGCAATTCAGGCGACTTTGCAAAGCATGGACGAATCCCCTTTTCAGGGAGAACTTGATAACGAAAAGATCGTGGACTTAGCTAAAGCAGTGATATCAGCGCATGGTTCAATTTGACTTCAAATGGACACGACACCAACCAACTTGCACCATAAATGAAACAAATATGTTCATACAATGTCTATGAGACACCTTTTTTGTTTTAATTATAAAAAAATAATTTATCTTTTTTACTAATTGAAAACAGTGTTCTATTAATTATGATTTGCTAAATTCAATAAAAAATAAATGAGAAATCAATAATAATAAAAAATGTTTTTATCATATTTTTTTAAAATTTAAGGTCACTTATCCTCTTAATTAAAACATAGATACCCATGTGGCTTCTAGCAGGGGGAAAAAATGTGATTTTAGTTTCTGCAAAGCCAGCAAAACTAAAGCCATATTGACAACATTAGACGGCTATCATTGGCATCTCACAGATGCCATGTAATTAGTGGACTTAAGTGCAAGCAGTTGCTCACCTGGAATTCATTATATGACAAATAAAAAATTGATTTCTCTTAACAGTATTAGTATTGGCAAAACAATGCAAAGAGCAAGGCTTATTCAAGATCAGCCAAAAAAAAAAAAAACACTTAATTTTCCCATTTATTCCAATAATTTGTTGAAACCTTTCTTTAATTTATTCAAACTACCGACTTCCACAATGTTGTGTAGAAGTTTATTCCAACAATTGATTACTCTTTTGCTGAATACTAATTTCAACACATCTATGCTATAACATTCCTTTTCTAATATAAATTTGTAGCCACTTGTGTGTTTCATCTGAGAATAGGCAAAGATTATATCAGCATTTAGTTTACTTAACCCTTTTAAAGCTTTATACACTTCAATTAGATCACATAGATGCCTAGTTTCTAGAGACTGAAATTTACCGAACCCCTGGTCTTTCCTGCTAAGAATATTCTTTTGTCCACACAACTAATCTTGTTGTTCTCACCTTTTCCAAGAGATCTATGCCTTTCCTAAAATGAGATTTACAAACCTGTATTACAGATAAGCCTAACCACTACCTTATGGGATAATCACCTCTTTATCCCTGCTAGCAAAGTTCCTGTGTATATCAATGATATAACCTTAATGGGCTGTTCTGGAGCTTGCTAGAATTGTACAGAGAATTTCATATCAGAATAACATACATAGTATCAAAATGAAAACAAAATACTGTATAATCATTTAGAAAATACTGGTGGATAAAAATTGACAGGGATATTTGATGTGTTTTAAAAATTAACAGAAAAATTTTTAAAATTTACTTTTGTCACAACAATATGAAGGAGTATTTTTCTAACTGAAAATATTATTTCTCTCGTATTCAGCTGCTATATTAAAGGCATTCTGTTCATGCTGAAAGAAACTACAAGCAGTGGTTTTTTTAAAAGATATCAGCATAACAGATGCAGCCTATTGAAGAGCAAAGGCATAGGGAGAATTGGACTTCAGCACTGACAAAATCATGGGAATAACACATAGATCTTGGAAGAGAAACAGAAGCAAAAGAATTTGAAGACTGAATCCATTTTAGATGAACATTAAAAAGAAAAAAGAGACTATACCTCAATGGCCAAAAAATATTTATAGGCTTATACTCTACATCATTTGTGGCCAGAGGTCTAGAAGATTTGCAATCTAATAAAATGAAATTGAATACACAAACTGAGAAAGAAATCGAGAAAAAAAAAAACTGTGTTGGTCGAAAACACAAATGTGTCCCTATTGCAGGTCTTGATAATAATGAACTTCGGCTTCTCTTATGCTGTCAATGTATTAGACACTGTTGTGAACTGATTTATCACAAACTGGTTCTGTATTTGTACATTATCGTGCAGTTTTGATTTTTTTGTTTAAAATTGAGCAGGCTTGAGGTTTTTGAAGCCAGTCTTCCTCACAGATCACTAACTGGTTTCATTAGAAAGTCACAAAACACCAGACCAGACCAGACAGGAGTCCTGAATTCCTCCCCCCTTCAAGCTTGGCAATGTTCCTTCCCTTCTCATCTGGATATAGAAGAACTGTGCAGTAGGTATGTAAAAATTAGGTGGTGCATTGTTTTATCTTCTAATACTTCTCTAATGCAACCCACAAATCAATCACTATGGTGTGCAAAAGGCTCTACAAACAATCGTTTTTAAATAAAATCATGTCATGCAAAAGGCTCTACAAACAATCGTTTTGTAGATAAAATCATTTTTAAATAAAATCATGTCAGTGGTACTGGAGGAGATTGAAGACACAAGAGGGAAAAGAACTGCAAAACAAGAAAAATTAAAAGCCAGGTGTAATTGGGGAAATTCATGGTATGTATTCTGAAGATTATCATGGAAATTTGTGAAATCAGGCTGAAATAAGAATTCTTGTAATTCTGGTTGGTGCAAGCTTTTGTTTGGTAAGGACATGGATTTTGACTTCAATTTTGCTACTTTGGACTACCACCATCATGTTTGCAATTCAGAATGTTGATAAGCAGTGTAATGTTGATTGATGGCAATCCAGGTTAACAAATTTTAACAGAAGAAGAGATAGCAGAATATATTACTGCTGCTACTTTGGAGAAAGAAGACTGAATGGAAAATGAGATCTTGGAAAAACCTAAGATATAGTCAAATGGTTACATAGAGTGCAATATCATGTGCAGTTGAGATGATCATGGGCCGAAGCCACATGATTGCTAAATACTAAATTGTATTATGATTGAAATAATTAGTTGTAAACTGCTTTGATTTAAGTGGTTGTGCCAGAATATAAATAGTACATGTCTTTAGGTGCAACAATGGCTGGTTGGTCAAAGATGAGAGTGTAGTAGCAAACTCGTTTGGGTGGACTGTGGTTCATGTCTACATTACTATTTCAATATTGAAATTACTATTCGTAAACTCCTTTGATCCAGTGGTCAAGCCAAAGTTTAAAAAAATATATTTATTTAAACTGCTGGATTTGCATGGCACCCTGTAGAATCATCTCTACAAAAATAACATTAATTTAAACTGCTGGATTTTCAAAGCACTCTGTAGACCCATCTCTGGGATCTTTTGTTACCAGGAGAAACTTAATATCATCAGCTAAACTCAGGAAGTTTGATATGGTGGAGAAATAGCTCCATCAGCAAATTCTGACTGGGAAGCATTCAGTGAAGTAATCACAAAAGCTATTAAACTTTTCATACCAACTAAGAAATACTGTACAAGGCTTAGACCTAAACAGATGTCAGACAAAGTAATGAAACTTGTGGCAGAGAAGAAAAATGCATGGTATGCATATAAATTATCAAATGATGCAGAAGCCCATGTTAGATTTATACTATTCTGCAATAAAGTCAAAAAGGAAGCTAGGGCAGATTATGAGAAATCTCTGGCAAAGAAAAGCAGCAAAGACTTCTCTACTCATATTAACAGTAGAAGGAAGGGATTGAACCACATTGTTCCACTTGATGTTGGTGGTTTAAATGATGATCCTGCACAGGTTGCTGATGAACTGAATAGGTATTTTGCATCTATATTCACACATGAGGAATTCTTTAGGAAGAGGGAAGCCAGAATTTCATCAAACTCTAAGAGGGGGGCTAAATGATTTTGTGATAACCTAGAGAAAAGTGGAACAAAAATTGTTGAAGCAAAACAAAAAAGGCACCTAGGATGGATGGGATCTATCCAGTTATATTAAAAGAGATAAGCACACTAAGCCATAATTATGAGAACATTATTTGCCATATGGTACAAGGAAACCTGAGATTTTTGCTGCACCAGCCAAAAAAAAAAAAAATTTGTGAGTTACCCTGAGAGCGAGAGAGAGAGAGAGTCAAAAGCAGAAGGAAATCACCAAGAAAGAGAAGAATGATGATATCCAGCTCAGGATACCCTGGGTGTGCCAAGCCCATACTCATCAGATGTGAGCCCCTGGGGTTCTTTGAATTCAGGGAAGGTCTCTATGGACTGGAGATGTGCAAATGTATCCCTCCCTTTGTGAATTGGGAATACATTTGTGATAATGCGGTCACTGGTTAAAGAAGTAATGCAGGACCATCTAGAGAGGAATGCAATAATAGTGCAGGCATAGCATGGATTTGTTAAGGGAAAATCTTATCTGACTGGACACAATCATGCAGTAACAAAGGAACTGGACGCAAAAAATAATTTTGATATATACAAGGATTTCAGGAAAGCTTTTTATACTGCTGCACATAAATTTTACAAATTGGAGCAGCGTGGATTCTGTTTATGCTATGGATAAAAGGATGGTTTGTTGTTGTTGTTATTTGGTTTTTAGGAGCATTAGCAACTAAGGCCATATTGCTCTGGGGGGGGGGGAATATGCAGTGGTCATTTCCTGACCTTTCCGCATCCTCCGTATTTGGTGGTTACGAGTTCGAACCCCGGTCTAATCAAGAAGCGTATGCTACGCACTGCTGCTCCTGCCCACCTGGCTATGGAGGTGCCTAAAAGGATGGTTGAGTGGGAGAAAACAGAGAGTGGTAATCAATGGACACTTGTCTTCATGGGTTAATGTTATTAGTGAAGTCCCCCAGAGTTCGGTGCTAGGCCCATTGTTAATTTCTGTATTTATTAATGAAGGTATATCAAACTTAATGTCTAAGTTTGCAGATGATACAAAGGGATGATTAATGGCAGGGTGGGTAATGACACTGATCAAGGTAAGCTACTGCAACAAGATCTAGAAAAATTAGGCTGATCGGCTGAGAAATGGCAAATGAAATTTAACACTGACAAAGCAAAGTAATGCATATGGGTATCAGTACCCCCAGAATAATGTACCAGCTGTGTGATATTACACTCGGGGTACTGTAAAATGAAAAAGACCTAGAGGTAATTGTATAGTCAGATATGAAGTTTTGAGAAATGCAGACAGATTTCCAGGACAGGTTGTGAGGTTTGGTCTTTCCTAGCAGAAATAAAGTGATTATTCCATTGCACAAAGCAATGGTTATCTTGAATACTGCATACCAGTCTGGAGGCCTTGTTTTAAGAAGGATATAGATCTGCTAGAACAGATACAGAGAAGGACAACAAGATTGGAAAGAGAAAACAAAAGAGTGGTCCTACCAAGACAGGCTTTAAATGGACTGAGCAAGTGAATGCTGATGCCATTTTTTCTCTTGCCCAGACTACACACGAGGGGGCATAAATTCATATTGAGGAAGGATGGTTGCAGAATAAATATGTAGAAGTTTGCATTCGACCAGTGGGTGGTTGATTGTTGGAACAAACTTCCATCTGTTGTGGAAGTGAGTAATTTGAATAAATTTAAGGAAGATCTGGAGAAACTATTGGAGAGGATGGACAGGTAATGTGGGAAGATTTTTTTTTGGCTGATGCTTTATAAGCATGCTTTCTTGCATTATTATTATTATTATTATTATTAGCCATATGGTGCAAGGAAGCCCGAGGCTTATGCTGCACCAGCCAAAAAAAAATTCCTGCATTACCCTGAGAGAGTCAAAATTAAAAAAGTCACCAAGAAAGAGAAGAATGATGATATCCAGCTCAGGACCCTGGGTTTGCCAAACCCATACTCACCAGATGTGAGCCCCTTTGCAATTATTAATAACAGCCACAAGAGAATGCCAAGACTCTTTACTTGCCAAAGGATCAATATATCAATAAGGACCAATAAGTTGTCTGAGCAGTGCAGACAGTCTACAAGAGTAGCTCATGGTGTCTTGTCAATGATATACAGGAATTTTTCTAGCAGGGATAAGGAGGTGATTATCCCCTTGTATAAGGTAATGGTCAGGCCACACCTTGAGTACTGTATACAGGTCTGGAGGCCTCATTTTAGGAAGGATGTAGAGCTGCTGGAACGAGTACAGAGAAGAGCAGCAAGATTAGTGAATGGAACAAAGGGTTGCTCTTACGAAGAAAGGCTTAAGATTCGCAAATTACATTGTCTGGTGACTAGGCACCTGCAAGGTGATCTGATTGAGGTGTATAAGGCCTTGAATGGTTTTAGCAAGCTCAATGCTGATGGGATTCTGCCTCTTGCCCAGATTAATCGCCTGAGGGGACATAAATTCAAATTGAGGCAAGACAGTTGTAGAATAGATGTGTGGAAGTTTGCCTTTAGCCAGCATGTGGTTAATTGCTGGAACAAACTTCTATTGTAGAAGTGGATAGCTTAAATAAATTCAAGGCAGAACTAGACAAACATTCGGAGTGAATGGATGGGTGAAATGGGAAGTTTTTTTTTTTTTTTTTTTTGCTGATGCTGTATAAGCTTGCTTTCTTGCATCATATGCCTCTACTACTACTAATATCATGTCTGTAAATTGTAGGTACATGTGTAGTAACATGTACATGGCAAGTTTGCCTAATTTTCTTGATGAAAAACCCAAGTTTCTATGTGTGAGGTGGGAAACGTGCAACTATTACCCAAGATCGACTAACATGATCAGTGCCTAAAGTATGCTTGCAATATTACGTTATCATAAACAGCTTTGATATCTAAGATTCAAGTTTGGGTGAAATTACCTTGAAAACCTAGGAGCAAACAACCCATGAATTAGATATAAATTGTTTGTGATCTTTATGCTGTAATTTTTTTTGGGATGGGATCGATCTTATTTTGGAAGATACCCCTCTTGGATAGAAAAAAATTTCAAAGCATAAATTGCAAGTGGTTGCTAGAGCCAGTGATATGATCATCTATAGGTATGAGGATACAGAGCTTATGCAAGCAGAGGTGTATTTACCATGAAGCTTAAGCTTCAGGGCCCCTCACTTGTACTGGCCCTGGGATAGAAAAAAATTTCAAAGCATAAATTGCAAGTGGTTGCTAGAGCCAGTAATATGATCATCTATAGGTATGAGGATACAGAGCTTATGCAAGTAGAGGTGTATTTACCATGAAGCTTAAGCTTCAGGGCCCCTCACTTATACTGGCCCTGGGAGGGGCCCTAATAATGTGTGTTCTCATGGTCATATGTTTTTGTAAAATTTGCAAAAGTAAGATATTTTAACCACAATCAATTAAGACTGTTGTCTCTTTCCACACCAATTTCCCCTTCGTCACACTTTCCCTCGTGACGTTGGAGTGGCCACTGGCATTTTTGGGATCTAGCTAAGGGGAAGTTGAGGTGGCGATACATTTAGTTTGGGTTTAATGGGATATATTTATGTGGTTTATTAATGAACTGAAAGGAAATTCGGATAAAAAAATTAACAAAATATGAAACAAAAGCGATAAACATGAGTGATGAAATCAACAGAAATTATTCTGACATCAAGAAGCAAATTGTAAAATAAATTTTCAGATGGTACCAAAAGCATTAATTCATTAAGAGGAAGAGATAAATTTTGAATAGAAGTAATGAATAGGCTCTTGGACTGTTTGATAATCCAATTAATGAAGAGGAGTGAATCATATGAACACATTGGAAAAAGATTTAAATTTCTAGCTGATTTGACACAAAAAACTGACATCAACAAAGATAACATAAAACCCATTGCCAAGAGGGGCTCACATCTGGTGAGTATGGGCTTAGGCATACCCAGGGTCCTGAGCTGGATATCATCATTCATCTCTTTCTTGGTAATTCCTTTCTACTTCTCTCTCTCAGGGTAACTTGGAAATTTTTTTTTGGCCAGTGCAGCATAAGCCTCAGGCTTCCTTGAACCATATGGCTAATAATAATGGTTGGTTGGGTTTTATGTGCCAAAACCTGGTCATTTAATAATAATAATAATAATAATAATACACCACTACAATGAGGACAGTGATGACAAACTGGTTAATGAGTGTCGTCAATTCAAAGAGTATTTAAGATTAGTTACTACACAAGAAAACATGAAATGCCCTGAAATCTTACAACTCATATATGAAAGAAACTTGAAACAGGTTTTCCCAAATTTTAAAATCCTAAAAATTTATATCACATTACCAATAACGAGTTGTGAAGCTGAAATAAACTTTTCTAAACTATCAATAATAAAAAACAAATTTCGATAAACTGTGCTAGAGGAAAGACTGAATTATCTTTCTATTCTCCCTATAGAAAATGATGTCACAAAACTGTCATATGAAGAGGCAATCAAAGAATGTGCAGCCAAAAAATGTAAGACAAAAAGTATTATAAAGGTGTTCAGGCTAACTTAATAAAACTATATTATTTTTCTGGGATTTTGTGATATTTGTCAGCTTTTTTAAATTTGTGTTTTCTTCTCTCATTTTAAATAAATATTCACTTTCATACCTAATTTTGTATTCGTAATTTTATATTTTTCTTAAAGAGGGCCCCAAAAATTATATAAGCTTCAGGCCCCACAAAACCTGGATCTGTCCCTGTATGCAAGGTATGTACATCCCACACCATTATGAAACTGCTGGACATTTGATTGTTTGATGCACACATTCCAGAAAGTTCAGTTCCTTTGGCCATCACCATGTGTGCACATGGCTGTGTGCCACAAAAAAGGATAAAGGATGACTTATCATACTGCATGTGCTTAGAAATGTTCCTGGCACCACTGGATACACAGATGGGTATTGGCAGGTGTTTTGACAGTTTTGAACAGCAACACAGCCATGGTATCCAGTTTTCTGAAGCACATACTTTTAACTGTTTTAGAAGACAGGTTTCTTGCAAATGCCTATTGAATTCGAAACACACTTGGTTTATCATTACTTGTTTATTAGCCTTTACAATCCAGATTAATGTTCAAATATCCCTGTTGATTAATTGCTGCTACATTCTGATGATGAGTTCCTTTCAACATTCACCCACACCAACATCACCTTTGTGGCACTTTCTCATAAGACATTAGTGAGCTCTGCCTTCTTTGTCACAGATGCCTCTGTCAACTAAGCCCCAAACGGTTACACTCCATTCAGTCTCTGAGGTCTGATCAGGGCTGTACTTATGAAGAGGCATATGAGGCCCTAGCCTCAGACCTCACCATAGAAGGAGGATCTCACATGGCCTCTGTAATCTCAAATTTTTAAAGCTATTTCTTTTTTTAATGCCCTGATCTACACAGGAGCCCAATTGTACCTACCATGTAAACAGAGACACATGAAATTTACTGAAAGTGTGGATGACTCATTTCTGTGAAACACATTAATTTCCAGAATAAAGGAAAATCACTCTCTCCTAATTCTCTAATAGGGTGTAATAGTAGAACACAGGTTGACCACAATCTGCGTCGCGAATATACCTTAATCTTTTCCACTGGCTATAAACATAAAGCAGTTGACCAGCATGACTTCTCGGTACAGTACGTAGGAGTCGGTTGTAAATGTGTTACGGACACCACTAAATTATGGAATGTCCATTTAGTTCTTAAGTTCTGCATTCTACAGCATCAGCTCTATTTCCTAAAGGCCAGAGATGCGAACAGTGCATACCCAGTTCTCTCGAAATCTGTTCGTTATATGGAAATTTTATTCATTCTACAGAAACCAGTTTATTGGACCACCCATAGAATTCAGAATCTATATAAGCTGAGATCCGAAAACTGCGAAATTTAGTATAATTTAGCAGATAATGTAGTGAAAATATAAATCTGGAGTATCTAAATGAAATAGGCAACGAGAAAAATAAGATCAAATTCGAAAACAAGTTCAGTACTGTTCTTTTTATTTCTCAGTATTGCAACCTTTGTATTTAAACAGATCGTTAAAAATAACTTTTTTTTTTTTTTTTTTTATTATTATATTCATATATGCAAGTTTTTTTTTTTGGGTTTTTTTTTTAGACTCTGGTATCTTTAAAGGAGGCCCCGCAAGGGCTTAGCACCTTGGGCCCCGAGAAGTGCATATATGGTCCTGGGTCTGGTTGTTCAATGCTAATTCATATTACCAGACTTGTGACACTGCCATTATCAAATGCCTGCAAATTCAACTGGTCATGTATGTGTGGTGCCTTTCTGCTTTGCATATGTTGTGGGACTTGCCAAAGTGTTTGCATTATATCACTACTTGAATGCAAAGAAAAAAATTTTATGATTTAAGTGATCCACTAATCTGACCAGTATTAACCAATGAAATAAAATAAATATGGGGAGCTGTGAAAATTTAGAGAGGAGGAATGGTTGAAAGGAAGGAACTCATCAGTTTCAATTCTTGGTTACTGCGAGGGGCTGTTTGTTTGTTATTTGGTTTTTAGGAGCATTAGCAACTAAGGCCATATTGCTCCGGGATATGCAGTGGTCATTCCCTGACCTTTCCGCATCCTCCGTATTTGGTGGTGACGGGCTCGAACCCTGGTTTTAATCAAGAACCGTGTGCTACGCACTGCTGCTCCTTCCCACCTGGCTACGGAGGCACCCTTGCGAGGGGCAGATTGGGTTGCTGGGACACCTGGCAATATCCTGATGGGCCAGTAGCTGAACTATATATAAAATTGCATTCGTACATAACCACATGTGGGGGGTAATATCCACGAATGGGGGGGGGCAGTTGTGGATATTTGCCCAGTCAGTTTTATGCTCCCAATCTGCCCTGTACAATCTTCATATAGCCTGTATAACCTTTATAACTTTGGATTTTAAGTAATGCACCATTAATTAAAATCCATATCAATCAGCATTTAAAAAATTTTTTTTAATTTTCGGTTTATACTCCGGGACGACCAAACGGTCAGAGGAGTTCACAAAATAGACAGACTACAAGAAACAGCACTGTATTTAGCAGTCACGGTGCTTGAACTCTAGTCACTCAAGGCACATGTACTTACGCACCCGTGCGCCTGATCACTCAGCTATGGCAGCATTTCCCCTTTTAAATGGTTTTACTTCTAATTTTAATATAGTATGTAACTGTGACACATGGAGAAAACACAGGCATGCATAAATGGTTTTTTGAAACTCAAGCCCTACAGATAGCCCAAGTTAATTAAGAATTATTTGTGGTTTACAATGGGTCAAGAAAGGATACATGGGCTTGCAATAGTATGGTACATACTAGCCATACCTTACAATCATTTGAATTATGTACTTCCACCTGTATTCTCAGGGATGGGCCATCTCGAGGGTAAAACTACCCGGGTGGCAACATTCAAGGGGCACCTTAAAACCTGCAACTTACACATATGAAGAAAATTTTAAAGGGGACACCAAATTTCAATTGGCACCCAGGTGCCACATACCCTACGAACACCCCTGCCTAAATACAGTGGGCACAGATCCATACAAAGGGGATGTGAACTAAATGCAAAAGGTCCAGACACAAAAGGGAAGAGAAAACATCTTCATTTAATGAAAATCAACTAGACAACCCAGGGCTGGGATATGCACAGTCATACTTGGACAAGTCATAATGACATAAAAGTTTATCTAAATCCAAGGGGGGGCAGAGGTTTTACAATACCCAAGGGTGTAGTCAAACCAGGGCTGCATCATTCAGTAGTGCAGAGGAAATACCTACATCTTGGAAGAGGGGCAGAGCTTTCACTAATATCACAGAAAATAAAATATTTTAAAAAAATTAAAAGCACGTTCCCTGATTATGAAAGATATTTTATGTGAAAACATCCTTGGCTTGGAAGGGGTTAGCGAAATGTATTTGTAATTGTGACGTCACAATCATACTTCCTTAGTATGGTTGCAACAATATAAATATTCGACCACAACATTTGCATTTCCGTTACATTCCAACATCAAAAATAAATAAAAGTAAGCATACGTACCTTAATGCAATTAACTGCCCGATTTGTAAAATATGGTCTAGATGTTAGCATATATGCCCTTATTGCCTTCACGCCTGCTAGCATGTAACAACTCAACTCCCAAGACGGATTTTCATGAAATTTATATTTGGACCTTTTAGAAAGATATCAACAAATCTTTCTAAAAGGTCCATTCCAAATATCATTAAAATCGGACTAATAGAAATTCTGTGATTATTATCTTTTTGTCTATCCGTCTACTTGTAATAACTCTTTCCAGTTTAAGGAAATTATATTTCGATTTGTCGACCCTCCCTATGTTTCATTAAAATCACACCAATAAAATTCCAGCAATTATTATTTATTTATTTTTTTTTTTTTTTTTTTTTTTTGGAATTTATATCACATGGTCTATCCATACGCTTGCTGACATGCGCAGAAACGAAATTTTCTCTGTTCTCGCATAAATTGTGCTTTTTGCTATGAATTATTAACGTTTGCAATAACGTGCCTGCAATAAAATTCTTCTCACACATTAATTCTCTTTTTAAAATGAACTTATATTTTGCAGCAGGCGCAAACCCCAGCAATTGATTTTTACTGAACAGCATAATTATTCTCATTTTAAGCAGCAGCTAAAATCCACTGCCTTAGTGCATGCAATGCATTCTTTGAATTCGTCTGTCAAATAGACAGACCGCAACGATGGTGGCGCGGCTGCCCCACTAACCCCTTTCCCTCAAGAGTAAAGTTCGCAGCGAAAACGCTGCGAAGTTTAGTCTACGCGCGTCCCTAGCCCTATCAAATTTTCGTGTACCCCTCGTCGCGAAGGACGGTTTCTCTGTTGTGAGGGGAAAACCGGAGTCAATCCCGGTGAAAAACCTCACGACCACGGTTTGAGACCGCCAAACTCAATGCTGAATGCCCCTGAGAAAATTCCCATAAGGGTAGCAGCTGGAATCGAACCTCGATCAGCTATTCAGCAAGCCGGCAACGTTGCCACGAGGCTACCGTGGCCCCGTATGCTATCGCTTTAATTTCAATATTCCACATCAAATTTCTCATCAGTCACGTGATAGTGTGACGTAATTGCTCAGCTTCCGTTATCATTCGATTGTAAGGTGCCGCTATAGATGTTTTCACATCAAAAATGTCATGCCCTGAAATATAAGATGTAACAAGTTCTGATTAAAGGTAATTATGTTTTTCGTTGGGGGAGGGGGGGTAAATTGGCTTTTTGTATCCTCTTCTGGCCACTTTTGGTGAATCCTGCACAACTTGGTCACTTTCAAGGCCATCAATCTTCTTTTTCTTGGTGATTCCCTTGTCTCTCTCTCTGTCTCTTAGGAATTTTTTTTTTGGCTGGTGCAGCAAAAGCCTCAGGCTTCCTTGCACCATATAGCTAATAATAATAATAATAAATACAGTTAATGATTGTATTCTTGTCAGGGCTCTTCTCCAACAAGATAACTGTCAATGTTTTTTTTTTTTTTTTGTCATAGCTTCTGCTTACTATTGGTTGTTTTAAAACAGGGAGAGATTCGCCAAAACAATACTGTACTGTAGGAATTTATTACAAGTGACCACATCAATGCAATTTAAAAAGTTTTTCGAATTAATCCATATAATAAAATAAAAGCAGAGTAAACAAATCATACACACAGCCGATGACATTATCCCTGAGTACAAAGAAAACTTATATTTTTATGTTAATTAAGAATATTCGGAAACGGCGAATTTTCAGCAAACTGGGAATACTCTACTACAGGGGCGGGCAATCTCGAGGGTGATAGGATGCACTGCACCCGGGCGTCAACGTTCAAGGAGCGCCTGAAAACCTGAAACTTCCATACATATATGAATAAAACTTTAAAGGAGGACGCAAATTTCAATTGGCACCCGTGGGCCACATAACCTAGGAACGCCCCTGGGTACATAACATTTTTGATATATTTAAAATTTTAAATTCAATAAATGTGCAACCCTATTGAACTTTACCTGCTTCCATACCGTCTGTTTTCAAAAAAAGAAATTTCTCAACTTTTCAAAGACGAATTTTTATGATAACATTGCGCGACTTTTCAACGTTAATTTTAAGCGGGAGGGGTCCAAATGGGCCACCTCCATTTTTGAAAAAAAATTTCATTTTCATTTTAGAGAACTTTTAGAACGATACAAGTCTTAAATTTCAGAATATCAGAGCAATTTTAGAAATGAACTTAAAAATTATTTTTATTTTATTGATTTATTTATTTTTAGGTCCATGTTGTTTATAAAACCCTGAGGTATGCACTCGCTAGGCTTATTGCATCATGTATGGACCTCGAGACTTAAAAAACTAATTATCAATGACTGGCTAATCTCACTTGTCAACGGCAACAGACAAATAATTAAATAAATAACGTTAAACAGGGGCATGTTCAGGCTGGACGAAGGGGCATATGCCCCTCCTTAGCCAAAAATTGAAATTAAAGAAAAATAACGCAGGAGGCGTTCTTAAAAAAAACCCTCGAAAACCTGGTCACCATGGCCCCCTCCCTTACGATGATACTTGGATATGCCACTGATGTTAAATAATTGTATGGCTCAGGTGAAATCTTCACCCAAGCAACCAACAAAGAGTAAAATGGTGCAATATTCTTCTTAGTTAACGTGATGCCATTGTTGCTGTACGGTTTTAGGTGCAGCAGCAATTTGGGCTATATTGCGTGCGTTCTATGATCGATTTGCTGTTTGCTGGACGAAACCCGAATTTCTGGGAGAAAATAAACATGTTGACCTCGCCTGGGACCGACTAACTCACCCACGTTGTGAAAAAGGCTCAAAAAATTCCTCGCGTCATTGATGGGATACAAGCTCAGGTCTTTTCCATCTACTGTTGTTGGGAGGGCGGTGATACCAACTGTGCTGCCCACGAGGGTTATTACAGTAGCAGTGAGTGATTTGAAAGTTGTGATTTAAATATGAAAAAAAAAAAGAAGAATTCGGAGAAGAAAAAAAAGATTTCTGGTTGCCGTGAGTTTTGTTTGATCATACAATTTCAATTGAGCTCACTGGGTGGATACGATAGAAGTGACAATAGGTTACTGATTTCTTTGAATAATCACTGAAAGTGTGAGCTCCAATCTTCAGTTCCCTTTCAATGGGTCAAGGGAAAATAGTATAAATCAAAATACAAAAGTTATTCAAATTAAGACAACGAAACTAACGTAAAATGCATATCATGCGAAGTCTGATAATCCTGTGTTAGATAACCGATGGAAGTTGGGAACAAGTATAGTCCACATCACGCCATTTGATGGCTTTATTTGAAACAATCAATTTTCAAGATGGCGGCAACCTTTCAGTCATGCACCAAGATACTAATGCCAATAATAATTAACATTATTATTGGTATTAGTAGTGCTAAATGCGATGAGAAAGCAAGTTTATACAGCTTCAAAAAAAAAAAAAAAAAAAAGTTACATTCAGGTTACCCCAGAACAACCTCCTCGTATGACATCTTAAACTGCTTGTGTTCTCTGGTCAGTGTGACTGTTTTACCACCAGCATTAGTAGGGGCATATGATGCAAGAAAGCAAGCGTATACAGCATCAGCCGAAAAAAAAAAAAAGAAAAAGCCGTCCCATTTCACCAATCCATTCGCTTCAAAATTTTGTCGTTCTTCCTTGAATTTATTTACGCTATCAACATCCACAAAGACAGATCGAAGTTTGTTCCAGAAATTAACCACCCGCTGGCTAAAGGCAAATTTCCGCACATCTATTCTACAACTGTCTTTCCCCAATTGGAATTTACGCCTCCTTAGGTTCGTAATCTGAGCAAGTGGAAGAATCCCATCAGAATTAAACGTGCTAAACCAAGTGCTAAAACCTTATAGGCCTCAATCAAATCACCTCTTAAGTGCCTAGTCTCCAGCCGCTGAAATTTGTAGAACTTAAGCCTCTCTTGGTAAGAGGATCCCTTCATTCCCCTCACCAATCTTGTTACACTTCTCTGTACACGCTCATGCAAATCTACATTCTTCCTAAAATGAGGAATCCAGATCTGTACGCAGTACTCAAGGCGTGGCGTGACCATTACCTTATACAAAAGGATAATCACTTCCTTTTCCCTGCTTGCAAAATTCCTGAATATCATTGACAAAATCCCATGACCTGCTCTTGCAGATTATCTGCAACGCTCAGAAAACTTCATGTCTGACCGCACAATTACTCCCAGGACTTTTTCATTTTCTACCATCCTAAGTGTAGGACCACCCAGTTGGTACGTTCCTCTGGGATTACTTTTACCCATATGCAGTACTTGTTTTTCCAGCAATCAAGAACTCGCTGGCTAAAGGCCAATTTCCGCACATTTATTCTACAACTGTCTTTCCTCAATTTGAATTTATGCCCCCTCGAGTGCGTAATCTGAGCAAGAGGAAGAATCCCATCAGCACTGAGCTGGTTGTGAAGGTATTCACAATATGAGATATACTTAATGATGCCAGAAATGATACAATTGCACAAACTTGTACTTTAATTAACTCCCTACGTAACCAGAGGCTTTAACCCTAAACTATTCTGTAACCTTAATACACCTTTAACTCTTTCACTTCGAATGCCATTTTTGCGATAAGTTTTTAGGAGCATAGCAATGTTAGAAATGATGCATTTGCACTCACTGAAAACGCATATTGTTACTTTAACCTTACGCAGATTAGATAGAAATACACAATGACTTTCACAATGTATTTACAGCTCCAATAGCGGAAACCAGCATAAATATTGATTTCTTTTAATATTTATGCAATTTTAATATCACTGTGTGATATTAAAATTGCAGCTTCCAGAAGGAATGACCGGAATACCAAGATATACAAATGATTAAAATTAACAACCGATCGGAGGGAAGCTTCGGCTGATAAGAAAACGAACGTAGAAATAGTGTAGAAATGTCTGCCAGGGGCAAAGGTTGAGGACGTTGTAGAGCAGATATCATCTTTTAAGGGCACAAAAGGTGATATAGTTGAATACGTTGGCACGAATGATATCAAGAGTAGGAGACCGGCAGAATTGCTTAACAAGTACAGGTTGAAAAAAAGCCGTGAAATAGGGTTGAATTTGAAAGTGTCTGCAATTCTGCCCAGACACGATAGGAGGGAGGATATGATGAGAGCCTTGTCGATCAATTCGGCCCTGCAAAGGTTGTGCAAGGTTCAAGGGGTAGAATTTTTTTCAGCCTGGACGGTACTTGTTAACAGGAGAGATTGCTTCTACAGGGATGGGATACACTTAAATAGAAAGGGTGCAAGAATATTTGCTGATGCTATCGAGGCAGTGTTAGGTGGGTCGGAAAACTGCTAGCTTGGGGGGAGACAAAGACGAATAGATTAACAGTAGCCACTGGCAGAGGTGAAAGAGATTCTTGCACTGCTTCTATTGGAATGAGCAGAAGCCTGAAAAACAAGATGCAGGATATTTCAGAGACTGCTGGGAGTTATTGCGGTACAAGTAAACACATGGGTTGTGTTAGGGTAGCTAAGAATAGAAATAGGTGCATGTATACTTGCGTGTACACCAATGCTAGGAGTTTAATAAATAAATTTGATGAATTTGAGGTATTGCTCAAAACATCAAAGGCAGATATTGTTGGGATATCAGAGACGTGGTGTCACACAGATATAAGGAATGCAGAACTGCAATTTGGGGAGTACAACGTCTACAGAAAGGATAGACTGGATAGGAAGGGAGGAGTGGTTATACTATTAGTTAAGAAATACATAAAATCCAAGGAAGTGAAGCTAGTGGACATCGCTGGACAGTGCAGTATCGAGTCAGTTTGGTGTGACATAAGCATTGGGAGATCAAAATTGAGAGTAGGAGTGTGCTATAGGCCTAATGACTCTGATGAGTATAATAAGAAACTGTATAGGGAAATAGAGTGGGCCAGTAAATCAGAGAGTCTTATAATGGGAGATTTTAATTTCCCAGATATTGACTGGAATTTGGGGGCTGGTCACTCACACACTAGCAAGGCTTTTGTGGATTAATTGGATGATTGTTTTCTACATCAGCATGTTCGGGAGGCAACTAGAGGGAGTAATACTCTTGATTTCATTATCAGTAGTGATTCTTCATGCATTAAGAATCTGCAGATAAATGAACCACTAGGTGGCAATGATCACAGTGTGCTGAAGTGGGATTTACTCAAAGAGGTAACTACCATTAGGGATAAAGGGAAGGGTTATTGCTTTCGTAAAGGCGACTACGATGGACTGAGACAGTATTTAAATTCTATACAGTGGGACCAACTGATGATGTTACCAACAGCAAAAGCAAAATGGGAAGCATTCAAAGAACTTATCTTGGAAGCTACTAGGCTTAACATACCAACTAAGAAATATTGTTCAAAGATTAGACCTAAATGGATGTCAGATGAACTGATGAGGCATATGGCAGAGAAGAAACATGCATGGGATACATACAAATTAACACATGACACAGAAGCCTATGATAGATACAAGTTGATCTGTAACCAAGTTACAAAGGAGGTTAGGCAGGCGAAGGCAGATTACGAGAAATCTTTGGCAGGGGGTGCAAAGAAACACAGCAAAGAGTTCTTTACTTATGTAAACTCTAGAAGGAAGGGGATGAATCAGATTGGTCCACTTGATATCGATGGGTCAAGTGTTGATGATCCTGCTCAGGTAGTTAACAAACTAAATGAATATTTTGCTTCGATATTCACACATGAGGAGTTATTTAGCGAGGGGAAAGCCAGAGGTGTATTCAACTCTAGCAGTAAGCTAGAGAATCTTGTAATAACTGAGAGTAAAGTGGAGGAGAAATTGTTGAAGATAAACATGAGAAAGGCACCCGGGGTGGATGGGATCTATCCAGTTATATTAAAGGAGGCAGCAGAGGAAGTAAGCAAACTTTTAGCCATAATTATGAGAGCTTCCTTGGACTCAGGGGAGGTACCCACAGACTGGAGATGTGCAAATGTGACCCCAATTCACAAAGGAGGATCAAAGGCTGACACAAGTAATTATAGACCTGTGAGTTTAACTTCTGTTCCAGGAAAATTAATGGAGGCACTAGTTAAAGAAGCACTGCAGGATCATTTAGACAAGACTTCAGTTATAGCTCGGACACAGCATGGTTTTGTTAAGGGGAAGTCTTGCCTGACCAATTTGATTGGATACTATGATGCAGTCACAAAGGAACTGGATGCAGGGAATAACTTTGATATCATATACTTGGATCTTAGAAAGGCTTTTGATATTGTTGCACATGGAAGACTGCTGCACAAATTGGAGCAGTGTGACATTGGAGGCAAATTGCTGCTGTGGATAAAGGGGGTGGCTGAGGGGGAGAAGACAGAGAGTGGTAATCAATGGACACTGCTCATCGTGGACTAATGTTATTAGTGGAGTCCCTCAGGGTTCTGTGTTGGGTCCATTATTGTTTTCTGTATTTATAAATGATATTGATGATGGTATATCAAGCTTAATGTCCAAGTTTGCAGACGATACAAAGGTTGGCAGGGTTGTCAAGGACACTACTGAAACTATGCTGCTGCAACAGGATCTGGAAAGGTTGAGCAGATGGGCTGAGAGATGGCAAATGAAGTTTAACATTGACAAATGTAAAGTACTACACATGGGGAACAGCAACCCCAGAGCAACGTATCAACTCTTGGTACTACACTGACAGTCGTAGAGAATGAAAGGGACCTGGGGTGGTTGTGCAGGCAGATATGAAGTTCTCTGAGCAGTGCAGACGGGCTGCAAGAGTAGCTCATGGTGTATTGTCAATGATATACAGGAATATTTTTAGCAGGGCTAAGGAGGTGATTATTCCACCCTTATATAAGGCAATGGTCAGGCCACAACTAGAGTACTGTATACAGGTCTGGAGGCCTCATTTCAAGAAGGATGTAGAGCTGCTGGAACGAGTACAGAGAAGGGCAACAAGATTAGTGAATGGAATAAAGCGGTGCTCTTACGAAGAAAGGCTTAAGTTTTGCAAATTAGTGTCTGGAGACTAGGCACCAGCGAGGTGATCTGATAGAGGTGTATAAAGCCTTGAATGGTTTGAGCCTGCTCAATGCTGATGGGATTCTTCCTCTCGCTCAGAATAATCACTTGAGAGGGCATAAATTCAAAGTGAGGAAAGACAGATGTAGAATAGACGTGCGGAAATTTGCCTTTAGCCAGCGGGTGGTTTGTGGTGGAACAGACTTCCATCCCTTGTCGTGGAAGTTGATAGCCTAAATAAGTTTAAGGCTCAACTGGACAGGTATTTTGAACGAACAGAGGGGTGAAGTGGAAGTGGGTTTTTTTTTTTTTTTGTTGTTTTTTTTTTGGCTGATGCTGCATAAGCTTGCTTTCTTGCATCAAATGCCTCTACTAATGCTAATGCTAATAGTGGAGTTCAAAGCATGTGCGACAGTTAAGATCTTCAGAATTCAAGCAGATTGTAGAGAATACCGAGCAGTCATATTTGACATTAATAGCTGCTACTCAGCGACATCAACCAAAAAAAAAACCAAATTATGATATTAGGGTCCCCCGTAAATGATTAATCTACCCATATATTTATTTTATCTGTTAATTGCGTGTGTTCACTAGTCCGTTTGCTGGACGAAAATACATACCACAGTTTCTGGTGAAAAATCCTTTTTATCTACGCCTGAAAATTATTAACTCAGCCACGGAGTGAAAAAAGCCCACTAAAGTTCCTCGCGTCATCGGCGGGATTTGAACCCGGACCTTTTCCACACAAACGGTGTGTGGAGGACGGTGACGACACCACTGTGCTACACGCGCAGATTCAGCGACATCAACTCCACAATACCACGTGGTAGTTTAATCCAACAATCAGTTACTCTCTAGTCGAAAGCAAATTTCCGCATCTATCCTGCAGCCATCGTTTTTCAATTTAAGTTTATCTCTTTATATGTGTTTTCTAATAAAGAATGAAGATGACACCAGCACTTAAATTACTCAATCCATTTAAAGCATTAAATAGTTCGATGAGGACTCCATCACTGACGCCTAGTCTTCAAGCGTTGCAATTTGCAGACGTGAGGCTTTATGGTATGAGTTTTATGTTGTTGCCTACTCTGGTTACTTTTCTCTACACTCGATCCACATCCTTCTTACAAGGCTTCCTGATCGGTATGCAGAATTCAGGATGCAGCCCAGTGGCGGTGGCACATTATAGCCAAAGTAGCTTTTGTGCCATCAAACCCCCACAACATCAACAACCAGTGGCGGTCCAAGGTAGGGACTAAATATTGATCATACCAGGCCTATATGGTCCCGTATGATGAAAAAAATAATATGGATTTTTTTAATGATTGATTTATATGATTTCTGGATCTTATTGGTACCTTCGATAGTAAGGGAAGGATTGTATATAGAAGAACATTTATTCTTGTTTTTGGTTTGTTCTCTCTCGTGAAGATAAGGCTTTCAGCAAGACGTCATTATATCTGCTTGTCTGTTTCGGGCGCTGCTGAAGGTCATATCGAGCTGATGATAATGTTTGAGAATTTCAACACCTGCTGATCCTGAATTTCGTATTCAGAATGGGATACTTTGGGACTGACTAGTCTCATCTTGGAAGTTGAGTTCTTCCACTTTTTTTCTTTTACTTTAACTTTTCCTATTTCTATGGTGGGTCCCTCTGACTGATCCCCCTCTTTACTTTCTCTTTCCTCCCTGAACCATCCCATACTGTTCCTACTTTACCCTTTTCACTTTCTTTAATTAGCAAGACGATAGTAGATCCTGGCCGCCACCACGTGGCGGAGATGGGGGGGGACGTGATGGTGGTGACCAGGTGTTGCCGCTTCCCACCTGCTAAAAGCCAGGTACCGGCCGACTACATAAAAACAGAACGTCTGCGCAGGTAGCACAGTGGTATCGTCACCGTCCTCCCCACACCGGGTTATAAAGGCCTGGGTTCGAATCCCGTCGATGACGCGAGCAACTTTAATGGTCTTTTTTCACTCCGTGGCTGAGTTAGTCGGTCTCAAGCGTAGATAGCAAGGTTTTCTCCCCAGTAACTGGGTTTTTTTTCATCCAGCAAAACAGGCAAATCGACCATAGAACATAGGCAATTTACAGACACAAATA
Organism: Mastigoproctus giganteus; assembly: GCF_048544385.1. NCBI lineage: Eukaryota > Metazoa > Arthropoda > Arachnida > Uropygi > Thelyphonidae > Mastigoproctus > Mastigoproctus giganteus. Next base: position 210,273,530 of record NC_143579.1, read on the forward strand.
CGGGTTAATGTATTTAATTACGGGCAACCCTAAAATAATAATTTGATAACAACAGAACACATCATAACATATACACATCCAACACGCTACATACAAATGGCCGGTTGTAACGTAAGCTTCAACACAAGAAATACAAATTTGTACAATAATGGCCAATGGGGAAAACCCTGGGGCCCACCACAACAACACATGAATATCCTCTGATTTTATATGATGGGACAATCAGTTTTTCCGTGCTGGCAAATTCTGGTATACCATTGACAGAACACCATGAGTTTTTCTGTACTGCTCGGGGAAATTACTGAACTGTAGAATTATCCCTAGATCTCTTTCGTTCTCCACCACCTTGAGTATTGTACCACCCAATGGGTAGGTTATTCAGGAATTACAATAAAGAGTGTAAAAGAATATTAATATTAAATTCTGCCGCTACTAAACAATAACCAGAATTCTTTCCTACTTCTGCTCTCGTTTTTGAGATATTTCTCAGGCCACGTCATGGCTGAGTTAGCAGGTCTGAAGGAAGGGTAGCATGTTCCCCCCCTCCCGAAATTCAAATTTTTCGTCCAGCAAATCAACCACAATACAAACCAATTTACAGACATATTGCATATAGTGTAATATGGCTTATTATTGGTGCACATAAAACCCTACATTAACAAACCAGGGCAAGAAAGAAACAATTTCACCTACTTTATTATATAATATCAAATAACTCCACTATTAATTTTAAGAAAAAGAATGAAAAAACATCTTTTTTTTTTGGTTGGTGCAGCAAAAGCCTCAGGCTTCCTTGCACCACATGGCTAATTATTATAATAATTGTACGATTTCGTAGTTTAGAATATTAGCAGAGGCCCCAGGAAAGGAGTTGTATTTTTTATTAGGTTATTAGCTTTTCATTTTGTTTCTTTTCTTTTTCTTTTTTTTTTTTTTTTTTTTTGTTTCTAATTGCAACCATTATGTGTCACTTTAGGCGTGTCACGTGACGGGAGGAGCAGACGTTGTCGTTTCGATTATTTTCAACCGTTTGTTGGTCAGGCCGACGGGTGTCCTATTCTAAACTTTTACCGAAAATTATTATTATTATTATACTTCCATTAGTTTTATTTAACTAATTAAATAAATTCATATTTTTTTTATTTAACAACAATTATTATGATTAATTCTGTACCAAAAAAATACTGATTAATATATGTTTATTATCCATACATGGGCTTGGCACACTCAGTGTTCTGAGCTGGATATCATTATTCTTCTCTTTTTGGCGATCCCTTTCAACTTCTGACTCTCTCTCTCTCTCAGGGTAACTCGGAATTTTTTTTTTTTTATTTTTTTTGGCTGGTGCAGCATAAACCTCAGGCTTCCTTGCACAATATGGCTAATAATAATAATAATAATAATAATAATATTCTTTATACCCAAGCCATTTTGTCATACGATTTGAATTGGAAAAAAAAAAAAAAAATTATGCCTTAAAATCGAAGTGGTGTATATGTGTGTGCATATATATATATATATATATATATATATATATATATATTATTAGGAAAATAAATAAAACAATTACCAGTAGCATAGCGAACCCGTGGGGGGGGGGAATAAACTGACACCGCACCACTAACGAATTAGAATCAAGAAGGGTATTACAAAAGAAACGCTGCTAAAATAATTTATAAAAGCCAAAAATGCAATATTAAATAACAGAAATTTTAGACTATGCCAATTAAAATTTAGTGGCGCCCCAAAAATGCAGCAATTCCGAATTGTACGAAATATCATTAGAAACGGAGACAAAAACCGACTACAACACTTGACTATCAAAATAAAATAAATAAAACAGACTGACCATTATGTCCCATCTCGCAGGAGGATCACAAGGTCAATAATGGTTAGGAAATCACTGCATTTCGAACATTTGACAAATTCATGGAGCGTTGAACCGATACACAGATTGGACCACAGATGCAATGGATTTAAATAATGGTGGCGCTTAATTAAGCAGTGAAAAATTATAATGCAACAGATCCTGACACCACACCACTGACAAAGTCGCTGTTAAATTAGAATATACTGTACACAGAAAAAATTAGGCTATAGATGGCACTATGAGCGCAGTATTAGCTTATCGTCCATGTGACCTAAGTTAAAAAGCAAACATCAGTGGAGCATTTAATTTTTTTTATTTTTATGAAATTCCCAAACACAAGACGTATTAGAACCTATAGTATTTAGTAGGAGGTTGAGAAGACGAAAGAAGATATTTGTTGACATTGGACTTGAACTTCTGTAGACTGTAATTTTTCAGAAATACGTATGAAGGAAGGTTGTTCCAGAAAACGGCAGTCGAATGAATAAACGAGGAAGATGAAAAGTCGGTTCTGTGAGTTTGAAGTTGGGCAGTAAATGGATGTCGGCTGATGGCGGCACATGTTTGGACTGTTTTGAAAGAGAGAGCGGGAATTATAGAAGCCAATTCAGAAGAACAGTGCCCATGGAAGTATCTGTAGAAAAGGCATGCAGCAGAAACAGTACGTCTATGAGACAGCGAGTGGAGAGACTCTGTTAGAGAGGGGTCATTAATTAACCTAACTGCCCTCTTCTGAATGGAATATAGAAGCCCGAGAGAGATTTTGGGGGCACCGCCCAAATGTGGGAACAATATTCCATGGTAGGGTGGATTTGCGATTTGTACAGAGTGAACAGCTGTTTGGAAGAAAAGTAACACCGAGAACGAAAGAGAAACCCAAGTTTTTTAGATGCACAGGAAGCAATATTTGTAATGTGTTTGTGCCAAGAGAGATTAGAAGTAAGGGTAATCCCCAAAAGAGATATATCGTTTTGCCTAGAAATCGGAGTGTCGCCAAATAAAGAATAGGAGCAGAAGAATCCTTTTTATGAGATATAAGACAAGACTGAGTTTTAGAAGGGTTGAAATCAACTAAGTTGTCTTTACCCCACAGTAGAATTACCTGGAGATCGGAATTTAAGGAATTGGTAGCGGATATTCGAGAAGTTGAAGCTGATTGAGCAGGGCAACGTCTATCAATATGGAAAGGGGAATGCAATGTGCTATCATTGGCAAAACTATGGATAGGATTTCCAGTCAATGGAAGAAGATCATTAATATACAAGAGGAAAAGAGTGGGGGAAAAGAACTGAACCTTGGGGGACACCTGGAGAAGTTAGAAGACAGAGAGCCATCTACCATCACCCTCAGTGAGCGATCAGAGAGAAAACCGGATAACCAATTACAAAAAACATTTGGCAAACCATAAGATGGAAGCTTGTTTAGAAGACCTTTATGCAAAACACAATCGAAAGCATTTGAGATGCCAAGAGCAGCTGCTTGTGTTTCACCGAACCTTTCCATTGAATTAGGAAAGGTCCTAATTACCCATAAATGGGTAACATAAGCCAGAATATCACCAGTGGATCTACACTGACGGAATCATACTGGCGATCATTGATCAGACGGAAGGTTTCTAGGTAGTTTAAGAGTTGGCGGTTAATTGATTTCTCCATTACTTTGGAAAGAGGAGAAGTAATTGCAATGGGACGATAATTGGATGGGAGGGATTTGTCACCCTTTTTAGGAACTGGCTGGATATGAGTAAATTTCCAAGCAGAAGGAAAAACACTCTTGGAAGAAGAAAGTGAAAAAAGCACTATCCATCACATGCTGCTCAAAATAAGTTAATTAATAGATTGAAAACTATGAATAAACATAAACCAAAAAGAAGATAGAAAGAAAATTAATACCGCAAACATTGGTGGCAGCACAGTATGCACTAGGGCTTGCAAACCGGTTTTATAAACCGGTTAAACCCGGTTTTCATATTGAGTTGTTAAAACCGAAACCGAGCTTCTCAAACCGGATTCGAATATTTTTTTTAGTTAGCCCTCGAATATAGTTTTTTGTTACGCACATTTTCTTTTGTTTGTTCGTTTGTCTGGATCGTTCAACTGCTTTATGTTTTAAACATGTTTTTTATTTTATTTTATGTTTAGGTACGAATCTCATGGGCAAGTGGCCCAAATCTAGGAGGGATACCTTTTATCTTCCCACCTGTATCATGGCACGATGCAGGTGTACTCATTTACGACTGAGTCGGAGCGATAGCGTAAAAGAAAATGCTCAACATTTCTCCGTTCCATCTATCTTGTTCGCCAGGCAAGTTATGGAACGCGCCTTATTGATGGTTACCCACTAGAAACAGATTCGCTGAATATTGCATCAAATTTCAATCGTAGAAAGTTTTTTTTCTTCTTTATTCCTATTAAATTTGCGATCAAATGTTCTCCAAAAAGCAGCTTCACCAAATTTAGCTTTTATGTAATTTTGAAAATACAATAGATTTAATTGGGGAAAAAAAATTGCGAGTAAATAAATAAAAAAAATTTCTCTCGTGAAAATTTTGAAACTTGCCTCATTTAGACCTTCATTCAGTGCTTGCGGGAGTGACTCATAGTATTGTGTTATCTTCAATATTTTTATTTAAAATTGTCGGTGATATAAATTCCTACTAATTAATATTTATTACTCTTAATATGTCTAAGATGAAATCAAATGTATGGAATTATTTTGCTCGAAAAAGCAAAGATGAAGCACAATGTTCGAAGATAATGAAGTCGTCTGGAGGATCTACATCATCTTTGACGTTGCATTTAAAGAAAATGCATCAGATTGACATTAAACAAGATAACAGTGAACCTCCCGTAAAAATGGTAAGAACATTAAAAAAACTTTATCGTTAAAAAATCTATGGAAGAAGAGATTTCAAAATTAGCTGCTTTAGATGGATTTTCTTTTAATTCAATTGCCAAGAGTGAGTTTATACAATCAAGCCTTCACCTTCAGAGAAATAAATACGATGAATTACCACCAGCCTCAGTGAATGGCATTAAAAATATGGTTCTGAATTATTATAAAACTAAGAAAGAAGAACTCATTCAGCATTTCATTGACTCTAGACGAATATACGTCTATGCAAAATAAAAGGTATATGAATATAAATGTGCATTCAAAAGACAATCATTGGTCGTTAGGTCTTATTGAGATTAATGGTTCACTTGATAGCAGAAGAACTGAGCAAATTGTGAATGTGTAAGAATATTGAAAATCTTACAAAAATCTGATTTTTTTATTATTTGGAAAATTAGTTCTTTTTGTTTAGATTCTTGCCATTAATGAGATATAGGAATAAAATCTGCAGTTTCGAAATAAAATTTATTCTGGAAGGAGTTGAAAATATTAAAATTTTTCCTATTAAAAAAATTCCTACATAGCACTGGCAGAACCAAATTAGTTGTCCTGGGAAAGGGTAGTGAAACGAAAACAGAACAATTAGCCTTACTTTCGCTAAAACAAGGAACACTACGGAAAGCACAGCGGGTGGCTTAGTGCGACAAACAAGTGAGGGTCATTCCGAGACACATTAGTACAGCCAAATTACCGCAGACAGGTAATCAGTTCGTAAACACACACACAAGTTCCCAAAAATAGATGCTGTAGTCACGAATGTCGCTCCTTTGTGGTTTTAAAATGCCTTAGAGACGAGGCGTTATATGTGTAGGGTAATGTGTTGTTTTGGACAACCGGCGACTTCAAAGAACACACCGGATGGCCACAGATCCAACAGGTTGAAAATAGGGAGTATTGTTCACGTGCTACGGGGCAAGCTGACCGAGGCTTTTCAACGAATTAAAGGAAAAATAATGAATAAAGAAAGAGGGGATTGGTAGAAAACACTGTGGAGAGGCGTGACAAACTCCGAAGAAAACTGTGGATGGGGACGGAAAAAAGGGGGAAAGAAAAAAGATTGTTTTTGGTCGGAGAGAGTTTTGAAAAAGGTGCGGAGGAGTTGAAGAGGGAAGAGTGAGTCGGTGTCAGTAAGTTGGGCAGTTAGAGTAAAAATGAGTGTTGGGGAAAAGAGGGGGGATAAAGTTAAGATGTAGCAGTTAGTCAATCCGTCAGCCAGTAGCCGACGCAGTTTTGTTTCAGTAAGGAGAGTTCAGAGTTTTCAGAGTTTTTTGAGTTCACTAAAGCGCAGTAGGCAACTATAATAATGGAGAAAGCTTAACACTGTTAAGTTAGCTTATTGTAGGATAAACAAAATGCCTGATGCCCGGAGGTAATGGAGCTGAAGCAGATAGAATCCGGAGCCGGACCGAAAGGAGAACAAACGTGCTGACCAGATGAGTGAATCATTCTTTTAGGAGCAAAGGTACTCGAAACCCAAGAAGCAAACCCGAAAACCCCTGTCGAACTCTCCAAAGATTGCAAGATGAGTTCTAGATGGAGATGATCTGCTGTTCACCGCGAGAAAGACAAAGGACATGCCGCAGAGCCCCGAGATAACAAAGTAAGTGGTTAGTCACATAATTGTTCTCATACACACCACGAACTGTAGGAACCCCGAAATTAAGTAGCAGGACTTTAGAAAGATACTGTGCATAAGAATTACTCAGTAGCAAGGATAAGTTAAATTTAGGAAATGTGCTGAAGGAACATTAGCCAGGACAAGCTAATAGATAAATATAGAAAATTTTGGATGGGAAATAGAAGTCAGTGATACCTTTTAATAATCTTTATGATAGATAAATGAATAAGTATTGAATTATGTAAGAATTAATAGAAAGAGGATTGTTAATTTGTTATTAACGGTTTTAATTGATGCATGATCAATATCTGAAGAAAATTATAGAAAGGGATCGATTTTGTTATTGATGGTTTTTAAAGGATGCAGGATTGAATGTATACAGGAGGGAATGAAACTGGATTGGTATTGTAATTGATGGTTTCAACCAATGCAAGATTAAGATAGATGTATATAATAAGATGAGACTAAATCATGTTGTCTTAGGTATAAATTCAATTATTATTTGGCTTTTTAATTATGATCATGTAAATATGCCTAATAAACTTATTTTTTATATACAACATTTGTGAGTTTTTTGTTGTTCTGAGTAAAAGCCTATCCAAAGGGAATTAAAAACTTTCAGGAGCTTTCCCCTTGAACTTAGAATTTTCTGGGAAGAAATAGTCAGATGCGTAAGTGGGGTGAAATTACTAAAAGGGGATAGAAATAAAAGGGGAAATAATAAATATAATAAATATAAATAATAGAAATAAAAATAACAAAATTATCCCCCCCCACAAATGGACACTTGAAGGAATTTGGTTTGAATTTGGATGAGGATATTGTTGCCTGCACCACCGATGGAGCAGCAATGATGATTAAGTTTGGCAAGTAAATTACGCCTAATCATCAACAATGTATAGCCCATTGTATACATCTGTCAGTTATAGATGTACTTTATGAAAAAGCAATCAATTGTGGTGCCACAGTCTCTGAGTCTCCCAAAGACAATGAAGAAAATGAAAATAATGAAGAAAGTAGTGATGGTGAACAGTTGAAGAAAGACAGCAAGGCATGCTTTATCAAACCGACTTTACCGATGAGCTCATTTATTTATTCAATCCAATGGCCAATATTGCACAAACTATTAACAAAGTCGGAAAAAGTTGCAAGCTTTTTCGAAAATCGCCTACCAAAAATGACATATTACAAAATTTTGTTAAAGCAAAATTTAATAAGAAAGAATATAAACTTATATTAGATTGCAAGACTAGATGGGATAGCACATTCTATATGATTGAGAGATTTTTGAAATTGAAAAATTGCATTCCAAATGCTCTATGTGCAGTACTGTCAACTGAAGCTGTCTGACGATGACTGTAAAACACTTGAATTGCTATGTGAAACTTTGCGACCAGTTGAAATGATTCTGAAGGCTATAACCTCAGAAGATACAGACTTACTTAAAGCAGAGTCTTCAATAGAATTTCTGCTGGCTAAGCTTGATACAGCAGAAAACCCATTTGCTTTACAGTTTCACCAAAGCCTTTTGCAGCTTTACAATGCAAGACGAAATTGCCCAACTGTGGCTTTGCTGAGCTATCTACACAACCCCAAAAAGTTTAGGAAAGAACATTCAGGTTCAAGAACTTTTGATTTTCCAAGTAAGCAAGTTTTGAAAAAGCATGCTGAAGAGATTTATCAGAGATTATTTGCAAAACATTCCGAAGGAGTCTTAGCGTTGAATGAAGAAACTGAAAATAAACGAACTGTTCTTTTAGAAGAACACAAAGACTCGTCTAGTTCCGATGTTGGAGTTACACTCATGCGAGAGTATGATAGTGTAATAAAGAGATTAACTCAAAATATCCGAGTGAATTGGAAATCAGCAAAGAATTTAAAATTTTGAAGGCAACTAGCAGTAGAAGTGAAAAGCTGGAGAAAGTTTATAGAGCACTACTGACCATTAAACCAACAAGTGTCCAATCTGAGAGAGTGTTTTCGATCACTGGTCTCTTTAACACAAAAATAAGGTCAAGTCTATCAGGAAAAATGATTAATATACTGTTTTTTTTTTTAAGGATCATTTTCAGAAAAAAGCTGAGCAATAAATAGTAAAGTATTTATTTTTAAATACTTTACTATTTGTAAAGTATTTTACAAATACTTTAAGCTGTTTTTTTTCACATTATTTTTATTTATTTATTATTATTATTATAGGGCTTATTATTTTTTTGTTTACTATACGAAAAGATAGTTTTTATTCAAAGGATTTGAATACAATTTGTAATTTTGTTTAATCTCAAGCTAGTTACTTTTTTGGAGCATTTTAATTTATTTTTATTTTTTTTTTACTTTATGAGGTGATAGATTTTGTTTAAAAGATTTGATTATGATTTGTAAAATCTACCCAAGATAAAATAAATACCTGTGTTATAAGCTTTTAATTATTTTCTCTAAGTCTGAGAAAATCGGTTTTAAAACCGGTTTTATGAGTAAACTTCGGTTAAACTCGGTTTTGAAATTTCTCGGTTTTATGCAAGCCCTAGTATGCACTATCCACTAGATGCTGCTCAAAATAAATTTATTAATAGGAAAATCCAGGGTCCTGAGCTGGATATCATCCTTCTCTTTCTTTGTGATTCCCTTCAACCTTTGACTGCCTCTCTCTCTCTCTCGGGGTAACTTGGAAATTTTTTTGTCTGGTGAAAAAACTACAGACTCAGGCTTCCTTGCATTATGTGGCTAATAATAATAATAACAAATAAAACATTTACCAGTAGCATGAAAATAATTAAAATAAACCCATACATAACGAAACAGAAAAAGAGAGTGTGGTGGAATCAGGACACAGGGTATTGCAGACTTTTCCTTTTGCAATGCTCTAATGTAATAGTTTTTTTAGAGTACACGATCGAAAGCCTTTCAGATGTCAAGAGCAGCTGCTTGTGTTTCACTGAACTTTTCCATTGAATTTGTCCATAAATGGGTAACATAAGCCAGAATATCAGCAGTGGATCGACTGACAGAATCCATACTGGCGATCTTTGCAGAAGGAACGCCCCTTTTCTGTTTCATTACGAATGGGTTTATTTTTATTATTTTTCACTCTACAGGTTCACCATGCTACTGTAATTGTTTTGTTTATTTTCCTATTAATTAATTTATTTTGAGCACCAAGTAGTGGATAGTGCATATTAAATGCTGCCACTGAAGTTTGCGGTATTAATTTTCTTTTTATTTCATCTTTTTGGTTTATATTTATTCATAGTTTTCAATCTATTTGAAATAAAATATATTGAAATAAAAGTTTTAGTCTATTAAAACGAAATGAGAAAAAAAGTAGTGTGTTAAAAGAACTAGTAATTTCATATTGGAAACTAAAAAAAGTGAATATTACCTATGTACATCAGATACATTCGCATCTTGGAAATACGGTAGTAGGATGTATATCCTACTACCGTATTTCCAAGAGGGAAAATTAGCTAAAAATTGACTGTATACAGTATTCAGTTGCAGAGCAATTTTTGTAAACAACAGGACTCGCCAGAGACTAATTACTGTAGAGACCCAGTATCTCCTCTCAGCTAGAGATGCCATAAAAGAATATATCAGTGGAACGCTAATTACAAACAGACGTATGACTACCGTTCGTCAAGTGCTTTATATTAGTTACAAAGTAAATTTTCGTAAATACCACGTGACATCCTTTCTTTGACTAAAAGATACACTTGGATAGTTTAAAACAGGATAGAATTAGTGTTCGCAAACGAGAGTGGAAATCACAAGCTGAAGCCATTGTCCATAGCTAAAAGTCGAAATCCCCGGTGTTTTTAGAACGTCACCATGAAATCTCTACTTGTGATTTATAAAAATGGCTCCAAACTCGGATGACGAGTGATATTTTTGCTTCGTTGTGTAAAAACTACTGGAAAAATTAGCACTAATTTATTAGAAAAGACGAGATCACTATTAATAACCTTGAATTAACAGCATTTTCAGAACAAGAAGCAAAGCCTGCTCGTAAAGTACTTGGTAGCAATCTTGGAACAAATGCTTGGATTGAGTTGGATGCAGAAGTTCCAATTGCATTACCTAAGAAGGCCATTGACAGAGGGACTGATTCAGAAGATAGTGTGGATGACTCGTGTAAGGAAAAAGCGCCAGAAATTAACAAAGTGCTTGAAAACATTGAAGTGATGGTGTGCTAAAATCTTCAGAGTGACAGTGAACATATTCATTTATTGCATTTAACCACTATTAATTTACTAAGTAAAGTGCATTTAAGTTAATAAAACTGGGAAAAAATTATAAAATAATATTTTTCGGCTATAACGCGCTTCTCTTATAACGAGATTATTACAGTTGTCGCACGACCCCGCGGTATATCGAGATTGCACTATATTTTATTTATTTATTTTTTGACCGAAAGAGGGCCACATTGCATGACCGAAAACGTCAAATTTGATAAGTGTGAATGATTTGTGGGTTGGGCATCAGCGTGAGTTTATTATTAAATGTGGTAATTTTGCCTGCAGTGTAATGAGTGTTTATTTTGTTATCACCACTGTGGAGCGTGTAATCGTAAGTATGCATTCTGAAAATATACTTCAGTAAGTGAACATAACGAATCGTTACAGTTCGTGTATTGTACTTTTGACGTATACAATTTGAATACTGTACTCGGTTTCGAACAGCAACTTGATTGAAAATGGACTTTGCGCAACTGGAGTTTTTTCCCCTAACTTTTTTTTTTTTTTTGTTTAAAACTTAATACTGTATTTTTAATTCCCCTTGGAGAAGATGCTGTTGTTAACAATTAAGTGGGACGAAAATACCCTTTTTTATTATTATTGTTTCATTTTGTTTATTGCAGAAAACTGCTTCATCCTGAAATGAAATGATAGTAACACGACTGTATAGCGCAGAAAGATGCAGAACAGGTTGAAGGATTTGATGAAACATCCGTTATCTGGCTATTAGTATTAATAAAAACAAGTTGGTGCAGGCAATCCAGGTTTATTCAACGTAAACCTAAAAAAAAAAAAAAAAAAAAAAAAACCGCCCTTTCCATAAATGTCTGTCCATCACTTCCATTTTATGAGATTATATAATTTTATTTTATCCATTACACAACCATTCTTCCTTAATTTAAGTACATTTCCTCTAATTTGTACTACCTGCAAAAGAGAGAGAGAGAAAGAAAAAAAAAAAAAAAAAAACTTACAGGGCTCACATCTGGTGAGTATGGGCTTGGCACACCCAGGGTCCCGAGCTGGATATCATCATTCTTCTCTTTCTTGGTGATTCCTTTCTACTTCTGTCTGTCTCTCTGTCACTCTCAGGGTAACTCGGGATTTTTTTTTTTTTTTTTGGCTGGTGCATGGTGCAGCATAAGCCTTCCCAGGCTTCCTTGAACCATATGGCTAATAATAATAATAATAAACTTTCAAAGGCTTAACTCTTACTTGTGCCTTTATCTTAACAAAGACACTTGTATAATATCTCTGAGGCACCCCCTTTTCTTAATTATTATTTTTTTATTGAAAATAGTGATCTATCAATTATGATTTGCTAAACTAAATTAAAAAATATCAAATGAAAATAAGAGAGAAACCAATAATAATAATAATCAAGGTTTATCATATTTCTTAGGATTTCCAAAGTTACTCATCCCCTGGATTGAAACTCATGCTCACTCATGTCGCATCTGACAAATGTTTATTGGCATCTCATAGATACCACATGGGAATGAGAACTGCGGAGAAGAAAATAGATGATGCTTTTGTTTACCTGGTCAGTTAAATGCTAAAAAAAAATTCACAGTATATCAAAATGAAAGCAGACAATGCTGTATAATCGGTTAGAATATTGGTGGATAAAGCTACATGGTAGGATTTGATTTCATTAAAAAAAAAAAAAAAAAGCAAGCTTCTCAAAGTTTGTTAAATAAAGTATAAACTAACATTATAATTTAATTAAATATTAAATAAAGTTAATTAAATTACTAGTAATGTGATGTGAGATGAGTCAGTTCATGTAAGTTGGCATGGTGCTATGAATTAAAAATAATAATAAATAAATCAAGATATTTTGAAATGTAATTTATTGCATTTCACGGTGACATGAGTAATTTATCCACTTCAGCATATGATGTATTAATTAGTCATTAATTTGGAAGCAAATGCTGTTGGGACACTACCCAGAGCAGCACAGTATGAGAGCATTCTGGCTAAAGCCAGATCTTTTAATTTTATTATTTTTTTTCTTCTAAAAGTTACTAGGTATGTATCTGAAGTTATGGAAAAATTGTCGATATAGTGTGAAGAAAACAACAAAAAACACTATTTGCTGAAAGTGGAAATGCTGAATTCGATATTATAAAACAGCTTTTCTTTTCATTTTGCTTTCGGTAGAACATCCTATGAAAAGGGATTTTTTTTTTTTTTTTTTTGGCTGATGCTGTATAAGCTTGCTTTCTTGCATCATATGCTTATGCTAAAAGTATTTCTAAATTTGGAAATGGCAACAAGGTAAAGCTCTGTCAGAATAAAAGAAACTGTCATGAAGAGAAATTAGTGCAATTTTTTTTTAAGAAAGCAAAGACCAATCCTTAACTCTTTCAACAAAAATTTTAAGATTTTGAAAAATTAAACTGAGGACATAAATTCTTTTAAATACTGATATAATTAAGGGCTTTAGCCTCAGGCTGCGGTTGATTTAGACAATGTACAAGTTAGTGCAAACGCATCATATTAGTACACAGCTAAACTCTGAATTAGCAAAAATATGCAAAGAGATATAACTTAAATGATGCATTTAAGTTATATCTCATATTGTGAATACCTTCACAAGTTACCATGATATTGCACTACTTCGAATAAGTAATGTTTCACCAAAGGAGAAGACTGTTGTTACTTATTCTCAGTGGATACCACCACCCAGATGGCATTGTTTCAGGGCATATTTTGTATATGTGTGGGATAATAACTCTACTCCCTATTATACTTAGAAAAGCAAAAAAGTAGAGGGAAAGTAAGAGTGGAAGAGAAAAATAAACTGTGTAGAAGAATGAAAGGGACGGTAACTCCAACTCACACCACTCAAAAACTCAAACTCCTCGAATAGGCAACGCTTCCCCAGTGGGGAAGACTGTTGTTACCTATTCTTGGAAACTCCAGACATCATCAGGCTTCCCCGGTGCCGTTTCAGGGCTATTGTGAATTTAATGTGAAAAAAAACCCATTGGACCAGATCAAACAAATGAATTATAAAATTCAAACCATTTGTCCCTAATTAAACTTAGAAAATCAAAAAGGTAGAGGGAAAGTAATAGTAGTAGTGGAAGAGGAAAAGAAACATGTCGAAGAATGAAAGGGATAGTAACTCTTCAACTCACACCACTCAAAAACTCAAATTCCTCCAATAGGTAACGCTTCCCCAGTAGAGAAGACTGTTGTTACCCATTCTCGGAAACTCCGTGAATATCAGGCTCCCCAGACATGTTTCAAGGCTATTGGCCTATCATCAGTGGGTGGGCAGGTACCCGTTTCAGGGCTATTTTGAATTTAATGTGAAAAAAAAAAAACCCATTGGACCAAATCTATTAAACCAAACAAATGAATTATAAAATTCAAATCTAAATCATAAAAAATCTAAATTTAGACGATCATTTCACAGCTATTATGAATTAAGTGTGAAAAAAAATCCATTGGACCAGATCTATTTAACCAAACAAATTTTGAGTTATAAAATTGAAACCTATATCATGGAACTGGTTTTGATGAGAACCTAAGACATCTAGATTTTTTATCAAGAAAACTGAATTTTGTAATAGACGAAAAAAATAAAAACCCAGGTGCTGCTTTCCCCGCCCCCCTCTCTCTCTAAAATTACTAAAACCAGTACTTTAGATGAACCTCATCTCCAACCAAACTGCACAGAAGAGGTGGCTCTCCCCACCTTTTCAGAAACTTATCAGACCCTAAACGCCATTTTTTCAACTGTAAAAACCTTTGCATGGAAGCAGACATTGTTTGTTTCAAGTCCCAAAGATATCCCCTAAAGGTCCCAAACCTTTTCCGTTTTCGAAGCTTCCACACATGATATTTTGCCTCTGTAATTAAAAATATAGTGAACATTTTTTTCTTGCCCAAGGGATGATCGAATTGCAAGTAAATTACCTCCTCTAATGTGAACTGTCTTATCCTCAAAAATCTACAAATTCTTTTCCAAACTTCCTGCGCGAATCGACAGTAATAAAATAAATGGTACACTGTTTCAATTTCGGTACAAAATTCGCATAATCTGTTGCCTGTCTGACTAAATCTATATGTGATATCGTTCACTGGTATGTTTCCGTAACCAACCCTCCACGAAAAGTCAATACGCGACGGGTAGTTTCCGCCAATTTTTTAAAAACAACTGGGCATTATTTCCTAAATTTGGATTTTCTGAGTTAAACAGTGTCCAGTAGAGTCGTTTTAAACCCCCCTTAAAAGGATCTATATCTTTTTCCCTTAACTGCGTGCACATATCCCGAATTTTTTTGTAATATATAGGAATTGTCTCTGCTTTAGGCCCTAGATAATTGCCGCCTTTAATTAAGGCTGTATGAAATCCCATAAAATATTTTATCAGCACCGCTACTAAATGGTTATATTGCACCATATTAGCCTCTTACAGCTACACCTCAAATTAATTTTTGGAATACTTATTCCCCCATCTTCCCACGGTAAAAATAAAAATTTCTGCGCTATTTCTTGCCGTTTTCCTCCCCATAGAAACTGAAATGTTGGAACGTAAAATCGTCTCATTGTCCTAGCTGTGATTCCTGTTATAAACACTGTGTATAAGATTTTAGGAAGAATTACGGTTCTAACAATAATGGATTTGTTCTCAAAAGAAAATTGTCCCACTTCCCACTCTTTTAAACTTTCCCGTATTTTAGTGGTGAGCCCTCCTACAGGTAGCATGGGACTCTCTCTAAACGGAACTCCCAATATTTGAATCGATTTATTCGACTCCACTTCTCGTTGTGGTAAAGGCCGATGTGCCCATTCCCCTAACAATTTTATCCTAGTTTTATCTTCGTTTATGTTTAACCCCGACTTTTTACCAAAAGTAGTAACGAGTGACATAAATTTTTCCACCACATAACTCGGTGAGAGTGGCGGTAACATCATACACTATACATTTACACTGCTCTGCCGGCTTTGGCAACGGTATCCCCTGAATGGCTTCAGTTCTATCTGTTCTTCCCAGTAGTGGTTCCAGTGCTAACGTAAATAACAAAGGACTAAGCGGACATCCTTGTTTTACTCCCCTATCAATTTTAATGTTTTTCGAAATTTCTCCATTTACCAAAAGTCGCGTGCTACTACGTGTGTATATAGATTTCTCAGGACTGTAAACAACTGAGATCCTACGTTCGTATCTTTAATTATAGAGAAAAGGTAGTCGTGGTCGATTCTATCGAAAGCCTTTTCTAGGTCGATTGCCACTAACGCTAAATTGTAACTCTTTCGTTTCCGATATTCTAATATATCTTTTAATAGCCAAAGGTTATATTCTATCCGCCTCCCCGGTATACCGTAGCACTGTGTGCTTCTAACTACCTGGGTTACGTCGCGTTTTAACTTAGTTGTCAAAATCTTTGCAAATATTTTATAGTCACAATTAGCCAACGTTATAGGTCTCCAGTTAGCAATTTTCGTTAAATCCCGTCCATGCTTCGGAATGAAAGTAGTATAGGCATTTATAAAGCCTTCGGGTACAACCCCTTCCTGAAAAAATTTGTTAAAGACGGCCAGAAGAATAGGCGCTAACAAGTTCCAAAATTTCTTATAAAATTCAAACCCCAAACCATCCAGTCCCAGCACACGTCGTAATTTACATGTTTTTAGAGCCACAGTTAGATCCCCCATAATTATTTCACTGTCCTGTAATGCTTTTTGCTCGGGTGTGAATTGTCCAATCGTCCAAATGGAGTTGTCTCTCTTTTTTTTGCAAAGCAAGCTCTTTTTCATAGTAATTTACAAAACTATTCATAATAGTTAGCGTTGTTGAATGTGTGTTGTCATCGTCTTTAATTTCCTGAACCGTTTTGGCTAAATTATTTAGCCTTACTCTTCTTTGGTAAAACGCAGCTGAAGGACTATCAGCCTCCCTAAATTTCAGCTGTATTTTTCGTGCCTTTTCTTTCTCTTCTTCCAATATTCTACCGTCAATAATCGCTTGTACTTCCGCTGTTGCACTTTCATCCCCGCACCGGTGGTAAATTCTTTTTTCTTGTAGGAGATCTTTCAGTCTATTTCTGCGTTGTTCGTTTCTTTCTTTAATTTTGGAGTGATAAAATGATTTAGCACTTTCTTTAATTTTCGCCAACATTTCCCCACTCATTTCTACCTTGCTCTACTATCTGTTTAATAACTGTTGTAAAGTCCCAGTCCTCTCTCTCCAGAACTGCTGGGTTGAGCTTCCAATAGCCATTACCCAGACTAACGTTCGTAAATAAATCTCCCTTCCACATTACTGCCATGTGATTTGAAACTTGTCGACCTCCCGCAAATTTCACACGTATCATTGTTATCTTATCCTTCAACTGACTTGTTGCATAAATGCGATCTATCCTAGTTCCTATATTATTGGCTATTCTCGTGGCCGCTCGTTTCCCTGGATTTTTTTCCCTCCAGACGTCTATCAAGTCTAATTTAGTACAAACCTCGATTAATTCACGAACCCCCCCCCGTACCATGATGCGGTGTACCCGCCAGAATTTTGTCCATAATGGGGTCAGGAACGCAGTTCCAGTCCCCTGCCATTATAATCCACTGCACCCCCCCCTCATATAGTTGCCCAGCCCCTGAAACAGAGTTTTCCTTTCTAAAGTGGAATTTGGACTATAGACACAGATTAGTCTTTCAGGGCTATTTGGCCCTTCTTCAGTGGGTGGGTAGGTACCCTAGTGATGCAGTGATGACAAAACAGTTATGACGTATAAAAATTCACAATATGAGAGATGCCTGATGGTGTACAATATAAATTAAGGCTGATTACGTTAAGGGCTTTAGCCTCAGGCTGCAGGAGATTTAGACAATATACAAGTTATTACAAACGCATCATATTAGTATGCAGCTAAACTCTGAATTACCAAAAATATACAAAGGCAGCATCATTTAAGTTATCTCATATTGTGCATACCTTCACGAGTTGCCATGATATTGCACTCCGTAGCCGAGTGGGCAGGAGCAGGAGCGCAGTAGCACACGCTCTTTGAGTAGAGTGGGGTTCAAGCCCCTGACTGCTGAATACGGTCGATCTGCCAACCTGCACTGGACCAGCGTGGCAGATTATGGTCCATTTCCCTCAGCATGAATTGTTGTGGAGGCTTCCATCCTGCAGTGGGTTGATAATGGCTGCACTTTACTTTTTGCACTACTTCTAATAACTAACTTATTCTCAGCGGATACCACCACCCAGACGGCATTGTTTCAGGGATATTTGGCCCTTCTTCAGTGGGTGGGTGGATAGGTACCCTAGTGATGCAATGATGGCAAAACAGTTATGAAGTATAACTTCGTAATATGAGAGATGCCTCGCTAGGGTACCTACCCACCCACTTGAAACAGTGCCATCTGGGTGGTGGTATCCGCTGAGAATAAGTAACACGTCTTCTCCTTTGGTGAAGCGTTACTTATTCGAAGTAGTGCAATATCATGGCAACTCGTTGTGAAGGTATTCACAACATGAGATATAACTTAAATGATGCCGCCTTTTCATATTTTGCTAATTCAGAGTTTAGCTGCGTACTAATATGATGCATTTGCACTAACTTGTTATGCATTCTTTTAAATATTGTTCTTATTTGAAATGATAGTCCAACATTAGGCTGAGATTATTATCGAACTCAAAAATAATTGGCTCAAAATTGTCTGGCCATTTGAAATCTTGATCCATCACAGGAATAATATTTTTTGGGAATGGATTCTTTTGATACTGAAATTTGTCTTAATTCAGTAGTAGTATTGTCTCCTGACAGGGCCAGCAATAAAATATTTAGCTTTGGTGACTCACTGGTTGGGGATTATTAGTTGATTCTTTTTGTACCTGCTTAAGTGTCTTTAGTCTTGTATGTGTGTGTGGTTTTTTTTTTTTTTTATCTTTTTTATGTGCAACCAAGTACAGTTCATCATATAGCAAAACACTGCTTTTCACCACACTGCCATGTTTTTCATTATCAAAAAGTTTCTCAAAGTTCACTAGTAACCTGTGAGAGAATTATCACATAAAATAAGAGAAATTCTGGTAAAGTTTGTGACCACACACATTCAATCAGCCAACTTCAGTGTATTTGCATTTCAGGAAGGCATCACAAAAGTATCCTATGTCACCAAAAAAACGCCAGAATGTTAGTCTGACAAGTAGGGTGCATCATGGCAGTAAAATTTATGCTTCAACAGGAGGGAAAAAACACACACACTCACATCCCATAGATCATTTAATTTCATTTTACAATTCTAAGAAAGGTGGGAGAGGGTTCACATAGTTGGATGAGTTGTGTGCTATATACGATATCAGCCAGAATACTATATGCTGCTACACAGTGTTTTTTTTTTCCCCTCCCCTAATGAATTTAGAAGGCACCAATTTGTAAATGATGCAGGCGGTAATATGCAAAGAAGGCTGTTCGTGATGAAATATGGACACACACAGTGATGTAATTCAATTGTGTTTGTATTTCAACTGTGCAGAATTTGTTACTATTTCGTGTTTATTAGATATTTGTCACATACACAGGCAAAATTAAAAGAAATTTATTTTTTCATTGAAATACATTAATTTCAAAGCTTTTTTTTTTTTTTTTTTATTTTAAATATTGGCCTAATTTGTTGTGTTGGTGAAATGCTGAGGTTTTGTACAATTAATGCCTCCACAAACTTAAATTTGGCAGAGATTAAATGTTTTTGTTTTATGTTAGCAACATTTTTCTGAAAATTTAAATATAATTAATAAACTAATTTCATTAAAATTAGTGAGTATTCTTAGTGGCAAAAATCATGTTTACAAAATTAAATTATTATAAAAAAATGAACTGAACTTAAGCATTGCAGTCTAATGGTAAAATGTCAAGCATTAGTATACTAAAAGCACAATTCAAAAAACCAAGTACTTTTTTCAAATATTAAAGTTAAATTTGGACCTGTCAGGGGACTGATATCAATAGCATTAAAAAAGGGGGCAATACTACTGCCTGGTTAAGCTTTCAGTTGTGCTATAATTATCTCACATTGCATTGCATTAACATTTTACTCTGAAGAAACACCTCACAAAATATAAATTTTATTTTTAGATATTTTATGCAAATGAAAATTAACTGCAGGCTCCTAAAACTTCAAAATTATAAAATAATTAATGCTAATTGGCTTTACTGCAATTTTTGTAAGAATTTTTACACTTTGGGAACAGCAATCCCAAAATAACTTACACATTTGCTGCATTAAAAGATAGCTTCCACTTTTCTGACCATCTCTGAAGTCTATCTAAATCTTCCTAAACAAACTGTGCTTGGCTGATTATTAACTACTCTATTGATATTAATATCATCTGCAAATTTTGAAATTACACAGTCTATCCCTTCATTGATGCCATTTAAGAAAATCAGTCTGTCAGAAAATCAAAAACAAGAGTGGTTCCAGTGACCCCAATTCTTAAGTTAGCCCAATCTGAAGTATAACTGTTAATCACAACCCTCTGCCTCCTGCCTTGCAAACATCCTACAATCTATCTAAGGATTTTTTCTGCGATTCCAACATGTTCCAGCTTATACAGTAACCTCTCAAGCAGGACTGAATCAAATGCTTTGCTGAAATCTGAGTAAACAATGTTGAAATTACTTCCTGCATCCAGCTCATGAGTGACTACCAAAATAGTCAGGTTGGTTAAATATGATTTTCCCTTTACCAAACCATGCTGCCTTTCCTTCAGAATTCCATTTCTAAGTGATCTGTGATGCACTCTTTATCATTGCCTCCATGATTTTCTCTACCACTAAAGTCAGACTGATTCTTTGATAATTACCCACTTCACTCTTAGAGCCACCTTTATGTATTGGTGGTACATCGACACTTCTCCAATTCAATGGAAAAACTCTGAACTATCTCAATGTTACTATCTTGCCACCTCCATCAAAATTACTGGGTATGTGCCATGAACTCCAGGAGCCTTAACTCACCTTTAAGCTAAAGTTTTTATAATGGTTAGGTGGGTCGGAAAACTGCTAGCTTGGGGGGAGACAAAGACCAATAGATTGACAGTAGCCACTAGCAGAGGTGAAAAGAGATTCTTGCACTGCTTCTATTAGAATGAGCAGAAGCCTGAAAAACAAGATGCATGGTATTTCAGAGACTGCTGGGAGCCATTGCGGTACAAGTAAACACATGGGTTGTGTTAGGGTAGCTAAGAATAGAAACAGGTGCAGGTATACTTGCGTGTACACCAATGCTAGGAGTTTAGTAAATAAATTTGATGAATTTGAGGTATTGCTCAAAACATCGAAGGCAGATATTGTTGGGATATCAGAGACGTGGTGTCACACAGATATAAGGGATGCAGAACTGGAATTTGGGGAGTACAATGTCTACAGACAGGATAGGAAGGGGGGAGGGGTTATGCTATTAGTTAAGAAACATAAAAACCAAGGAAGTGAAGCCAGTCGACATCGCTGGACAGTGCAGTGTTGAGTCAGTTTGGTGTTACATAAGCATTGGGAGATCAAAATTGAGAGTAGGAGTGTGCTATAGGCCTAATGACTCTGATGAGTATAATAAGGAACTGTACAGGGAAATAGAGTGGGCCAGTAAATCAGAGAGTCTTATAATGGGAGATTTTAATTTCCCAGATATTGACTGGAATTTGGGGGCTGGTTACTCACACTAGCAGGGCTTTTGTGGATTTATTGGATGATTGTTTTCTACATCAGCATGTTCGGGAGGCAACTAGAGGGAGTAATACTCTGGATTTGATTATCAGCAGTGATTCTTCATGCATTAAGAATCTGCAGATAAATGAACCACTAGGTGGCAGTGATCACAGTGTGCTGAAGTGGGATTTACTCAAAGAGGTAACTACCATTAGGGGTAAAGGGAAGGGTTATTGCTTCCGTAAAGGCGACTACGATGGACTGAGACAGTATTTAAATTCTATACAGTGGGACCAACTGATGATGTTACCAACAGCAAATTCAAAATGGGAAGCATTCAAAGAACTTATCTTGGAAGCTACTAAGCTTTACATACCAACTAAGAAATATTGTTCAAGGTTAAGGCCAAAATGGATGTCAGATGAACTAATGAGGCATATGGCAGAGAAGAAAAATGCATGGGATACTTACAAATTAACACATGACACAGAAGCCTATGATAGATACAAGTTGATATGCAACTAAGTTACAAAGGAGGTTAGGCAGGCGAAGGCAGATTACGAGAAATCTTTGGCAAGGGATGCAAAGAAAAACAGCAAATAGTTCTTTACTTATGTAAACTCTAGAAGGAAGGGGATGAATCAGATTGGTCCACTTGATATTGATGGGTCAAGTGTTGATGATCCTGCTCAGGTAGCTAACAAACTAAATGAATATTTTGCATCGACATTCACACATGAGGAGTTATTCAGCGAGGGGAATGCCAGAGGTGTATTCAACTCTAGCAGTAAGCTACAGAATCTTGAAATAACTGGGAGTAAAGTGGAGGAGAAACTGTTGAAGATAAACACAAGAAAGGCACCCGGGGTGGATGGGATCTATCCAGTTATATTAAAGGAGGCAGCAAAGGAAGTAAGCAAACCCTTAGCCATAATTATGAGAGCTTCCTTGGACTCAGGGGAGGTACCCATAGACTGGAAATGTGCAAATGTGACCCCAATTCACAAAGGAGGATCAAAGGCTGACACAAGTAATTATAGACCTGTGAGCTTAACTTCTGTTCCAGGAAAATTAATGGAGGCACTGGTTAAAGAAGCACTGCAGGATCATTTAGACAAGACTTCAGTTATAGCTCAGACACAGCATGGTTTTGTTAAGGGGAAGTCTTGCCTGACCAACTTGATTGGATACTATGATGCAGTCACAAAAGAACTGGATGCAGGGAATAACTTTGATATTATATACTTGGATCTTAGAAAGGCTTTTGATACTGTTGCACATGGAAGACTGCTACACAAATTGGAGCAGTGTGACATTGGAGGCAAATTGCTGCTATGGATAAAGGGGTGGTTGAGGGGGAGAAGACAGAGAGTGGTAATCAATGGACACTGCTCATCGTGGACTGATGTTATTAGTGGAGTCCCTTAGGGCTCAGTGTTGGGTCCATTATTGTTTTCTGTATTTATAAATGATATTGATGATGGTATATCGGGCTTAATGTCCAAGTTTGCAGACGATACAAAGGTTGGCAGGGTTGTCAAGGACACTACTGACACTATGCTGCTGCAACAGGATCTGGAAAGGTTGAGCAGATGGGCTGAGAGGTGGCAAATGAAGTTTAACATTGACAAATGTAAAGTACTACACATGGGAAACAGCAACCCCAGAGCAACATATCAACTCTGTAGTACAACACTGACAGTGGTAGAGAATGAAAGGGACTTGGGGGTGGTTGTGCAGGCAGATATGAAGTTCTCTGAGCAGTGCAGACGGGCTGCAAGAGTAGCTCATGGAGTATTGTCAATGATATACAGGAATTTTTCCAGCAGGGATAAGGAGGTGATTATTCCATTGTATCAGGCGATGGTCAGGCCACACCTAGAGTACTGTATACAGGTCTGGAGGCCTCATTTCAAGAAGGATGTAGAGCTGCTGGAACGAGTACAGAGAAGGGCAACAAGATTAGTGAATGGAACAAAGGGGTGCTCTTACGAAGAAAGGCTTAAGTTTTGCAAATTACAGTGTCTGGAGACTAGGCACCAGCGAGGTGATCTGATAGAGGTGTATAAAGCCTTGAATGGTTTAAGCATGCTCAATGCTGATGGGATTCTTCCTCTAGCTCAGAATAATCACCTGAGAGGGCATAAATTCAAATTGAGGAAAGACAGATGTAGGATAGACGTGCGGAAATTTGCCTTTAGCCAGCGGGTGGTTGGTTGGTGGAACAGACTTCCATCCCTTGTGGTGGAGGTTGATAGCCTAAATAAGTTTAAGGTTCAGCTGGACAGGTATTTTGAACGAACAGAGGGATGAAGTGGAAGTGTTTTTTTTTTTTTTTTTTTTTTGGCTGATGCTGCATAAGCTTGCTTTCTTGCATCAAATGCCTCTACTAATGCTAATTCATGTACAAGAAAAACTCCGTTCTTTGCTCTCTTAACCAATGATTTCTCATAATCTGCCAACCTTTTCTGTAGTATCATTACAGAACAATTTGTGATTGTTATAGGCTTCAGTATTATTGCTCTAACTTTGCAGTGCCATCTTTTTCTGTGCTATAAACTGGCTAATTTGTTATTCATCCTTCTCCGAATTCTTCTTGTATTATATTTTCTTAATGGTATATATATTTTCAAGACTTCTGTGAACATAGCTTTGAAGTTATACCATAATTCTCATGTATTTGTACTGTGTGAACTGTCTCCCCAGTTCTTAGGCCATGTAACACCTTAAGTTATCATATGTTCCTGTCCTGAAATTGAAACCCATTCCTTTTAACAATTGCTACCCTTCACCTTGTCATCCAACTTAGAACTCCATGATCACTCCTGGCTAATGGTTCCTGTACTGTCTGAATTATGTCATCTTGTTCGAGGGAGATGATCAAATCTAGAATATTTTATTCACTGATACAAATAACAAATGTCTAGTTGTCTAACAAATGTCTAGTCCCACTTGCATCAGTTAATTAAGGGCAAATCAAAATCATCCATAATAGGACGTTCACCTTTGCTTGCCCATTCCATTTGCATGTAGATGCTATCATAATCTTCTGATCTATAGATTGCTCCTACTCTCATTATACCTTTGCTTCCAGCTAACTTGCATCACACAGATTCTGCACTAGCATGCATGATTTCTCCATCCGGGACACCTTTTGTCATGCTTAAGCTGCTTTTAATAAGAAGAATGACAAAACCGCATCACCCCTTCTATCTTCTATCCTAAATACAATGTATACACCATAATGAAACCCTTCATCCTCAATTTCCAGGTGGCACCATGTTTCTGTTAGACCTATTATGTCAGCATTAGTTGTCTTAACCAGGAGTTCAAATTCACTTATTTTATTGATAACACTCCTGACATTATTTATACACAATTAAAACTGTTCTTATATAGTTTACCACCCTGAGGTTATTAAGCTTGTTTCCCTAGCTTCCTGCTTATGTGAAATGTCATTACCTTTCAAAAATCTTGCCGATATTGGAATTCAACAAAAAAGAATTCTCTATCTGTGCAAGTGTTACTTTGACCCATATCATCAGATAAATATCTATATTACCTTGTCCTCTCCAACCAGCAGTTTCCCCTGAACCCTTGAGATGTTTTCAGTGATATTGGCAAAAACCCTTGCACCACCTTTGTTCAAGTGTATCCTGTCTCTACAAAACCGATTTCTACCTACCAGTGCAGACCGTGCTAATGAAAATTCCTCCCAAAAGTTTCACACACATGTGCACTCACACATCCATTTTGATGTAACTTGCAGAATTTTTTCAACATTCTTATATTTTGTCAACAAATCAGATTGTGCATGCTAACAATCATTAATCCCCACATTAGATGTTGTCCCTTGCAGACACATCCTGGTTCTAATCCACCTATCCTTATTAGAAAAAATGTTTCCCATTAGAATTAAATTCTTGTGAATCAGTGCAGTTTGCGCTTCAAATTAGGGTCCCAGAACAGAATAATAATGGAGGGGGGGCTTCACTTGGCAGATTACCAAAACCTTGACTCCCTGACAAGCTCCCACTTGCATTTTTCTCTGGAGCAAGCACCTATTTCTTCAGTGACTCATTCATCTAGCAGTGAAGAGTTTTTTTAATTTTAGATTGGCAAACTCCTTGCAACAGGAACAAAGAAAAGAATCATCAATTGAGGTACTGTTAGCAACTAGATTAACTCTTGAATACATGCTACAGGCAATACAAGCAATGAAGTCATGGACCACACAGGGATCAGTGCAGCCATTTCTGCCTGAGATTCACAGTAGCCTCTGACAAGGTACTCATGCTGATATTGTAATAACCAACATTAAATTTACCAAATATCACAGAAAATAGCATTTATCAAAAGTTAAATTGCAATATATTAAAAGAAATTAAGTAAAAGCAAAAATTAATCTAAATCAAAACTTAATCTTTTAATCTACTCACAGACAGAGCCTAGATAGAAGTGACTGCTCTCCACAACTGTCAACTCAATGTCAAGAACATTACTGTATGCTTTATGTCCTCATGCCTGACCATTCAGCTACAGCAGCTGTTCAAGCATGTGTTCAGTAGATTAATTATAGGTATCACGTAATACAACAGTGAAGAATTACTGACATTAAAGAGAGGCTGAAGTTCGTATTTAATGAAGGATTGTCGTGAACCAAAATATCAGTAGGGATTGTGGTATTGTTAAGAGAAAGTTGTCTTCCAAGTTGCACCTTATTTCGTGAAAAATTTCATTACAGACTTGCCACTGTTGCATAATGGGTATATAATTCATTAAAAGGATACGTTTGAGTTCACAATTTTAATTGCAGTCATCTCAGAAATGTGTCCCTTGTGAATGTGGAGGATACAGTGCACTTCATTTGACTAAAAAATTTGAGCTTGAGCTTCACATATTTGTGAGACCCACTGGATATTAGCAGAGTATTATGAATTAAATCTCATACTAGGTATTAGATTATTTATTCTAATTAACCCTGTGTGTTAGTCACACAGGGTTGATTTGACCCCCAGACAATATTTCAGCAATTCATGCTCTTCATCTACTCCATCCACACAGCTGAAACTCATAATAGCTATTTTTTTTTAAAATGTCTTTGATTTCTCAGCTTAAAATTTCAGAAATCTTTTAATTAGGGAAAATTTGTGAATTAAGTTAAACCTAATTATATGTATGCGTGCCGCACTTTCACGTGCATTTTCTTCCAGTGGATAATGCTTTCTAGCTTTGCAACACTGAAGCATTGTCTGGAATCAAACTGCTGATGTTGCACTTCACATTTCATGCAGTGGGTGCTTCTGTTATAGTGACAGGCTGTCATCCAACTGCAGGCATCCATTGAAGTGCACGGTTTTTAAATTTGCATTTCACTCGCTGACAGGTCTAAAAGTTTTAATTTCAAAAATTAATTAAAAATATATGCTTTTAACATAAATGTAATTTTCAGTCTTGTTCAGGAAAGATTGAAAAAGGTTGCATCAAAAAAGTAAATTTTAAATTATATTTTTGCTGATTTTTTCCAAATGTAGGCAGGTGGGGGGGGGGGGGTCTAAGTGACTGCATGATTAGAGGAAGAACACTCCTTGTGCCTGTAGAAAAGTTAAAAACTACTTTGTGAAATCTTGTCCTAACTAAAAAATATAATACCAACTTAAATACCACCAGAATGAAAGGATAAAAAGATCAGTAAATAAATTAAAACCATTCCACACAATGAATAAGTACTTAATTCTGTAAATACCGAGTCATAAATAAATAATAAAGCAAAGAAAAAGCATATGCTGACTGAAGAAAAAAATAAGTAAACTAATCTGCTAAAAAGGATGTTACAACAAGAAAGGAACTCCAAGTTTGAAACCTGTAAGTCCTCAGGCCAGGATATGTCTTGCCCTGAGGTTTGAACTTGAATACCCTTTCTGAGAAGACATGTGGCCTCTCTGAGGAAAGGTATTAAAAAGTTGAGTGATAATACTTGGAATTGTGTTCACTTTAGAAATAATGTTATCCTTCAGTCAACTTTAAGTTAATATCATTTATAATCTAAGTACTTAAACTGTATTGAAATAAAACACTCCTTTAAACCTTACACTGCTAGTGTGGCACTTTAGAGACACTTATTTTTTTGTTTTAAATGTTTGCTTATAAATTTTTAAATGAAATCAAACCTTTGCCTACCACTATTCTCAAACCAGTTATTCAGTATTTTTGCCCTTTCATTTCATTGTACTAAGAATTACAAGACATTAAATTTTTGTTTGGTATTTAACAGCTGGCAAGATGAGCAAAAGCATTAACCTTTCTTCTTGGCAACTCCCATTCCCACATGGCATCTTACGGATGCCAGCAACAGGTGTCTAATCATGCCTTATAGCTTTAGTTTTGCCAACTAAATGTGAACAGCTGATAAAAATTCATTCATGTTGTATCTGCCAGATGAGCGTTTGTTTCATTCCGGGAGTTCAATGACCTTAAATTCTAAAAAAAAAAATGATAAAAACTTTTATTATTATTATTGGTTTCTCTCATTTATTTTCATTGTGTTTTTAAATTGAGTTTAGCAGGTTAACAGATCACCATTTTTAATTCAGTAAAAGAGCTAAAAATTAATATTTATAATTAAAACAAAAGGGAGTGTCAGACAGACCATGTGAGCAGTTTTTGTTAAACTGAAGTGCAAAAGAAATTATATTTATATTCTGGGACTTTAATAATTCTAAGGTCCAAGATAAGGAAGAGGGGAATTGCAAATGCATCTAATTCTGAATGATTATAGTTTTGAATGGTGAAAAATAATAATGCAGACTATGTAGTATGAATACAATTTTACTAGGTACACAATCTTATTATTGCATATTATTCTGTTCTGTTTGTAGTGGAGGTCAAATAAGTTCAAGGCAGAACTAGACAAGATTTGGAGTGAATGAATGGGTGTGAAATGGGATTTTTTTTTTTTTTTTTTTTGCTGATGCTATATAAGCTTGCTTTCTTGCATCCTCTACTAATGCTACTATTATGTTTTTACCATTCAAAGCTGTAACCATTTTTAAAATTTAAAACATCTGTAGATCCATAACCATTCAGAATTGAACACGTTTATATATGGCGCCTCCGTAGCTAGGTGGGCAGGAGCAGCAGTGTGTAGCACATGCTTCTTGATTAGACCGGTGTTTGATTCCGTGACCACCAAATACAGAGGATGTGGAAAGGCCAGGGAATGACCACTGCATATCCCCGGGGCAATATGGCCTTAGTTGCTAATGCTCCTAAAAACCAAATAACAACATGACTTTTTGTTTATGACTTTTTTTTTTATTCTGGATCCTAGAATACTGCCCAGAATTTTTTGTTAATACTTTTTAAATACCCCCCCCCCCCCCACACACACACACATGCATACTATATGACCAAAGGCAGTCAGACACACCTAGGTAGTTTTAAAAAAGGATTTTAAATTCAAAAACTTAATTTTATTAGGACTGCGTTTGGTTTATGACAGCCTCAACCTTCCTGGGTATACTTTCTACAGTAGTTTTTGGCTGGAATGCTTCCATTCTTCCAATAAAGCAACACTTCCATAGTTTGGAAGAAGGCAGTTTTAGCTGCATACTAATCTGTCACTCCAGTTCATTACACGGGTGTTTAGTGGAGTTAAGGTGTATATCCAAAGCCAGCCAATCCAACTTTGGACGTCATCATCTGTACTAATCATTTATGACCCTTGTTGTGTGACATGAAGCTCAACATCATACAATATGTCAGACCCTGCAAGTGTTGTGTTCATACTTACAGGGTCTGCTTCTATAATACTGCAACAGTGTAGGTAAAAAAAAGAATACTGGGACGTATTCTAGAGTACAAAATAAGAAAAAAAAAAATTTGGTTGCACATAATTGTCAAGTGCCCAAGTGGGTCATGGACACTACTTAGGTTGTTTAGGCACTACTACCAATGGACCAAGTGTGAAACAGCCCCATACCATCAGACTGCCTCTGCCTAGTTTCATGGTTGAGAAGATGCATTTAACAGGATGCCATTTCTGGACAATCCCTACAACCAAATGTATATCCATTGGAACAAAACATTGCAAAGGCTGAAGATTATGAAATCTTTAGTCTTCTGCAAGTAACAAAAGGCTAAATATTTTTAATTTTAATACCTTTTTCAGTTTAATTAATAGTATTAATTAATCACTGTAGCCTTTTCAATTTTTTTTTTTTTGTGAAATTATTTACAACAAAAAAAGTTCCCGAAATCAATATATAACTGAATATATAGGAGGGAGGGAAGGTTAGAAATTACTTTTAAATATATAAATGAAGCGAATAAGTTTAAAATATGGCTTAGGGTATTTTATAAAGACCTTGTAATTTTCTGTTATGCTATCTTACATGCATTATAAATTTGGAAGAAAAGTTCCAGGAAATGCCAGCAGAAAGGTAGATAATAGTTTTATGAATCCCAGTTTATAAAAGTAGACAAGTGTGTATATCATATTGTGTGAAACACAGTTTTTCTTATCTGTATGATATTAAATACTTGTTTAATTTTAATTCAGAGCAAGTGTGCTTTATTCTGTTTAAATTGTAATGTTTAACCAGTGTTCAAATCCCAACTGAAATACGAAAAAATATATTATATATACGCTGGTGTTCAAAGAAAGTACATCACCCCTTAAAATTGTAATTGTCGTCCGAATAACGTAAGTGTATGGCAATATTTTTTACAGATTGCATCAGATAAGATTGACATGCGTAAGTGATGATGTAATATTGCATTAGCTGTTACTTTCAGCTATATAAGCATGCTATGCAAAAGTTGCAGTCATTCCCTGCTTGTATCAGGAATGGTGGGTTACATGCAGTTGATGCTACAAAGAAAGAGTGGTATTGTTGCTTTATGTGAGGAAGGATGCTCTTCATGTCATATTGCTTATAGAATGTCTTGTAATCAGTTGACAGTGAGTAGATTTCTTTCCAAACTCAAGAATACTGGTTCTGCTGATAGGAAAAAAGGAACTGGATGCAAACCTCTACATCAAAACAGGACCACGTTTTGAAGCACTTATGCCTTAAAAACCATAAAGCTTCTTCGTCTGAGCTGAAAAGGGAAGAATATACAGGATTGGTAGCAAGTACAGTAACAGTCAGAAGCCCCTCCTCACACAAAAAATGAAAAAGGCCCGATTAATTTGGTGTAAGGAGCATGTCAAACGGACCCCTGAGCAGTGGAAGTCCAGTTATTTTCTCAGATGACAAGAAATTCAACCTGCATGGCTCTGATGGGAGACAAACGATTTGCCGTAGACGTGGTGAAAAATACCATCCAGACTGTATGGTGTCTACAGTGAAATTCCCTACCAGCCGTCGCCTCTGTAGCCAGGTGGGAAGGAGCAGCAGTGCGCAGCGCATGCTTCTTGATTAGACCGGGGTTCGAGCCCATCACCACCAAATACGGAGGACGTGGAAAGGTCAGGGAATGACCACTGCATATTCACGGAGCAATATTGCCTTAGTTGCTAATGCCCCTAAAAACCAAATAACAAACCCTACCAGCCAAATGATATGGGGCTGCATTTCATATCGTGGAAGGCAAATTGCTGTCAGCCATTAGAGACCATTTCAACCTGTCAAATAATTGCATCTTTCAGGACGACTCTGCTCCTTGTCATCGGACGAAAAGTGTAAGTAGGCACTTCTGTAGTTACTTTAGCTTCATTTCTGCATTAGAGGTTTGACAGTAATGTGTTTACATTTGTTACAGGTGAAAAAATGGTTGGAAGAACAGTCCATTACAACTCTTAGCTGGTTAGGAAACAGCCTGGACCTGAATCCTATAGAGAACTGTTGGTATCGTGTGGAATCTGCAGTTGCCAGAAAGAAACCAAAGACCCTTCGTGAACTTCAGGAAGCCATAATTCTTGTGGAACCACGAACTATTAGTTGATTATCTTCAGAAATTGATTTTGTCAATACCTTGACGGTGTGCTGCTGTCATCAGGGCCAGAGGCGGTTCAACTAAATATTAGTTTGCACCTGGTGAACTTTTCGGGTTTTTTTTTTTTTCCATTTAAAATGATAAACTGAAGCAAACAAATTGAGGGCTTCTGATAACATTTCAGCCATAATTGTGATGGTTACCAAAACTGTATAAAGGTTTCAAATGCTCATTTTGGAATATTTTATTTATTATTATTATTATTATTATTAGACATATGGTGCAGGAAAGCCTGAGGCTTATGCTGCACCAGCCAAAAAAAATTCTGAATTACCCAGAGAAAGAGAGAGAGAGAGAGAGAGAGAGAGAGAGAGAGAGACAGAGAAAAAGAATGATGATATTTAGCTCAGGACCCTGGGTGCCAAGCCCATAATCACCAGATGTGAGTCCCCTAGGGTTCTGAGAGAACCTATCAAATATTACTTAACTTTGCCTTAACTATTAATAAATATCTTTTGTTTATATTTTTATTTGTGATGCTAGTCATTAATGTAACATACCATTGTGAAAAAGGGTTAGAAATGTGAAATTCCTATGTGATGCACTTTCTTTGAACACCAGTGTGTGTGTGTATGTATATATATATATATATATATTTTTTTTTTTTTTTTTTTTTGTGCATTTCAGGAGGAACCAAAAAATATGATGTTATATATAGAATTGTAAAGTCTCCCACAGTGCATTCTAATATAACCTGACTTATAAAATTCCAACAATTTCATAAATGTTCTTAGCACAAAGTGCTAAGACCAGTTTAGTCACTAACATTCTTTCTCCTATATTTATAGATAATCCCAAGTTCAACTGCTCCTCCCTTTCCAATTTGTATATTTTAAGTAACTATCATAGTCATTTTATCCAAACTTGAATGTAATTCAAAACCTTAATGACTCAACTGCCTCTAAACTACAGACCCATCTTCAGTGTGGACAGTCTTTGAATTGCTAGTGTGCAATAACATAAATGCCTATATGCAAAACTTCAGAATTTCTTAGTTTTTGGTGTACATTGTACACTAGAATGCCTGCTAAATGGTTAGAGAATCAGTATAAATTTGTCAAATAGCCATTTATAATTTTGTAGTAAGTAAATCGCAGGGTAATAAGCTATAGTGGAGCTGTTTATATATCAGATGCATCATGCTAAGCTTGACTCTTCTATTTGTTTTGTCTTGCTGTTATGTCTCAAGAGTTAATGCTTGTGGACATGTCACTTTCAACTTGCCAATCCATTGCTCTGGTCTCCTGCTGCCAAGTTCTGTCAGCAACTTTGTTCATGCTAAAATGCATGCATTTTAGCCTGAACAAAGTTTAGAAGTGCATCTCAATCATTTTCTGATCTCAGGTACCCTAGGATGTATCTGTGTAGCCTTTAGCTTCTTTCTCTCTCCCCCTGTCCCCCCCACATGCCAGTTTATGTTACCCACAACTTCATTAAAAAAAGTCATGACTATATGATTGTTATAATAATTGTAGCTGCATAAAAAAAGTAACTACATCTGTTAATCAAATTAGAGCTCATGTAACACAGTAGAACAGCCAGAATGAACTTTTGAGGCTGCAATAAATCAATTTATAAGTATTAATTTTTTATTATTTAACAATATGTACAATAATTTTAAGACTACATCACGGGTTCTGTTTGTCAAGTTTGCCAGCTCTGTACCAAGTTATTCTTAGACTTTGCTCAGTAACCTTCAGAGTTCATTCATTAACTCTGTAACTTAAGTCCATCTTGGCAAACCATTTCTGGGGGTTGCCAAAAAAAAAAAAATCAATATTCTTGAATAGTGTGATCAGGTGTTGCTTGCTCGTTTTCTCTTGGCTGCTGAGGAAAAAGTAATTTCATTCTTTATTGATGTGCCTTGGAGAAAAAAAATTTTTTTTAACTTTTTTAGCTGTCAACATGTTTATGTATACAGGGTACTGAAAATTTCACATGGGAATACAGTACAGTGTCTGGTGAAAGGGTATTATGAATGGAATATACAGCTATGTTCTAGAGAACAGCAGCCGACACTATTCATGACATTGAATCTCGTGTAGCCATGTGCGTATGTATAAAAGGGAGAACTAGATGTAACATTTAATTGTCAGATAATGTCACCAAACAAGTAGTGGCAGTGCGAAGATCCATATGCACTATACCAAGATGTGTGTTGTGTAGTGCATATGATTGTGTGTGAAGTTTTATGCTTTTCAGAGTGAGTATTGGCTTTGTTTCATCTGTTTTTATTTTTATTACTCCTTAGTGTTTTATTTTGTCTGTTCAGACTGAATTACAGTGAGATTGTAGATAGCATAGCACCTCACAAGCATAAGCAAGCCTGTTGCAACTAAATTACCATGCAGTTAGAAAGTGTTTATTTTAATTGACAAGCCAGAAGGTCGTTTCGCTCCCTTCCATCACGCGAACCTGAATTATACGTTTTTGTATTTTAATTTTTTTTTTAGCGGGGAACCCCCACACCCCATTCTTAAGCATTTTTGATTCATTTTCCATTAATACAAAGATTTTTAGTTGTCCATGTGAAAAACATGTTAAGTCAATACCAACTTTAGATAATGTTTGACCTTGACTTTTGTTTATTGTCATACTAAAGGCCAATTTCACAGGAAACTGTGTTCGTTTAAAAATTAAGTTATATTCCCCTTCGTTTGAATCCATGGAATGTATGCTTTCGATCCAGCTCTGTCACCTGTGACGTGTTCACAAATAAGGAAGAAATGTTTGCATTTCTTCCTTATTTTCATTACATGTAGTCTTGTGATATAAAAGTAGTATTTTGTTTTTTGTATCTTTCCTTTCTTAATTATGAAGCCTTTAACTTATTATTTTCATATTTTTCTATAATCGCTTCGTTTTCTTCAATATCAGGATTTTTAAGTGCTGCTTCATACTCAAGATCTTTTCTTCTCAGCCTTCTTTATACAATCTTTCTCTTTTCTATTACTGCCATTACACTTCTATTGCTGCCAACATTGCTAATAGCTGAAGAAAATTTTGAAAAAATTGAATCATTGCCTTGAGACATGTACAATTCTAAAAATTAAAAGCACTATAAATATTTTTATATATAGAAAAATTTAAAGACTCACTTTGTTGTGATTGAAGCAATAGCAATAGCAGTTAGCCCCACCTTGTGGAAAGCAAAAAGTGTGCATTTTAAAAAAGCAAAATATTCTTTTTCATATATAGATAATCTTAAGTTTGTCAACACTGTGTACAGAATGAGGCCATGTTCTTTATGTATAACGATGTATTATAATTAAGAAAAGATATTTTGGTATTGTCCAAGCAGAATTAAAAAAAAAAAACTTTTCCACAAATTAAAAAGAAAATGGCACCTGTTAGTTGGTCCACCAGTGCCTTAGCTACACTTGGGGTTGCCAGCGCTGCTGGGTAAGGTAAATTGTATATTAGGTGCATACAGTGATTGTTTTTTTATGGATCTTGCTATATTGTTATTGAAGCCTTTTGCACATCTCACTAGAACTAGTCCTTTATTGCTAAGAAAAAAGATGAGTAAAACTTTACTTCTTTTTGTACACATGGAATCGGCAATGCCCTTAATGGCACTGAAGATGACAATCTCTAATGGAAAGGAAAGCTCAGACCACTTCAAGGGTTTTTACAGTTTTTGAAATCCTATAATAAATATATACTACTTCATTTTGTTTAGTATGCACTTATGAATTTGTTTCATGTATACAGGGTGATTCACTACCAGTGCGACAAACTTGCAGGAGGTGTAGGGAGCACAAAGACAAATCAGAATCACATAGCATTGCAGGGTCCGAAATGCCTTCGTCATGCGGTAGAGGATTTTGAACGGGAGGTCGCGTGAACAGCGATCCTGCTGGAAGTCAGCATTTGCGAACTGGTTCCTGAGGCAGTAGGATGGACGAGTATTCAAACGTTGAACTGGCCGACATGCACCTCGCATATGGAACTGCGGACTGTAATGGGCGTGCCACTCTACGCTTGTACCAGGAACGTTTTCCGCACAGGCGTGCTCCTCATCATACAATTTTCGCACGTGTGCACAGAAGGTTACGTGAGACTGTTTGTTTCACAAGAGGTACCATGAATCGAGAGCGAATGACGAGGACGCCAGACAATGAGGAGAATGTCCTATGTTTTGCAGAAGACAATCCGAGTAAGAGTACTTGAGCAATAGACCAACGATTGGGTATTTCCCAATCCACTGTATGGAGGATACTGTCAACAAACCAAATGAGTATAATATCTGCAACGCGTCCAATCATTGGAGCCTGTGGATTATCCACTCCGGAGGACTTTTGCTACTTGGTTTCTTCAACAGAAACGGTTTGCAAATGCTGACTTCCGGCGGGATCACTGTTCAATGCAACCTCCCATTCAACGTCCTCTACTGCATGACGAAGGCATTTCGGACCCTGCAATGCTATGATTCTGATTCGTCTTTGTGCCCCCTACACCTCCTGCAAGTTTGTCGCACTGGTAGTGAATCACCTTGTATACATTAAATTAAATTATTTTTCTCTAGAATTGGCCTTCTAAAACTCAGTGCATCTTATGGTTTTGCACTAAATTGTATTGTAGTTTTTTTTTGTTCGTTTTTTGTTTCCATTAATATTAAATTGTAACTTTTTTTTTTTTTTCCCCTACAGTGTAACCATAAAATAGTTTATAAAACTACTTTATGTATTTAGTCTTGCCTTAGGTTTAAAAAAAAAAAGTCTAAAAGAAAACATGAAATAAAATTTCCTGGTTGTGCACCAGTTCTGTATTATAACTTTATTCCTTCCGTGACCAATATATGTTTAAAACACAAACTAAAAATACTTTTTGGTATAATTTGACAACACATTTCATCAATAAATGTCTCTCATTTGGGAGTTCAACACTGTTAATAGCTTGCTGAGTCCATTATTTCTTATGGAAATTGTTCCAAATGTTTGTCTAGTTCTGCCTTGAATTTATTTAAGCTGTCAACTTCTACAACAACAGATGGAAGTTTGTTCCAGCAATGAACTACCCACTGGAAAGTCCAACTTCCACACATCTATTCTACAACTGTACTTTATTGCATCTTTAATCTGTTCATGCTTAGATTATGGTTGTCCAGTATGACTTTGCTAGAAGCACTACTTTACAACATCTAAATGTCGTCCAGCATAATTTACATTGATTTTCAGGACTGCATCTATCACATATATTTAAAGCATAATTATAGCATACCTAGCATTTCCTTATTGTAAATTTTCAGGATGTTAGTTTTGAAATACACTTACTGCAATTCAAATAGATAAGAAGAAAACTGATATACCATGAATATTTTAATTCTTCAGAGGATTGTACAACTGTTTCAGCTGAATGTATGTCAGGCATACATTTACTATCACTACAGTTCTACTTCTTCTGGGCAGATGCACTTTCTGGCTCCTTTTTTAAAATATGTAGTCTATTTTTTAATGTTCAACTTACTGTTCTGCTTTTTACTGCCTTCCACTGGTTTTATCCTTCACACTTACATAACCAACCACAGAATACTTAAAAGGGGTGAGAGACAACTTATCCCACTACTGATTCAAAAACCTCTGAAGCATAAATTTTAAAATATTTTAATGTCCTTCCTTCATGCTTTTATATACTTATTTTTGTTCCTAAAAATACAATCTTGCCACACTTATCTACTTTATACATACTAATCATTTGCTATTTCATTTATTTATAGATTCAATAAAGAAAAGTGTATGCATCACTTAAAGTCATGCATACACTTTTCTTTATTGAATCTATGAATAAATGAAATAATCATTTGTCAGATATCAAGGGTAAAGCCTCAAGTTTTCATACCATGTGGTACATGGTTCCCAAAAGGTTTCCTTAAGCCTTTATCTGTTTATATTATATCTAAGCAATCTGTTGTAGTATTCCAGTTTTCCAACAGCAAGTGGAAACTATCTACAGATCTTTTAAAGCTTTACAAAGTATATAATTCATCCCCTTTTTGATTAACAAGACCAACATGTTTTCTCTCAAATTAAGATAAATATATATTACATGTGTCAGACTATACAATATAAAGGATCAGTTGTAATATGTTAAAAAACATGAGTAAAATAGATTAATTTAAATTTGTTTAATGTAATAGTAGCATAATAGATGCAGAGTACAGCAAGAATTTTACTTTGTTGTAAAAAGTGTTAAACTCTAAGCAACCACAACTCAACTGACAGCAATATCATTCCACTCCATAGTTCACAACATAATAAATGCATTGCTCAGATATTTATTGGCTGCTATGTCACATAATGTGAGAAACTTGAAATTGCTGTCTTTCCTATAAATGTATGCATCAAAACTTAGTTTCTGGAGGTCATTCTTAATTATTGCTTGAGTTGGCTACAGATACTATTGTAAGACATTTGCATTAAATTGAACTATGATTTATGTTTAGTGAAATGGTTTAGCATAACATGTTTCATTTATTTGTATTTTTACATATTTGTACTTTCAGCATTATATTAACTAAACAGAGATCACTAAGCTTTGTAGAAATTAACTTTTTTTTTTTTTTTTCTTTCTTTTTCAGTAAGAAGATTCAAAATATTCAAACCATGATTGACTGGAGAGGTTGGGTTGACTATATTGCTAGATGGGCAGCAGAAAATCCATGGGAATTCATTTACTATGTTCTGTTGGGTTTATCTCCCTTTTTCATGGCAAGTGCAATCCTTTCTTGGAAGCTAGCCAAACATATAGAAGCAGAAGAAAAAAAGAAAAAACAAAAATCTAGGAGGAATGCAAATATTGCAGACACTCGGAGAACAAAGAGTGACTGAGAACAGTGTAAGAGTGCTTTATCACAAACTGAATTGTTATCTTAAATACACTCTTCACATAAATGAATCACAAGGTGATAAGAGCTATGGCTGATATGAGAAGCATAACTAGTCTTTGATACCCATTAAAAACATTCCTTTGAACTTACTGTACAGATGTGGCTTTAAATGTAATGTGTAGTCTGTATTTGGGAAGAAAAAACAAAGAAATGTGACTTATACTGCTGATTGTTTAATTTTTACAAAATAAATAATTGTTACTTCTTGTTTGGTGGTATTCCAGGTTCTTTTTCATATTCATCATATGTTGGAAATGCTAAAAGTGAAAAAAAAAAAAAAACTTGGAATCTCAATATACTTCTAAGTTATCAATGATTAATGTTATAGCATCTTTCAAGAGGACTACCAGCAGAAATTTCTGATATCACTGCTAAAAGGCATTTCTAAAGTAAATAACCATAAAGATACTTCACATTATATTCTTTTTAATTTAAATTAGCCATAGATCTTGAGTGCTTACACTAAAAACCAAAGTTTAAAATTTTAAACTAGTGCTCTGATTTAAGTTAATGACAGTTTAGAAACTGGTATCTAAATTTGAATATTCTATTTCTATATAAAATAAATGCATTAGTATTTTTTTGTAAATAGGTATGGTATTAAACTGAGTTTAAGGTCATATTGGCATTTGTAATTTGATCAGTACAACTATTAAAAAAAAAAAAGTTAATGGATTTGTCCCAAACTTATACTGTGACCTTGTTAATTCATTGGTACCATTCATTTAGGTTTCAAGCTTGCAATTTGGAGTTTTTTGGCAGAATGAGATTAGATAGAATTTGGCATGCTATATGCATTCACAAATCCACAGCCAATTTTACCTGTTTGTGGCATACAAGTGCAATTTATATATCACAGTTTGTATAAGAGTTAAGGTGGTTAGGCTTTGGAGGTATATATGTAGGATGTATCATAACATGTGGGACCTACTTCAGGGATGGATTTAGGACTTTAAAAATAAATAAATCATGTCAGCATAGGTCTGATTTTGCCTTGTTTCCAAAGTACAGCTATTTTTTGTGTTCTAGAAATTCTTTCCAAAAACTTGAGTTAGCATAGCTGGCCTCATTCAACTGTTTACAAACAATGCTCTATCTCATGGAGGGCCTTGCTGATAGTTATGTAAACAATATCCCAGTGTTCTTTGAGTGATTTCAGTTAGTTCCACTGATACAGACACTATTTGGAGCTTATTATTAACATTTTAATACCGTACATTTGCTGTGATAATGGAGGCTTATTCAAATTGAGAGATGTCAGACATGCATCTCATGTATGGACTTGCTTGGCACAATGTAGCTGAGGAAAGACATCTACATGCAGAACTTCCCTAATTATTCTGTGCCAAATAAGACCTTTCAGATGGTGGTAGACCCATCAGCACCAGAACAGCAAATCCGACACACACCTGGAACTTTTGAGTGGGCGAGGAAATCTATAATGAGGCGTTTGCAGGGGCTTACATTCAGGTGCAGAGTGATCATTTACTGGAAATGTAAGCAGACAGTTGCTGGAACACAAAAATAGCTGTAACTGAGAAACAAGGTAAAATCAGACCTAACATGAATTTTTTTTATTATTGTTTTCTTTGAAGTGGGTCCCACAGCTTATGACACCCCAGTAGATAGTTTATATGAAAAGTTACTAAAACCTAATTTGCAGACCTGTTTACATATACACTCCGTACTGCCAAAAATAATGACACCCTGGAATTTAAGAGAAATGAACTACATCCACAAATCAGGAATAGAATATAAAAGTAACTGTATCCACATTAGAGGTAACCAGATCAACAAAATTCAATAGATGGATTGAGCTTAATGACTTCCAATAAAGAGTCAAATAAGATTTATTAGTTAAGAGGAAGTGATATTATGACCAGGAAACATTTGGGTAGACTGCAAAAATTAAAGGCAAGAGGCAGACCAGTCCTCATGTCATACTATCAACCAAGTAGAAGGAAGGCCACAGGAACTGGCATTAGTAAAGGGCAATATGTGGGGAGCTGCAACACACAGTGCACTGCCAAACTTGCCTGGTACACAACCCAATTTGTAACTAATTCTTGGAATGTTGGAACACTTTATTATGGAATGACAAATCACATGGGAAAACAAAGATTAAAATGTATAAATGCATTACTTTGACCCATATCATCAGATAAACACAGATCTCTATTACTCTTCTTCCCCTATCAGTTTCCCCAAACCCTTAAGGTATTCTCAATGATACTGGCAAAAATCCTTGTAGACCTTTGTTCAAATGAATACAATCTCTACAAAACAGATTCCTTCCACCTACAAATGTGGGCTATGCTAATAAAAATTTCCCCCCTAGAGTCTTGCACAGTCTCAAGTCTTGAGTTAATCCATAAGGCTTTCAGCATATAATCCCTCCTAGTGTGCCTGGGCAAAAATGCAGACAT
The DNA here is from genome assembly GCF_048544385.1 of Mastigoproctus giganteus. Taxonomy (NCBI): domain Eukaryota; kingdom Metazoa; phylum Arthropoda; class Arachnida; order Uropygi; family Thelyphonidae; genus Mastigoproctus; species Mastigoproctus giganteus. Next base: position 210,314,126 of record NC_143579.1, read on the forward strand.
ACACATTTTGACTAACTCACAGCATTTTTTTAACATGGTCCTATATTTATCCAACAAATTGTCACGTTGTGTTCATATAGTATTGTTAGTCTCCACATGAATAATAATGCTCTCCCTACCTCTTAAAATCTCACAATCTGTTGGTAAAATCACCAATTGTTGCTCCTGGCAAACACAAAAGGGTCCACCTATCTTTATTGCAAAAAGATGCTACCCATTCCCTGATAATAGAATCTCCCAATAAAACTAAATCTCATTCAAATCAGAACAGTATGCTCTTGATTATTCTTTTCTGAGACCTGAATCAGGGGTGGTAGTAGTAGTAGCAGCACTATTTGTATACAATGACAAATAGTGCAAGAAAGCAAGCTTATATAGCATCAGCTAAAAAAAAAACACCTATACAGTTTACCAATCCCTTCCCTCCAACAATTTGTCTAATTCTTTCTTGAATTTATTCAACCCATCCACTTCCACAACAACAGATGGAAGCCTGTTCTAATAATCAACCATCCACTGGCTGAAGGAAAACTTCCACACATCAATCCTACAACCATCCTTTCTCAACTTGAATTTATATCACCTCGTGTGTGTAGTATCAGCAAATGAAAGAATGCCATTAACATTCACCTTACTCCATACATTCAAGGCTTTAAACACTTCAGTTTAAAGTGAGGCCTTCTTCCTAAAGTGAGGCCTCCAGACCTGTATACAGTGCTCAAGATGCAGCCTAACCATGGCTTTATACAAAGGGATAATCACCTTATCCCTGCTAGCAAAGTTTTTCTATATCAATACCCTGTGAGTTGTCCTCGTAGCATGTCTGCATTGCACAGAGAATTTAATGCCTGACTGCACAATTACCCTCAGATCTCTTTCATTCTCCACTACCCGAGTGTAGTACCACACAGTTGATAAGTCACTCTGGGGTTACTGCTGCCCATATGCAGTACCTTGCATTCGTCAATGTTAAACTTCAACTGCCATTTCTCAGCCCACTGACCCAATTTTCTAAGATCTTTAACCATCCTGCCAACCTTTATATCATCTGAAAACTTAGACATTAAGCCTGATATACCTTCATCAATATTATTGATGAATATTGAAAACAACAATGGGCCCAGCACTGAACCTTGGGGAACTCCACTGATAACATTAGTCCACAAAGAACACTGCTCACTGATAACTACTCTGTCTTCTTCTCACTGATAACTACTCTGTCTTCTTCCACTTAACCATCCCTTTATCCATAGCAGTAACTTGCCCTTAATGCCACATTGTTCCAGTTTGTACAGCAGTCTTATGTGCAACAGTATCAAAAGCCTTCCTGAAATCCAAGTATATGATGTCAAAATTATTTTTTTGCATCCAGTTCCTTGGTCACGGCATCGTAGTAACCTATCAGATTGGTTAGACAAGACTTTACTTGGCTGGTCACAAGATACTTGAGTCACATTTGTTTCTAGGGCAAGCAGCCATTTCTTCAGTGACTCAAATTCTAGTAATGCATCAAGTTTTAATTTGAGAATCACCAATCAGTATACTACTTACATCAGGTGCAAAGAAATGAATCATCAGTTGAGCATGATTTTTCTACCAGACCAACCTTCAAATACATGCAACAGGGTATGCAAACAACAAATTCGTGACTTACACTGGAAATGCCCACAGGAATTTCTGTCTGAGTCATGATGCCCTTGGACGATGTATTGAAAGAGGATTGTATAACAACCATTATTTAGATAAAATCTGAGCTTAAAGATTACAAAATTTAAATTTACAATATACAGTAAACCCCCGCTATTCGCGGTATCTGTATTCGCGGTCGCTGATTTAATATAAAATGAAACCTAAAAAATGTGAATTTTAAAGTGCCATGAACATTTTCTGCCGTAGAAAAACGTGGGCGTAGCTAAAATTATCTTTCCTGGTCAAAACAGCGCTCAGTTGGGTGACAAAATCGCAAGCGTGGATGTTTCTCGCTAATCCTTGTTCAGTATGTTATGCACTTGTCATCGTTTGCTTTTAATTTATATGCTTACAAAAGTGATAAATCTACTGTTTTGCAGTGCAAAACAGACTTTTTCGAGTGTGTTAACAGAAGAAAGTGACTTTATATGGACAAGTTCTTTCTAACCCGTACAAAAATATGGCTACGAATAACAAGAGAAATGTGAAAAGATCAAAGGCGATGACATTAGCGAATAAAATTGAGTTATTAGACAAAATTTCTAATGGTGAAAGTGTCTCCTCAGTGGCAAAACATTATAAAATCAATGAGTCAACGGTAAGATCAATCAAAAAATGGGAAGAAAAAATCCACCGTAGTGTCCATGAAAATGCGCTAATTGCTTCAAAAGTTTGCTCTGTAACTCGTGATGTTAAATTAGAAAAAATGAAAAAAGCTTTAAATCTGTGGATAGAAGACCGAATTCAAACTATAATTCCGTTAAGTTCACTTTTTCCTCGTGAAAAGGCAAAACTGCTTTATCAACGCTTTAGCGAAACTGGTGATAGCACTGGCGGGATAAGTTTTTTAGCTAGCAAAGACGCTGGTTTGAAAGATTTGTTTGAAATTTCTAATAAATATTACATTTAATATTAAATTGTTTCTTATTTTCATTTCGATGCCATATGCTTGCATTTCACTATGTACATAGTCATATTATGAAGGTACATATAATACATACATAGACAAAATTTTAGACTAGTTTTTCTTATATATTTCATACTTTGGAACAGAACCCCTTTATTACTATGGGAGCCATAACTCAGTACTCACGTTTTCGGTATTCGCGGCATTTCTCAGGAACATAACCCCCGCGAATAGCGAGGGTTTACTGTATCATAGAATATAAATTAACAAAGTATTAGAAATTAAACTGTTACCAATACTTTATCCACTAGTGAAATTAAAATTAAGCTACCAAAGTTACTAGAAAGAATTTAACTTAGCAGAAATACTTTAAAAAGTTAAGGGTTATATTCACAAAATCTTGTAGAAATTAATTTCACAAAATTACTAAATAAAATTTAAAATATTACTGAAATAAGATTTTAAAATTATAGAAATTAAATTTCAACAAATTTTAAACAAAACAATGTTGTCTACCAGTCGCCTGATATTAATCCCCTTCATTTAGGCAGCTGCAGACAACTTAAAGCACATCTGCTCTCTTCGACCACCTACAGTAGAATGATATAAACTTATCCCTTATGTATACACAACTGTATTCACAAAAGGGTTAATATAGCTTATCTATGAATGCTATGCATTTAAATTTTCAAATATTTTATTACCTGATGAATGCTTTTCAGTATCAGTTTCCTCCTTTGTTTCTTTTATCTCCTGAAAGCAACAGAAAATTAATCTAGTTTTACTTCTTAAAAAACAACTAAACTTTTACAATAGTGCTGTAGCCAGAGACTTCAAAAAGATAAGGAGAGGAGTATAAAAAAAATACACAATCCAACTTCTGTACATAGCTAACAGAATGTTAATGCTGTGGTAGAGTTATTTGGAAGAATTTTCTATTGACTATATTAACAATTAAAAAATTCAAAAGTTGTTTTTGAAACAAGAACTTGCCACATGCTATGATACATCTACCATGCATTTGTCCATGGTAGATGTAGCATTGTTTTATTTCTTTGAACCTCCATTAACCACATATCTTACTTCAGCAAGTTACTGGAAGAGTTTATGTATCAGGAGTAATTGTCAAGTGTTCTTTCGACAGGATAGGAACCCAGCTCATCAGTGTATACGAATTCCTCAATTAAGTTTGAGACAAGTGGATTAAATGTGGTTCATAAATTTTTCTGGGTAATCCCAAAACTTAGATTTGCAATCTGCCATTAAGGGACAATGCACTTAGTTCTCACACCATGCATGGAGGCATATAATTGTGATTTATGAAAATGGTGTTGCATGCAAATACCCTGGATAAGTTCTGGATTGGTCTTAGCTGTTATCTTGTTGTTTATCCCCAGGAATTATTCCAATCCCTACTTTTTTTGCACACCAAAAAATACAGGGATAAGTTACAATTAAAGTTAATCTGGGGTTGAAATTTTATATTGATGAGCCAGTTTACACATGTATGAGAGGAGGAAGTCCTTACTACCAATGACTGTAAATGGATGGGAAAAAGGTAGTTGTTTTATTTGTTTAATCACAAGTTTTAGAATTCGAATTAAAATAAGTTAGGTGACAGCATTGCATTACATTACAAATAAAATAACACACCTCAAAGTGGCTAAAATCTTCTATAGTATACTTGAGAGGTGTTCATCAAACTTTACCACATCACGTTCAAGTGGTGGGCAACTATGAAGAGAGCACTGTGGAGTAGTACTTAACCCAGGAGTGGTGGAGCAAATTTTATAACATGGTAGCACAGCACCTGACAGGTGCCAAGTTTTTTTTTAATTTCTGGAAAAAACTTTTCGGTGTTTTTGGATTATGCCAATACTTCATCTTTTCTTAAGATTGCAATACTTATTGCATTATCGAATCTAAATTTCTAAAATGACCAGTCTTATACCACATGAATATTATGATAGTTTATTTATCTATTAACTAAATCACTATGCATTAAGGCAGTGGTTTTCAACCGGGGTGCCACAACAACATTCCAGGGGTGCCACGTAATTTGCGTTTAAGTTACTTAAACTTATTATTTTTTAATTTATATGTTAATTTCATTATAAAAAAGTGTACAGTATCTTTTTAATTTTGTTGATCTATAATTGATGTTTACTTAATACCTCTGTATAAAGAATAAAATTATATACTGTATATATATGAAATGTAATTTTTATAATTATATTATTATTGTAAAATATCATATAACATATATATATATTTTACACACACACACAGAATCGGATCTCACAGGGAGAAAATTGAGTAGGGGGTGCCGCAAAATAAAATAAGTTACTTAGGGGTGCCATTATTAAAAAAAAGGTTGAAAACCACTGCCTGCATTAAGGTTCAGGAACCTTGCCAGAACCCATCTTCAGACCATACATAGGCTGTTGTCAGCCTCCTGCTTGCTGAATGTCCCAATTCCAACTGCATGTTCTGTCATGTTCTTAATTCCAAATGCACATTCGAATGTGTAGTCAGAATTGAGATATTCAGCAAGTAGGAGGCTGACAACAGCCTGTATATGATCTGAGGATGGGTTCCAGCAAGGTTTTTTACTGTATAATGATTTCGTTAATAGCTAAATAAACTATCTCAATATTTACATAATGTAATACATTATAGAAATTTAGATTCCATGGAAAACTACCACATAATGTCTTTCTCCAACTATATTATTGCATTATCTTTTTATTTTTAATAAAAAATTTTTTATAAAACAGTTTTTTTTTTTATTTTTACCACTTCAAAAAAAAAATTATTTCTTCTGAAAATTAAGTATCAAGCAAAAAATAGACTTGAATCTATTCTGATACATTTTTCAGTTGAAAAATGCTTCAGAATGTGCATGTTTAATATTCCATGAATATTAAACATGCACATTCCCATATATTTCTGCTTATTATATATATATATATACAGGGTGATTCACTACCAGTGCGACAAACTTGCAGGAGGTGTAGGGGGGGGCACAAAGACGAATTGGAATCACATAGCATTGCAGGGTCCGAAATGCCTTCGTCACGTGGTAGAGGACGTTGAACGGGAGGTCGCGTGAACAGCGATCCCGCTGGAAGTCAGCATTTGAAAACCGTTTCTGTTGAAGAAACCAAGTAGCAAAAGTCCTCCGGAGTGGATAATCCGCAGGCTCCAATGATTGGACGCGTTGCAGATGGTATGAACTCATTTGGTTTGTTGACAGTAATCTTCCATACAGTGGATTGGGAAATACCCAATTGTTGGCCTATCGCTTGAGTACTCGTATTCTGATTGCCTTCTGCAAGACGTAGGACATTCTCCTCATCGTCTGGCATCCTCGTCGTTCGCTCTCGATTCATGGTACCTCTCGTGAAACAACCAGTCTCACGTAACCTTCTGTGCACACGTGTGAAAATCGTATGATGAGGAGCACGCCTGTGTGGGAAACATTCCTGGTACAAGCGCAGAGCGGCGCGCCCGTTACAGTCCGCAGCTCCATACGCGAGGTGCATGTCAGCCAGTTCGTTTGAATACTCATCCATCCTACTGCCTCAGGAACCGGTTCGCAAATGCTGACTTACAGCGGGATCACTGTTCACGCGACCTCCCGTTCAATGTCCTCTACCGCATGACGAAGGCATTTCGGACCCTGCAATGCTATGTGATTCCGATTCGTCTTTGTGCCCCCTACACCTCCTGCAAGTTTGTCGCACTGTATATACAAATACTTCTAAAAATTAAAAAAATATGTACATATCAGATACTATTCTAGACTTCATATTTCTTCAAAGTTTTATTTAAAATTTGGCTGCTTCATAATGCTCATTTGTGATACCTACTTATCTTGCTTCCCACAGAGTAGCATTCATCTTGAATAATTACTGTGTTGCATTTCTGCATCTCTACTATGTGAAAACAACTCTTGTGTGACCATAGATGTTTATTTAAGATGTGAAAGTCAAAACGCAATAAACCTTGAATGTTAAACAAATGCAGAATTCAAAAGCAAAGTCAGTTCCCACAATATTATTCACACAAATGGAAAAGTGTTACATAAACGGTGGTGCAGCACCCGATAGGCACTTGAATTTAATTACTCCACAAAAATTGCAAAAAAAAAAAAAATCCAGGAACTATTGCAGTAAAACTCTGACTATATTTAGGAACCTAAAAACTATTTGGTTTTTCATCATTAATAATTTTTCGTATCCCTCCATATGTAAATGTTTACAGGCAAAGAAAAAAGTGCAATTCAATTACTGTACTGTCAAGAAAATTCATTTATAAAGAGCTTCCATATATATATATATAAATCAGCTTACATTGTAAGAAAAACAAATTGTAATATTTTTCCTGTTTTTATTTTTAATCTTTTTTGTTTCAAATATGAAAATATCAACTCAAAATAAAATTTACTTAAACATCAAAATTCACCTCCAAAATCAATATAAAATTTGCTTTCGGTGTGACACTTGAGCTTGTTTCTTTTTTCACAAATGTTGAATTCTTGTCCAAATTTTTGACAAACACACATTTCTTCCTTGACAGGAGGCAGATGATTTCTTTCTTTGCTTTTAATGTTTGTCAGATAAGAGAAAGAGCTTGTTCACTGAGATAAGAAGCTGAGAACTGGAATAAAATGTTCACTGCTTTTGTTGAAATCACAGGATATTCTTTTCTTATTAAAATCCAAAACACATCAGGTGATACCATTAAATTTTACCTTCAAAGTTTGATCACACTGTAGTTCAGTCAGTTGTTCTTCTTGTGGACCAAGTATATATTGTGAATTTGGTGAGAACTCAAAAAAGGAGTTTCTAACCCAGTCATATATTTCTGATGACAAAGAAGGAAAGTATTGGGCAAGCTTTTTTGTCAGTGATTGCAGATAATTTATAATTAATGGGATAGCTCAGCTACTAAACAGTTTGCTTCTTGAGCATTTTCACTGACAGCTACTTTCTTCTCAAAACCTTTACATTATTTGCCTTGTGAATCGAAAAGTCAATGAAAGTAATCAACTGTTTTAATTGACAAATAGCCATGATTAGTAGTGAAGTATCAATTTAACTTGGCCAGAGTCATAGCTGTGTTAGTTTTTTCCCCCATAAACAACACATATTGGAAAAGGCAATTTTCATTTCCAGTCCATGTAAAAACCTCACAAAGTAACTGTCATTGCAAAGGCAAATTTTATTTTAATATTGTTACTTTTCATCCTGCTTTACTCACTTGGCTCTGATAATTCTGATTTATTTTCACTGTCTTCTTCTACTTCACTAGCATGCCTTCTTCTCATAATCTTCATTTTTCAATCTTCAACAACCATATGAAAATACTCTTACATCGGTAGGATTTTAGATGCACAATAAAAGCCATGGTTTCGGTAAAAATGCTAATTACAGAACTTCAAAACAGCACATGACTGTAACATGCACTAAACACCACTTGTGAAATCACTTTTGAAAATAAATCAAAGCAGTTTGAGATCCACAAAGCTGAATGCTGACTCAGCTGCTCTATCATCATTCATTATAAATTTTAAATAAAAAGAATCTTTTCAAACAATCTGGTAGCAAAGAGATAGAAAAAACGACTTGAAATGCAAAAAATTCTGGGTAGAAATCAGCAGGTGAAAGGGATTCTCAGAACTAATTCTGCAGATGCAGACACCGCTTCCAGGAAGAGTATTCACCACAATTCTCTTTATTACTTGGTGGCACAGGGCTTGGCTTTCTGTCATTTCTCCCATTTCAATCCATTCCTTTTCTTCAATAATGTCTTTTCTGTTCAGCTCCTTTGTTTGGCATGTTATTTATTTCATTTTTCTGATAAACAGATTAATGAATGAATATAGAAAGGAACACCATACATTGGACTTTCTAAAATTCAGCCCACTATACTGATTGTAAGTATTTATATGGAGTTTTTAACCCTTAAAGATATCCAGTTTTTCTGTTTTAATTTTGCTATCATTGATTTTCTACGTTTTGCTATCATTGATTTGAGGTAGAAAAAGTTATGATTTTTCTACCTTTTGAAATTTTTAACTTAGTGGCAAAACATTTTCCCATCTTCTTGACACAGTAAAATCCCATTACAATTAATGCTGTTTTAAAAAAAAAATTCAGTATAATGAATGAAACAGTTAGCATTATCATTAGCAGTGGCATATGATGCAAGAAAGCAGCATCAGCAAAAAAAAAAAAAAAAAAAATTCCCATTTCACCTAACCATTCCCTCCAATAGTTTGTCTAGTTCTTCCTTGGATTTATCCAAGCTATCAACTTTCACAACAACAGATGGAAGTCTGTTCCAGCAATCAACCACCTGCTGGCTAAAGGCAAACTTCTGCACATCTATTCTGTAACCATCCTTCCTCAATTTGAATTTGTGCCTCTTCATGTATGTGTATGGTCTGAACAAAGACTCCCAACATTACTGAGCTTGCTCAATCCATTCAAAGCCTTCAACACCTCAATCAGATCACCACACAGGTGCCTAGTCTCCAATAGTTCTGCAAATTGCAGAACTAAAGCCGTTCTTAGTAACAGTGCCCCTTTGTTCCCCTCACCAATCTGTCCTTTGTACTCATTCCATTAGCTCCACATGCTGACTAAAATTAGACCTCCAGATGTGTATGCAGTACTCAAAATGGAGCCTGACCATTGCCTTATACAATGGTATAATCACCTCCTTATCCTTGCTATCAAAATTCCTATATAACATTGATCTTTTGGGCTGTCCTGGCTGCATCTCTGCACTGCTCAGAGAACTTCATATCTGACTGCACAATTACCCCCAGGTCTTTTTTATTTTCCACTACCCTGAGCATAGTATATCACACAGGACCATGCCGAGCCATTTTAGTACCTGAGGCAAGACAACGTTGCCATCATTAACAATAATGATGGCAACGTTGACAATTATTTAATCTTTCTTTTGGTGCCTCTTTCAGCTTTTCACGTGAGGGTGAGCTTCATTCGTCTCAGCACGGCTCTGGTATCACACAATTGGTACGTTACTCTGGGGTTACTGCTACCCATATGCAGAACTTTAAATTTGTCACTGTTAAAATTCAGTTGCCATTTCTCAGTCCACCTGTCTAACTTTTCTAGATCCTGTTGCCGTAGCATACTGTCATTGACCACCCAGCCAACCTTTGTATCATCGGCAAACTTGGACATTAAGCCTGATATGCCTTCATCAATATCATTAATAAATACAGAAAACAACAATCGGCCCAACATCAAACTCTTGGGGACTCCACTAACAACATTAGTCCATGAAGAGCAGTATCCACTGATTACCACTTTGTCTTCTCTCACTCAACCTGCAACCTGCCCTTGATACCACACTGCTCCAATTTGTACAGCAGTCTTTTATCTGCAATAGTATCAAAAGCAGTATCAAAAATTCTCACAAAAAATTCAGTATAATAAATGAAACAGTTCTCACAAACAACTTGGTATGGATTAGTTTCCAAGTCCAGATATGAATAAAATGCACTGATTTACCTGAAAAACAGTCAAACAAAAAAACTTTTCAAACACCCTGTATATATTTTTGGCCCGAATAATGCTTCTAACATGGGAAAGGAACTTGTGTCCCATATTCAGGCTGACCACAAAACAAGAATTAAAAAGAACCTCTCAAGTTGGAATATCATATGGTAGCTACCATGCCACCATAACTAATATTTAAATGTTATGCAACAGTACAGTGGACCCCCCGCTTTACAATATTAATCCGTTCCAGGGACACCATCGTATCGTGAAAATATCGTAATGTGAACCCAATAACACAGTGTTTTTTGGTAATTTGTTCCAAGATTCCCCGGAAATTGGAAATTTCACTATATAACTAAGTTACTTATCTCTCTAAAAGGTGATTTTTATAATGGAAATTGAAATTATACATATTGATTAAAACTAATATATTGATTAAAGCACAACACAAAAAAATCACTTCAATTAAAGGATGCAAAAACAAAATACGTGTCCACCATGTTTACAAACACTGCTATTGGTTCAGAGGAAGGATGATGTGGTTGTGGAAGGATGATGTGGAAGGATGATGATAAGTCCATCGTAAAGTGAAATAAGTAGGCACCAGTTAACGTGATCACTTGTTAGTAGAATCAGCTGCTTTATAGAATCAAATTTCAAAAATTCAAATCATTAAAATGCTCTACACTGTCATTGTTATCATATGTTCAGTTATAAGAATCAATTCTGAATGCCTTTGTGATATTTTTCAAAAGAACATTTCTGGAGGTCACTACCATAAAACAATAAAAACAATTTGATAAAAACAATTTGCAGTTTCCAGCTTATTGTTAGTGCAATCTATTACAAATGGGTAGTAAACATGATCTTATTGCATTTGCGATAATACTGATAGCTGGAATTCTATTATTATGGTGAAATATGTTCCCCTTCCATGAAATCTTCAATCATATAAAAAACTTAAATAAATTTTCAGAATCTTCTCCTCTTCATTCCTATTTTTTAAGCTTTGTAAACTTGTTACTCTGTACCTCATTTACACATATTGTGTTAGTTGCAATTTGTGTATGCTGTGTTCTTTGTTATCGATTGCTTATCTTTTTTATTGTTTTAAATTTTACAACACAAAAAAAAAAAAAAAAAGTCAGTGAACAGAAATATCAATTAGTTAGTACGTACATATTACAGTATTAATTAAGCTATATACATAAACGTAAATTTATTTTTGTTTTGCTAACCTGTGGAAAATATTCTTCTGATTTTCACATAACACTTAATTTTGTTAATTGGTAAGATAATAGTATAAATTTGTGCTTTATACCTTTACTTTTATAGTCTGTGGATAATATTCTTCCTATTTTTGTTTATACCCGTATATAATAGAATTAAAATTCAATTCACAAATGTGATCACAATGACCACCAACACTTACTACATATCATATAGTGAACGATATTTTATTATGGAGAGTCCATCACTATATCTACGATCTAGTCATTACATCACAGCACATAAGGACTCCTTAAAATATCATCAGGAGAGTCCATCATAAAGTGATTTGATCGTACAGTGAACCAATCGTAAAGCGGGGGTCGACTATATATAATTTCATGCTGTTTATTTGTTTCCAAGTTTTAACAGCAGATTGGACAGGGATAACCATATTTCTATTTGTCCAATTTTAATGAAATGTGGAACAGCTTTACAAATATCTCTAAAAGATCCAAATTTAAAACCTCATGAAAATTCATTCAATGGGAGTTGAGTTGTTGTTGAGTAGGACAGATGGACTTTTCAAAGGACAAGATAGATGGACAGGGTCTTTCAAAAGTATATTCAAAAAAATTCTGCGATATATTCTAGAGTCAAAACTAAGAAACAAAAATGAAGGACTGTGTAGTACACTGCCAGATTCTATTACAGGGCTATAGCTGTGGAGTTTTAAATGATAAAAAATAATACAAATAAATAGACATGTACCTAGTATAAACAAGCATTTTACCGGGCACACATGTCTGCTTATCCTTATTTGTTCTTTTAATTTTTTTATTATTTTTTACCATTCAAAATTCCATAGCCATTTCTTTACAAATGCTAATAATAAGTTGATAATAATGACAAATCTGCAAAAATGAACTTTGCAATCATTCATAACTGGACACATGTTTATAATTTTTTAAAATTATTATTTTGGGTCACACAATGTCTCAAAATTTTTTGCACATCATTTTGAAACATCCTATATACAGGGAGTTCTCGACTTTACAAGTTAATTCGTTCCTAGCGCACGCTTGTAAAGCGAAAATTCTTAAAGCGGGAATTTATTTCCCATAGACTTACTTAATGTTAAAAATAGGGGTTACGTTCTCAACAATGAAATTAGTTAGCTAATTAGTTTATGTTTAAACAATGATTGATTTATCGAAAGAAACGAAAACGTAGCCTGTAAAATCAAGCAAATTATAATAACAGAGAAATTATTTACGACTTACAAACGTTAAAGAATGTTTATTCTTCATCATCATCGACTAAATGCACACTCGATCACTCATTATTGGCTCGGCATTCATTGGTTTGTTGCACAAGGAGTCTTCTTCTTCAGAAATGTTTCAAGAGGCGTTCTGTTTCCAAGATAATCTTCTCTTTTAATTATAAATTTCACGATTGCACGCATTAGCATTTTTTAACGGCACACACAAATTGCAACTAACACGATTTGCGTGGTGTAACAAGTTTACGAAGCTTAAAAAAAAAAACGGAATGAAGAGAAGATTCTGAAAATTTATTTATGTTTTTATACGATTGAAGATTTCGGTAAAGGGGAAACACATTTCACCATAATAACGTAAAAAAAAAACCCACACAATTCCAGCTATCAGTATTTTCACAAATGCAAGAAGATCGAGTTTACTACTCGTTTATATGGCGCCTCCGTAGCCAGGTGGGAAGGAGCAGCAGTGCGTAGCACACGCTTCTTGATTAGACCGGGGTTCGAGCCCGTCACCACCAAATACGGAGGATGCGGAAAGGTCAGGGAATGACCACCGCATATCCCGGAGCAATATGGCCTTAGTTGCTAATGCTCCTAAAAACCAAATAACTAACTAACTAACTAACTACTCGTTTATAATGAATAGCAGTAACAGAAAAGCGTCATAAACTGGAAAGTGCAAATTGTTTTTATTGTTTTATGGTCGTGACCTCCAGAAATGTGCGTTAGAAAAATATCACAAAGGCATTTAAAATTGATTCGTATAACGGAACACACAATAATGATGAAAGTGTAGTGCATTTTAATGATTTCAATTGGTAACTAATACAATTTACAAACCACACTCATGACCTTTTATATGCCCTTAAGGTCATGCTCATGACCTTAAAAATGACATTTTTAGAGATAATTAGCTTAGTTATACAGCGAAAAGAAACAAATTACCAAAAACTATGTGCTATTGGGTTCACATTACAATATTTTAACGATATGATGGTGTCTCTGGAACTGATTAATATCAATAAGCAGGGTACACTGTATTGTATAGCTATGCACGTGGTTTGGAACGTGGTATTTATGAACGTTTAACATTCATTTTTTGCAATTAATGTTCATATTTTCGATTTTGTTGATACTTGGGGGGAAAAAACTCGTAAACCCGAAAACTCGTAAAGCGAGAACTGCCCATATACACACGGTAGGATAAAAAGTTCCAAGACTGAATTTGTTAAAAATACTTGAACATCAAATAAAAAAACCTTATTTTATTTTGAACCTACAAGTCTAGAATTTTTTACAAGTTCGATAGCATTTTGGTTGCACACATGCAAAGGTTTATTTTTATCTATTGTCAATGGTAAGTAATTCTGTACGATTGCTCTTCAAAATGTCATTTTTTGAACCAAGGTCCACAAGAGCTTGTTTTTGCTGAAGAAATTAGCCTTAGAGATTATAGAAATGATTATTGTAGCACATGATGTAAAAACTTTATCAAGAAGTATGATATCTGAATGGTACAAGTGCTACAAAGATGTTGATTCTCCTATACATGCAATATCATGATGCAGACATCATGATATTGCAGGTATGGGAGACTTCAACAACAACAATCAGCCAAAATAAGGCTTCTAACATGAGAATGGAACGTGTGCCCTACGTTAAAGCATTATTCAGGTCGATCATAAAATAAGAATTAAAAAGAGCCTCTTGAGTTGGAATATCATATGGTAGTTACCAAGCCACCATATCTAATATTTAAACATGAAATGTTATGCAGCAGCATATCATTTAACACTGTTTATTTGTTTCCAAGTTTTTAACAGCAGATTATCCAGGGAATAGCCATATTTATATTTGTCCAATTTTAATGAAATTTTAGAATGGATTTTACAAATCTTTCTAAAAGATCAAAATTTAAAATATGAAAATTTATTCACTGGGAGTTGAGTTGTTAGATGCAGTAGGACAAATGGATACGATAATAACAACAGATGCTTTATATATTTGGGAAACAGCTAAAAAGGCATAAATGCAAGAAACAATTCTTTGTTAGGTAGAATGATAAAACTAATTTTTTTAACTATATTTGTGAAGGATTGTGTAGTGCACATTATTTTTGACAATTGCTTAATTAATGTTCTGTTCTTAATATTGACAAATGTAAAATACTGCATATGGGAAGCAGTAACTCCAGAGTAATGTATCAACTGTGTGGTACTACACTGACAGGGGTAGAGAGTGAAAAGGACCTGGGGATAATTGCAGGCAGATATGAAGTTTTCTGAACAGTGCAGACGGTCTACAAGAGTACCTCATGGTGTCTTATCAATGATATACAGGAATTTTTCTAGCAAGGATAAGGATGTGATTATCCCCTTGTATAAGGAAATGGTCAGGCCACACTTGAGTACTGTATACAGGTCTGGAGGCTTCATTTTAAGAAGGATGTAGAGCTTCTAGAACGAGTACAGAGAAGGGCAACGAGATTAGTGAATGGAACACAGGGTTGCTCTTATGAAGAAAGGCTTAAGTTTTGTAAATTACAGTGTCTGGAGACTAGGCACCTGCAAGGTGATCTGATTGAGGTGTATAAAGTCTTGAATAGTTTGAGCATGCTCAATGCTGACAGGATTCTTCCTCTTGCTCAGAATAATGACTAATCTTGCTCAGAATAATCGCCTGAGAGGGCATAAATTCAAATTGAGGAAAGACAGTTGTAGGATAGATGTGCAGAAGTTTTCCGGAATAAACTTCCATCTGTCATAGAAGTTGATAGCTTCAAGGCAAAACTAGACAAACCTTTGGAGCGAGTGGATGGGTGAAATGAGAAGGAGTTTTTTTTTGGCTGATGCTATATAAGCTTGCTTTCTTGCATCTGTGCCTTTACTAATGCTAATTCCTGTCAGCATATACATACTTGATACTTGTATACATATATTTTTTTTTCACACATATATATATATATATATATATATATATATATATTATGTAAGGTAAAAGTTAGGTAAAAGTAATAAAAATAAATAAATATGGCTATGTAGCTATCATTAGAGGCAGCAAATGCACATCCTCCACATGATGCCTAATTATATCTGATAATTAAAATAAATATGATATTTAACTGGCTGATGATTTTATTTAAATATCATATTTATTTTAATTATCAGATATATATATATATATATATATTTTTTTTTTTTTTTTTTTTAAATTACAATGCACAAAACAGTAGTATGATGTAAATATTCCTGAAACTTTTTCCAGGTCAGCTGTCTGTGGAAACTGAGCCAAAACAAATCTACAAAAGGAATAACACACACCATCTAATGCTATTACAAAAATTATCATACTGTCTGCTACTAACTATCTGCTATGCAGCAGTCACAACAGTTAAAAAATGTCATTAGTGTATTGGGCTCAATGACTAGAAAAAAAAAAAAGGTTTTAATACAGCTTGCACCAAAAACACAATAAAACATAAATATTTAACTGTCTATTAGAATTACCTAAATGTGAGTTTTAGTATTCCCCAATATGTATTCACCTTTGACCCATCATTAATTTCTTCTAACTGGAAAAGTACAGCATAAAAAAATTTTACAGCACCATTCTTATAACAAAGTTTAGGTGTCCCCCACATTTCACTGTCCTGAGATGATTTAGCCATACATTAGTTGGAAAATACAGTAGAACCCGGATAAGAAGTTTTCCAAGGGACTGGAGGTTTAGAACTTTTCACGTGGGAAAACTTCTTAGAAGGGAAAAAAATGACCCAAGGGTATGAAATATTTACTACACAAATAAAAATGAAGATACACATACATAAGTTAAAGATCATTTTTAAGTACTATTTCAGAATTAATAAATATTTTATGGGAAATATTTCTAAACTCTGCCTATGGGAAATATTTTTAAACTGAGGATTTCTAATTGCTTAACATTCTGTTCATTAAACTCGTCACCAAGTTGAAAAATGAGCTCCTTTGGAGTTTCAACATACCTTATAAGGTCACAATTACAATACGACAGAGCAACAATCCACTAAGTAATTCAGAACTGTTCACAACAATCAGAACTTAACACTCAACGTGATCTACATATCCAATTATGGATATCGATGAAAACAAATTGCAATATGTCACTTCCATTATATCAAAATGTTTCAACTAAAAAGGTTTTAGCACTGAAAGCCTCAGACTATGAAAAATTCACTAATTGAACAAGTTAATTCCAAGCATCACTTTAGTTCGCAGTAAACCACTGAAGTAGCATAGTGAAATAGCATAGTTTCTGTTATATCTCATATTGTGAATGCCTTCGCAATGAGTTGCCCTGATATTGAACTACTTCGAATAAGCAATGCTTCGCCAATGGATTCTCGAATAGGCAACACTTCGCCAATGGATTCTTGGTGGATACCATCACCCCACAACCCCTGGGTAGTGATATCTGCCAAGAATAAGTAACATTAGTCTTCTCCATTGGCGAAGCGTTGCTTATTGGAGGCAGTGCAATATCAGGGCAACTCATGAAGGCATTCACAATATGAGATAAATGTATATCAAAAGCGATGCCATTTCACCTACTTACTGGTTTACTACGAACTAAAATGATGCTTGGCACTAACTTGTTCGATTACCAAATGTTTATATTGTTTAATATTAAAAATAAATAATTTCTATATTTAAAAAAAGTATTAAGTGAGAAAATGTCATTATGATAATACACCGTGTATTCTTTATCACAAACTTTTTAAGCGGAAAATTTTTTTACCCGGGAAACTTCTTATGCGAGAAAATAATACATTACAACACATAGAGTTGAAATTGGGACTTAAGAAGCCAAACCTAGTATAGGGGAAAACTTCTTATGTGGGAA
The DNA here is from genome assembly GCF_048544385.1 of Mastigoproctus giganteus. Taxonomy (NCBI): domain Eukaryota; kingdom Metazoa; phylum Arthropoda; class Arachnida; order Uropygi; family Thelyphonidae; genus Mastigoproctus; species Mastigoproctus giganteus. Next base: position 210,331,632 of record NC_143579.1, read on the forward strand.
TTTCTTATCAAGGTTCTATTGTACAGTAATACCCCAAAGTTACGCGATAGGTGGGTCCGACGAAAATCGCTTAAGTCGAATTCGCGTAAGTCGGGGTACAACTTTGCATATAAATACATATAAATTTTGTTTAATTGGGACCAAGGACTAACAAAAACACTAGTTTAGAAGAAAAATATTAATAAAATTGCAGTTCTTCATACATATTAATACAAAATATGTATTAAAAAAATAAATGACTTACGTAAAAAAGTTATTTCGATGTCGATGGCTTCATAAAATCTAACAAATTCGTCTGACGACACAGCGCCTTCTTTTTTTCACGCAGAATTTCTTCGTAGCAAGCTAATAATTTTTTTATTCCTTGCTTTGTAGCTATAACGCATTCTTCGTTAGAGCTATGTTTTCTAAAATTTTTAAGCCCTTTACAATTGAGCCCTTTTCAATTTTCAACCTGTCAAGTTTGCAATTGTCATGTGCTTTTCGCCGTTTCTTCATTTAGGCCTGTAGCACGTGCAATATCACAGGTCTTTCATTTCGCTCAAAGCGTTTCACAATTTCATAATTTTTCTCTATCGACAGAGGCGGACTGGCCATAAGCCTTACCAGGGAAACCCCGGTGGGCCTGTGTGATTTTGGCCATAAACCATAGTATGAGGCCACTATAAATTTTCCCGGGTAAGAATTTTTGACCCAGTCCGCCTCTGTTTATCGATAATTGCTTTTCTTTTTCTCTCTGAATCTGCAGTGTCTTCACCAGTATGCTTCCTTTTCACACCTTTTAAGTATTTTACTCATTTTTAGGGAATCAAGCACAATTACAAAATGAGGAGGCACGCCTGATACGCATAAACAAAGCGGCGCGCATGTAGCAACTGAATAAACAACAAGCTAATAATTTTTCTAGGGGTTACTACCATAAAACAATAAAAATCCAGTTACGTTTCTGCTAGTGAAATCTGCTGGTAGTAAACTCGATCTAATTGAATACCGATAGCTGGAATTGTGTCGGTTTTTACGTTATTATGGTGAAATGTGTTTCCCCTTCACTGATATAAAAAACATAAATACATTTTCTGAATCTTCTCTTCATTCCTATCGTGTTGTGTTCGGTTGGGGTGATTCTGCGTTCGACTGCCATTTCTTGTAAACACAAAGGCGAATCGTGCATAAGCCAATTCGGTTCGTGTTATATTATAAGATATCGTTACCGTATTTATAAATAGTGTATGATCGAATTCATGTAGTGTAAACACACGAATTCGATACACATACAGTCGATACACATACAGACTGACACACATACAGTCAGTCCTCGTATAACACATACGAGGACTGACTGTATACTGCTCGACCGGCGCGGTCCATTTCTCTCGTGAAAATGATGTAATTTCCGACAAAAGTTGAGCACGAATTCGAACGCACACATATAAATACGACAGTTGGAATACAAATTCTTGTATATGTGTGTGTGCAGCTCATGCGCAGCAAAGTTGAATTTTGTTCATCTTTCGCTCTCATTCTCCGCCGTCGCACCGTATATCGATAACATATGAAAAACGACCTTGAAGATAGTGGGCGGCAGTGTTGCCAAACGAAAAAATCAAGAACCGCGTAACTCCGAGTTCATGTAAGTCGGGGTAGCGTAAGTCGGGGTATTACTGTATATGTTTTTTATATTTTTGGGATAACAAGACATTAGCAATGTTTTTAATAATGTTTTTTGATTTTATTATACAATACTAGCAGTACCCACTGCAAAAATTTCGCAATTTATAGCAGAGTTTTTCTCTAGCTATCCTAAAGAAATGTAGTCCATGTTTTGTTGTTTTTGTCTGATATTTTCCCGAAAATTTATCGACAATTCGTTGTCATCTCTATAAAATACTACTGAAAAGGGCAGAATATTAAAAAGTACACTGAAAACTCACCTTTCACTAAAAACTTGGTCAAACTTTCATTATTAGTGTTTCATTTCTTTTGTTTTCTGCAGATCCTTCTACTGTACAGTACCTCTTCACTATCCAGCAAATATCAGCCCTGATATTTGCCCCAACTTCTTGAAGTTCGTCAACATATTTTCAACTGTAGTCTGATAGTCTGGATTTTTATTGTTCTCTAAAAAATTCTCAACCACAGACCTGAAACTAATGCATACCTGAATTTATCTTTTAAATTTTGTTCCCTCATTAGTGTGCAAATATAGTTTTTTCTAGCTGTTCTAAAGAAATGTAGTAAGTGTTTTGTTGTAAGCAGGTAAGCCAGAACGTGTTGAATCCTTTGTCATTTCTTGTATCTGAGGAAACATACATTTTCTTTGATTTCACCATTTCAGACCAATCCTGAATACATTTACAGAAACATGAAAAGGCAACTATCTTCTTTGCCGCAAGATACGTTCAACACAAACGATCATAGTAACAAGGCGACAGACATGTCTTCCTGACCGTGACATAATTCTAAATCCTTAAATTATTACTCACCTTAAAAAACAAATAAACTCTAAGTTGATAACAAAAATTGATAACTTCTGAACGTTTTAAACGTAACGAGTGGCAATCAATGAATGAGCTCACATGCACAATGTGGGGGGATGTATAGTGAACGAACAGTCAATAGAATCCTTTAGTTCTTTCTTTTAAGGTAAGTAATTTCGCAATTGGTAGCAGAGTTTTATTATTATTATTATTTATTATTTTTTGGAACAAAGGACACGATTGTGCAAATTGTTAATCAGAAAAAAATGCCTTATCAACTTAGACAACTGTTTGTTTAATAGTGAGCATCTTACTGTGGCTCCATCTATGAAGTGAATGTTGAAATATTTTCGTTTGTACTACAAAACTGGCCCGTTCCGTAAAATAAAACTATTTGGAATTTTTAAATTTTAACAACTTTGTGCACACCTAGGAAGAAATAGCTTCAATTTGAGCCCACTTCCAGCCCGATTGGTTAAGGCTATCGTTCACACTGACTGTTGAAAGAAAACACCTTCCGTATTATTATACAATATAACGTTAAAATTAAGAATAAAATTAGTTTCCCATTTTAAACTATTTTGTGCTTTTTTTTTTCCAAAAAAAAAAAAAAAAAAAAAACGATGATTAGTGAAGGGCACCATGCATCTGCTGTTAGTTTTTTTTTTTTTTTAAAGGTTGAAGTTTCATACCCAAGCTTCGTTTATAAAGAAAAACCCTTTGTTTCCCTTCCAAAGAAAGTTTATTTTCTATACTGTTAATAAGAAATTACAAGGAAATTACAAACAAACTTGCTGACTGAAACTGACATGTAATGCACAACCACTGGATGAGCAACCTGAGTTAACAAAGGTAATATAAATTTTAGCATCTGAACACACAAATTTTTATAATCCAAAATTTTTCCTGGTTCACTTCTATGTTAACTCTGTGAATATAAGATCAGAAATAATTAAATCTGTCAACTAGGAGGGAGGCAATGATTGCTGTTTCAAATTCTGTCTCAAGCAAGGATTGCATGATCTTTTCTCACATAGAAAAGTTCAAATTATTCATATTATACATGCAATTTGCAGGCATAATATATGCAGGCATAATGCCTAAGTGATATCCAAGTTGACATTGTGATGGGAGCCTTATTTGTCTTAGTGTAGTTAAAACAATCTCATTCACCCAATGATACCCCCCCCCACACAGAAACTTACCTTTTCCTTTTCTTCTAGTTCTTTTGCTCTTTCTTTCTTTATGAGCATTATTTCATAATTTCTTTCAACTTCCTATAGAAAGTAAAAATGAAACTATATCTCAATAAAAACTACATCATTAAAACATTGTAATTTATTTCAGAGGATAATAGTGAATGAAGTTAATAACAAAAATAACTAATACTCTACCCATGCATTTCCCATCCAAATGTACAACAGCATTCTTATCAAGAATGCTGTTGTACATGTGAAAATAAATTGTGGGTGTCAAACTATCTACAAATATTACCTTGGCAGCTAGTTTTTACTATTTTATCTACATTTGGTCTTTAACTTCAAATGTACAACCAGAAAATACTTCATGGTTGCAGGCTAGGTTAAAAAAGTGAACACTTTTCACTTGTTGAAATTTCTCATTAGAACCTGTGTGCATTTAAAACTATAGTAAAGGTTCAGTACATATCTTTATAATCAACCAATGTAAAGTTTATTTTAATAAAGTAATATGCAGACAATCATGGAATGCTCAACTAACAAGTTGGATAAATGTGAAATTGAGAGCAATAGGTATCTTGGTAATTCCACTGAAAAGGAAAGATTCAAAGTTCATCAGCAGAATGGTAAATAAGTAGAGGATTCAAATCTGGATGCAGAAGGAAATGCCGACCATGAGAGGTTATATGGAAATTTTTATAGTAAATTAAATCTGACCACATCAATTATTTTTTAATTATTACTAATAGAAATTGATTACAATTACACTCTCAATTCTTCAAACTGCCATCTAATCTGGCTTGACTTTATTTACTTGATTCACTACTTCCTCACTAACTTTACTAGCAATGAAATTTATTTTTTTTATTATTATTTTTTTTTTTTATGAACACCCCAAACAGAAGAGGTATTAGAACCTATAGACTTAGTACCATGCTTGGGTTGGAGGTTGAGAAGACGAAAGAAGATATTTGTTGACATTAGACTTGAACTTCTGTAGACTGTAATTTTCTGGAAATACGTACAAAGGAAGGTTGTTCCAGAAAACGGCAGTTGAATGAATAAATGAGGAAGATGAAAAGTTGGTTCTCTGAGTTTGAAGTTGGACAGTAAATGGATGTTGGCTGATGGCGGCATGTGTTCGGACTGTTTTGAAAGAAAGAGCGGAAATTATAGAAGCCAATTCAGAAGAACAGTGCCCATGGAAGTATCTATAGAAAAGGCATGCAGCAGAAACAGTACTTCTATGAGACAGTGAGTGGAGAGACTCTGTTAGAGAGGAGTCATTAATTAACCTAACTGCCCTCTTCTGAATGGAATCTAGAAGTCTGAGAGAGGTTTTGGGGGCACCACCCAAATGTGGGAACAATATTCCATGGTAGGGTGGATTTGCGATTTGTACAGAGTGAACAGCTGTTTGGAAGAAAAGTAACACCGAGAACGAAAGAGAAACCCAAGTTTTTTAGATGCACAGGAAGCAATATTTGTAATGTACTTGTGCCAAGAGAGATTAGAAGTCAGGGTAATCCCCAAAAGAGAAATATCATTTTCATTTTACCTAGAAATCGGAGTGTCACCAAAGATAAGCATAGGAGCGGAAGAATCCTTTTTGCGAGACGTAAGACAAGACTGAGTTTTGGAAGGATTGAATCAACTAAGTTGTCTTTGCCCCATTGGAGAAGTACCTGGAGATTGGCATTTAAGGAATTGGTAGCGGATATTCGAGAAGTTGAAGCTGATTGAGCAGAGCAAGGTTTCTCAAAATGGAAAGGGGAATGCAATGTATATCATTGGCAAAACTATGGATAGGATTTCCAGTCAATGGAAGAAGGTCATTAATATATAAGAGGAAAAGAGTGGGAGAAAGAACTGAACCTTGGAGGACACCAGCATTAGTGGAGAAGTTAGAAGACAGAGAGCCATCCACCATCACCCTCAGTGAGTGATCAGAGAGAAAACTGAATAACCAATTACAAAAAACAGTTGGCAAACCATAAGATGGAAGACCTTGTTTAGAAGACCTTTATGCCAAACACGATCAAAAGTCTTTGGGATGTCAAGAGCAACTGCTCGTGTTTCGCCAAATGAGTAACATAAGCCAGCATATCACCAGTGGATCGACACTGACGGAATCTATACTGGCGATCGGTGATCAGACAGAAGGTTTCTAGGTAGTTTAAGAGTTGGCGGTTAATTGATTTCTCCATTACTTTAGAAAGAGTAGAAGTAATTGCAATAGGACGATAATTGAATGGGAGTGATTTGTCACCCTTTTTTAGGAACTGGCTGGATATGAGCAAATTTTCAAGCAGAAGGAAAAACACCTTCGGAATAAAAAAGTGAAAAAAGGCAGCAAAGAACAGGAGTAAGTTCAGGAGCACAGGTTTTGAGAACAAGTGGAGAAATACAATCAGGCCCCGGAGCTCTCTTTGCATCAAGATTCATCAAAATCCTTCTGACATCCTTTTGACGGAAGACCACAGGAGGCATTGAATGGAGCCTGTTGGGAATGGTGGGAGGTGTTACAGTATATACAGTAGAACATTGGCTATCCAGAATAATTTGTAAGGCTGATCTTTCTTCTTTTATTAACGGTAGTATAGTAAGCTCCGGTTATAGCAATCACATTTGCAAACTGAATTTGGATTATAATAAGTGAAAGATCGAGTTTACTACCTGTTTATAACGGATTGTACAAAGAACGCCCAATAAACCAAAAACTGCAAATTGTTTTTATTGTTTTATGGTTGTGACCTCTAGAATTCTATGTGACCTTAAGAAATGTACTTTAGAAAAATATCACAGGGACTACTGGGTTTTCTTGGAAACCATGAGTGAATTTCAGATTAGTTTAGCTCCAGACTAGGTAAGAATAATATCAGCCCGAAACTGTGTAATTTATTATTTTTCTCATTTTTTTACGGTAAAATGTGAACGAAAAGAAAACACATAGTTTTAACATTGCAACAAAAAACGGAAATTATTAATAGAATTAGAAAAGGTGAAAATTTAGGAAATCTCTCCAAAGAGATTAATGTGGGGACTTCAACGATTTATGACATCAAGAAAAATTCCAATGCTATAACAGAATTTGTGTCAATTATGGATAGTGAAGGAGAATCTAGTAGGGAAAAAATTGTCGAAACCTGAAAATGCCACTGTAGAGAGTGCACTCACTTTATTTTTTTGTTTTCTTCAGAGGGAAGTTTAGGTGAACCGATATCTGGCCCAATGTTGTGTGAAAAAAGCATTGGATTTTAATAAAAAATTAATAGGTAATGAAGATTTTAAGGCAAGCACAGGTTGGCTGAAACACTTTAAACTGAGACACGGTATACGTGAGCTAGATATTCAAGGCGAGAAACTAGCCACTAAAAGAGAAATGCCTGCACCAAGTTTTAAGATGAGAAAAGAGCAAGTTACAATTGCTGTGTGTGTAAATGCCACTGGGATGCACAGATTGTCCTGTATTGTATAAAAATCATAAAAATGCTTGGATGAATGTTTCTGTTTTCCGAGATTGGTTTATAATTTTTTTAAAAATTTCATTTTATGTTTTATTTCAAATCTTATTTAATTTAACAGTGATCACAAAACAGCGTTCAGGTGCTATATCAAAGATGGAACAGCTGTTAATGATATGGATGGAAAATCAGATTCAGAAGCGAGTGCCTTGAGTCTAATGACCATTCAAGCAAAAGCAACAAGTATTTATAAAGATATTAAGGGTAAGTACGGCGAACCCCAAGCCAAGTTCATGGCAAGCAATAGGTGGTTAAATAGGTTCAAGCATTGTGCTCGTTTCCACAATGTTAAAGTATGCGGTGAAGTAGCCAATGCTAATTCTGCAGCTGCAGAGAAATTTTGTGATGTGTTGGAAAAAATTATTGATGAAGGCAACTATTCAATGCAGCAAATTTTTAACGTCGACGAGACTGCTCTGTATTGGAAAAAAATTCCGGATCGAACATAGATTGCCAAAGAGGAAAATACAATACCAGGTTTCAAGGTGTCAAAAGATAGGGCCACACTCTTGCTTGTGGCTAATGGAGCAGGAGATTACAGATTAAAACCACTGCTTGTGTACCATTCTGGAAATTCTCATGCATTTAAGGGCATCAATAAAGCCACCCTACCCGTGCATTTCCGATCAAACCAGAGATCATGGATAACAATATCTCTCTTTGAGGATTGGTTTAAATGCTACTTCATCCCCGAGGTTGAACGTTCCTTTCAAGACTTTTTATCTATTAGATAATGCTCCTGGACATCCCACGCATCTAGATGATTTCAATTTGAATGTGACAGTTATATTTTTACCACCAAACACGACTTCACTCATTCATTCAGATTAGGGTGTTATTTCGAATTTAAAAGCATACTATTTACGTACAACATTTGCTTGAGCATTGTCTGCAGTAGACAATGAGAAAAATTTGAAGTTAAGAGACTTTTGGAAATCTTTACCACGCCATCTTAAACATTCATAAGGCCTGGGTGGAAAGTACTAAAAGTTGTTTAAATGGTGCATGGAAGAAAATATGTCCATGGCACTTGAAAGGCTTCAAAGGATTTGAAAAAGACGAATCATATGAAGAGGTTACAGATAAGATTGTAAAGGTTGCAGAGTTACTTCAGCTGGAGGTTGAGGCAAAAGTTGTAGGGCAGTTAACAGAGGAAGAAGAGAAGGGATTATCTAACAAAGAACTTATTGACTAGCAGGCAGCAATAGTGAAAAAAGAAAATTCTGATGAAGCTCAAGATGAACCAAATAAGGAGCCGAGACACTTCATCACCAGAGAAATGGCAATGGCATTTCATGAAATTGCATCAGCAATGGCAAGGTTTGAGTTAGTTAGTTAGTTAGTTGAGTTTTATTGGCGCATCAGCAACTTAGGCTATAATGCGCCAAAACTCTGTCAACAAAATTAGTAAAACATTCAGTGACCTAATGAATTAGGTCACTAAGTCAGAGTATAAAAACAATTGTAAACTGTAAAAGACAAATATCTGTAAACGAGTAACAATAGTAAACCTTAAAAAAGAAGATTTTTTTTTTTTTTTTTTAAATACGAGTAAAAAGGTTTACTGTTTTTAGGAAACTAAAAATAGCAGACACATGGTCATTGTCGGATAAAATCTGACTGAGTGTATATGGCTCAGTCAGATGGTTAAAAGCGGTATAACGAGCATTTCTAAAATTGGTACAGTCACATAAAATATGTTTGATGGATAAAATGGTGTCGCACTGCTCGCACATAGGAGGGTCATCAGCCCTCAGCAAAAAGGAGTGTGTTAGATGACAGTGTCCTATGCGGAGCCGAGCAAGAACAACTTCCTCTTTGCGATCCCTGCGTAAGCTGGACCGCCATGGATGGATCATAGGCTTAATTCGACATAGTTTGTTTGTAGTAATCAGTCGATGCCACGAATCTTGCCACTGAGATTGTAGGTTACTACGGATCACTTGCCTGTAGTCTGTATAGGGGACTAACAGGTCAAGATTATCCGTCAGGGTTGCCGATTTGGCTGCAGTGTCAGCCAAATCATTTCCTCTAATCCCGATGTGACTGGGGATCCAGCAGAATCGGATATCGAATCCACCTACAAAGAGGCTGTATATTATCTGCTGGATTCGGGACAGGGTTGGATGATTAGTGTGTGACATCGCTGATAAAGCCTGTAGTGCACTCATTGAGTCGGCATATATAATACTCCGTTGGTAACGGTGTTTTCTTATGTGATCTAGAGCTAACTCTATGGCATGCAGCTCTGCAGTGTAAATGCTGCAGTCAAGGGGTATCTGCTCTGATACGGTATTATTTGGAAAGACAGCAGCAGATCCCACATACGATTCTGACTTCGAGCCGTCTGTGTAAACTGGCAAGAAGTCAGAATGTTCTGCACGGTGTTGTGAATAGAGCTGAAGGTAGACAGAGGCTGGAGTATTAGACTTCGTCGCAAGTTTGAGCGAGAAGTCACATGCTGGTGTTTGTGCATGCCAGGGTGGAAGGGGCTCCTTTGGTGATCGAGCGACCTTGTCAACCGAGATGTTAAGCTCATTGAGTAGCTCTTGAACACGAATGCCGAATGGGCGATTGGCGGTCCGCCGTGTGTTATAAAGATTTTCCCATCGTGGCTCGAAAACGGATGTCCACGTGGGATGGTCCGGCAGGGACTTCAGCTTGAAGGCATATTGTAGAGACAACTGCATTCGTCGAAGCGACAACGATGGTTCATTTGCTTCGACATACAGACTTTGGACAGGTGATGTTCGGAATGCACCAGTAGCGATACGAATGGCTTGGTGATGGATGGGGTCAAGCCAACGAACGGCGCTATTTCTGGCAGATGCATACACCTGAGACCCATAATCTAATTTTGAGCGTACAAGTGCACGGTACAGACGTAGTAGAGTGCATCGGTCTGCACCCCAAGAGGTAGAAGAGAGAGAGCGGAGGATGTTAAGCCCTCTCGTACACTTCGTACGTAGCTGACGAATGTGTTGAACAAATGTCAACTTTTTGTCAAAAATGAGTCCCAGGAAGTTTGCCTCTGATACGACTGGGATGGTGCTTTGTCCAAGTCGTAATTCAGGCTCAGGGTGGAGGTTACGTTTGCGACAAAAATGGACGCAAACGGTCTTCTCCGGTGAGAACCTGAAACCACTGGCCGTGGCCCAGATGTTAACACGGTCAATAGCTTGTTGCAGTTGTCTCTCAATAACCCTCATATTGCATGATTGAGAGAATATGCTGAAGTCATCGACATAGAGTGCACTGTTTACAGTTGGAGGAAGTTGTTCTGAAATAGAATTTATTTTAATGGCAAAAAGCGTAACACTTAAGACAGATCCTTGTGGTACCCCCTCCTCTTGGCAAAAAGGCCGCGAAAGGGAGGATCCTACACAAACTTGGAAATAACGGCAGGATAAAAAATTTTTAATAAAAATGGGAAGGTGGCCTCTCAGACCGAGATTGTATAGGTCTCTTAAAATACCAAATCTCCAAGTTGTGTCGTACGCTTTTTCCATGTCAAAGAACACCGACACCAAATGTTCTCTTTTTAGGAAAGCATCTCGGATAGATGTTTCCAGTCTAACTAAGTGGTCCAATGTGGACCTATTTCTTCGGAAGCCGCACTGAAAGCGGGAGAGAAGGTCATTCGACTCTAAATACCATAAGAGCCGAGCATTGACCATTCTCTCCAATATTTTGCACAGACAGCTGGTCAGAGCAATAGGACGATAGTTATTTGGATATTTAGGATCCTTTCCTGGCTTAGCAAAAGCAAGAATAGTTGCCTTGCGCCAGGTTTCCGGAAAGTGCTCTTCGAGGAAGATTCTGTTGTACAGGAGGAGCAGACGGTCCATGGATTCTGGTGAAAGATGTTTGATCATTTCATAATGGATGTTATCTGGTCCAACAGCGGTAGCCTTTGTACGGGCGAGTGCTGTTTTCAGCTCATGGATATTAAATGGCCCATTGTATGGGTGGGATCCCTTCGATGTGAATTTAAGGGCCTGTTTTTCAGCGTTGCGCTTTAGGACCAGAAACTCTGGGGAGTAAGATGATGTTGCGGAGATTTTAGAAAAAGTTTCCCCAAGAGCATTCGCTATTGCAGTAAAGTCTGCAATAGTACATCCATTATATTCAAGGACCGATGAGGGGTGCGCTGTGTATTTTCCCTTCATTTTCCGGATTTTATCCCAGACTACCTTAGAGTTGGTAGACTGGTTAATAGATGATGTAAAACGGATCCACGATTCCTTTTGACTCTGACGACGGATGTAGCGTGCTTTGGCTCGTGCACGTTTAAAGGCTATAAGGTTGGTCGTGGTAGGATATCGGCGGAATATCCCCCACGCTTTGTTTTGAGCCTTTTTTGCTGCTGTGCATTGTGAATTCCACCAGGGTTTGGGAAATGGTGGAAACCGGGCAGATGTTTTTGGAACAGTATTCGCAGCTGCTTGTACAATATTTTCTGTGATGTACTTAACTGCATCATTGATAGGCTCTTGACTGACTGTACTAAGATTAAAATTTGCCTGATGTTGGAAGGCAGTCCAGTCAGCCTGATCAAACTTCCACCGTGGTAACCTGAAGGGAAGACATGGTCTCCCACTGTGTAACAAGGTTATCACAGGGAAGTGATCACTTCCGTATGGATTCTCCTCCACTTCCCAAGTGAGTGAAGGGAGCAGAGAAGGGGAGCAGATAGAGAGATCAATGGCAGAAAAGGTACGGGTAGGCATGTGGAAAAAGGTGTTTGTTCCAGTATTTAGAAGGGAAAGGTCATTGTCATTGAGCATACGCTCTATGACTCGTCCCCTTCCGTTGATGCTAGCACTACCCCACAGGGTGTTATGTCCATTCATATCCCCGAGAAGTAATAAAGGGGGAGGCAACTGCGTTAGAAGATCATCAAGGTCTGCCTGGGAGATGTCAGTCCCAGGTGGCAAATAAATAGAGCATACAGTTAATAAGAATCCCACTGAAAGGCAAATTGCAACAGCCTCTATGCTGGTTGTAATTAGCAAGGGCTGCACTGGGGTATGGTTACCCACAAGGATAGCCACTCCCCCATGTACAGAGCCGTCCGCAATTCTATCCTTTCGAAAAACTGTGATGTTGTGCATGGTGGGATCATCATTTGCCTTTAGATATGTCTCCTGCAAGCAAAAGCAAACTGGCTCGTGCTTTTGCAGGAGGGCCTTGATGTCATCTATATTTCGCCGGAATCCACGACAATTCCATTGTAGGAATTTAGCCATTATTTTGGCTTGGTGGGTCCATCAGGCGGCTTCCGAGGTGCTGAGGGCTTACTTTTGTCAGTCTTGGATTTATCTTTTTTGGGGAAGAAAGGACGCTGTCCCGTGTCCATTTCCTCCTCCGCAAAGAGTTCCAAGACTGACTCTTCGGGTACCTCCTTCTGCTCGACATCCATCTTTTCTTGGGTACTAGGGGGGACTTCCCCTTTCTTATTCTTTTCTTTCATAACTACCTTTGTAATTTGTGGAGCATTAGGAGGTACCGATATAGGAGTGGCAGCTGATTGGTCCTTCTGTGTAGGTTTTTGCGAACTTAAGAGCTACCGCGCGATGGGAGTGAAAGACTCCTTTGGAGGAATGGTCATGTCCGTCTGAGTTCCGACGGAACATCTCCCTGCTACCTTCTGGGCGTAGGTAGGTCTGTTGATATTCAGGGGTTTGACCGATTTCCTTGCCTCCTGGTATGATATATTTAGCTCTGCCTTCAGCCGTTGAATTTCTTTTTCTTCTTTCCACCTCTGGCATGCTCGTGAGTAGGCCGGATGTTCGCCCTCACAGTTAATACAGGTGGGTTTTGCGGCTGAACAAGCTGTTGTTTCGTGGTCCTTTGCACCGCATCGAGCGCATGCAAGGACTCCACGGCAGGCCATTTGAGAATGTCCATACTTCTGGCACTTAAAGCACCGTAAAGGGTTCGGAACGTATGGACGCACTGAACAGTTGATGTATCCAGCTTTAATCTCGTCAGGAGGTTTAGGAGTGTTAAAAGTCAGGATTACGCTCCTGGTTTTAACAATTTTTCCATCCCTTCGCGCAGTGATTCTCTTGACAGCAATGACTCCCTGTGGTTTTAATTCGGAGCAGATTTCCTCCTCGGTCACGTCGAGAAGGTCCCACTCCGAAATGACACCTCTCGATGAATTGAGTGTTCTGTGTGGTGTCACTGTTACAGGGATTCCTCCGATTGATGTTACTCGGAGTAGATGTTCGGATTGCCTGTCATTTTTTGTTTCAATTAAGAGGTCTCCAGAACGGAGCCTCTTAACTGATTTGGGAGAACCTACTAACCCATCTAACCCTTTTTGAATAAAAAAGGGCGTACCAATCGGTTTTTCACTGGTGGAATGAATAATTAGGAATCTTGGGACAGGCCCTGATGATGATGTTTCAGTTCGCTGCCTCTTTGTTGCAATAATATCTGCCTCTCCGTCTATATTTTCAGATAGGGACCGGGTTGGGGCCCCTGAAGAAGTAAGTTTCTCAGGATTCATGAAGGTTATTTAGTTGTTCAGTGCCCGGGCTCCCCACCCACCACGGAGCCCAAAGGGACGCCCACTACCCGGCATGCAATAAATGCGCTCGGGAGTGGGACGCCAGGGCTACCCAGACACTATACCCGCACCGCCGCCAGCCTGAATCCTGTCCCTCGGACCATGAGGGTAGGGGCGTGGCATTGACACGGTTGACCCTCGCAGGCGAACCTACTAGCCGATTGATCCTAGCCGGGCCTTCCAGGACCACCCGTCTTGTCGAAGCAGGGGCCAAAGTGGTGTATTGAAGCTGGGCCCCTCAACCACCAGGATCCCCCTTTCCGAGTTTCCACGGGTCGCAGCGCACGGCAAACACGCCGGATTCCATTGATGTAAGCCCGGAACCTAGGCTGTGGGCGTTGGATCCCAGTGATGCTAGTCTGGAAGTCCAGCAGCGTCACTGGGAGGTCCCCTCACCACGTACAGGTGCCCACGTCGAGGGGCAAGGTTTGAGAAGATGGATCCTGACAGCGAATGATTCTTAAAAGTTAACAGAAGGGTGAATGATATACTTGCTTGCTACAAAGAAATCTACGATGAAAAGAAAAAAGCCACCGTCCAATCATCCATTAATATGTTCTTTCATAAGATTGAGTGGTCAACTCCTAAATCTCCACAGCCCTCAACCTCTGCAGCGGTGTACTTATCAGCTGAAAATGTCGATTTTGGCAATGATGCTCGAGAGGTAAAACTTACTGACGTTATGCCTGTCTCCTCTCATTTTTTGTAATTTCATAATTTTGAAATTTTTTTAAATTGCACACTTTTGTAATTTTTCCTGCACATGAGATAAAAAATCGAATAAATAAAATAAATAATTCTATTTACATATTCGTTGAACATTTCTTTTTTGATTCAATCAATTCAGCGAGCACAGTTGCGAGTTCTGCACAAGCGTGGAGGAAATTTTGATTTACACAGCGTTCCACGGAACGCAACCCATACGTAAGTCAGGGAGTTCCTGTATACGTAATTCAGATCAATCCATAAAGCCTATTTAAATAACATCTACAAGGATCTGTATCACAATATCTTGCATTTTTGCAATAAGTTAGCAAAGAAATATATGATAGCTCATGAAGCATTTCAAAATTGGATAAACATTGTATACCAAGACATTGTAAAAACAGTTTCTGACGATTATAATCTTTATAATAATCTGCACGTGAAGTATTCTTATCTTTAAAACCTCTTTTAGATTTACAGCAGAACTTTATCATCACCCCATTGGATAAGGCTTCAAACAACTTTTTTTTATTTTTCGCAAACAGTTCTATTATACCACTCTTAAAAAGGAAGTTGACAGCAGCAGCACTACTTTTCTACATTGTTATCTTGACATTAACACAACCATTAAAAAACTTATGGCCCTACATAAAACGTTGCACACTAAAATTTGAAATTCTACACTACCATATATATGATAGCCAAGTTCCACAAGCAACCTGTCGGCTTCAGATTCATTGCAAGCACTGAAAAAAGTGGCTGTTATATGCCAGATAAGCAAGTTTTTAAATTGAACAATAATCAAAACCATTAATTCTAATAATAACATTTTTAGCAATGAAATATATGACTTTTAAAACCTATTTAACTCTCTGCCACATCATCTGATTATTTCTGTACTTAATCAATTATACTCTAAATATAAGAACGTTTTACATGTAGATGAGGTTGTTTGGAATAGCTATATTAACCTGAGCAGATTTACTCAACAAGTACAGGTCACAGTTGAAAAAGGGTCGCGAGTTAGGGTTGGATGTGAAAGTGTCTGCAATTCTGCCCAGACACGATAGGAGGGAGTATATGATGAGAGCCTTGTCAATCAATTCGGCCCTGGAGAGATTGTGCAAGGCTCAAGGGGTAGAATTTTTTTCAGCCTGGTCTGTGCTTGTTGACAGGAGAGACTGCTTCTACAGGGATGGGATACACTTAAATAGAAAGGGTGCAAGAATATTTGCTGGTGGGTCGGAAAACTGCTAGTGTGGGGGAGATACACAGACTAAAAGGTTAACAGTGACTGCAGGCAGAGGCAAAAGTGATTCTTGCACTGCTTCTATTAGAATAGGCAGCAGACTGGAAAGCAAGGTAATGGAGATTTCCAGGACTGCTGGGAGTCAGTGGAACAAGTAAATATATGGGCTGTGTTAGGGTGGCTAGGAGCAGGAACAGGTGCATGTATACTTGCATGTACACCAATGCTAGGAGTATAGTTAATAAATTTGATGAGCTTGAAGTGCTAGTCAAGACATCAAAGGCAGATATTGTTGGGATATCAGATACGTGGTGTCACACAGATATAAGCAGTGCAGAGTTGGAATTTGCGGAGTACAATGTGTATAGGAAGGATAGACAGGATAGGAAGGGAGGAGGAGTTATGCTGTTAGTTTTTTTTTTTTTTTTTATGTGAACCCCCAAACATGAGAAGTATTAGAACCTATAGTACTTAGTACCGTGCTTGGATTGGGGTTGAGAAGACGAAAGAAGATATTTGTTGACATTAGAATTGAACTTCTGTAGATTGTAATTTTCAGGAAATACGTATGAAGGAAGGTTGTTTCAGAAAACGGCAATTGAATGAATAAATGAGGAAGATGAATAGTTAAGAAACACATAAAATCTAAGGAAGTGCATCCAATTGATGCTGGTGGACAATGCAGTGTTGAGTCTGTTTGGTGTGAAATAAGCACTGGGAAAGGAAAAATGAGAGTAGGGGTGTGTGTGTGTGTGTGTGTTATAGGCCTAATGAATCTGATGAGTATAATGAGCAATTGTGCAGAGAAATAGAGTGGGCCAGTAAATCAGAATGCCTTATAATGGGAGATTTTAACTTTCCAGATATTGACTGGAACTTGTGGGTTGGTCACTCACACACTAGCAAGACTTTTGTGGATTTACTGGATGACTGTTTTCTACAGCAACATGTTCGAGAGGCAACCAGAGGGAGTAATACTCTTGATCTGATTATCAGTAGTGATTCTTCATGCATTAAGAATCTGCAGATAAAGGAACCACTGGGCGACAGTGATCACAATGTATTGATGTGGGAATTATTTAAAGATGTAACTACAATCAAGGCTAAAGGGAAGGGCTTTTGTTTTCATAAAGGTGACTACAGAGGTCTCAGACAGTTTTTAAATTCTGTACAGTGGGATCAACTGATGATGTTACCAACAGTGAATTCTAAATGGGAAGCATTCAGAGACTTAATTTTGGAGGCTACTAGGCTTTTCATTCCAACTAAGAAATACTGTTCAAGGTTTAGGCCTAAATGGATGTCAAGTGACTTAATGAGGCGAGTGGTGGAGAAGAAGAATGTATGGGATGCATATAAAGTATCAGGTGACACAGAAGCCTAGAAGTCATGGAGGCAGTGTTTTGGGACAAAGATGGAGTTTTGCTTGTGGGCTTCTTGGAGAATGGCACCACAATCAACTCAGATCGATATTTGGAAACGTTGAAAGCCTGCATCGTAGAGTTTGACCGGACAAAAACCTTAATAAGGTTCTTCTCCATGACAATGCACAACCCCATACCAGTCCATACATGACGGAGGTCATTGCAAAACTGGGGTGCACTGTTCTTCCTCACCCCTCTCGAGTCCGGATCTTGCACCTTCTGACTATCACCTCTTTGGCCTGCTGAAGGATGCCCTCCACGGAACCCATTTTGCAGACGACAACCAGCTCAAACACAGCATTTGCAAAGCCCCCTAGAGCAAGAATAAGGACTTTTACAGGATTGGAATACAGTGTCTGACTCAGAGATGGCAGAAGTGCATAGAAAATAATGGTGACTTTGTGGAAAAATAACAGTGTTTATTATGATTGAGGATTAATTGATGTAAAATGCATAGTTGTAGGAATTAAAGTTTCTGAGGGAAAAAAATAGGAGGAATTATTTTTGTACTGCTCCTCATAAATTGTACAGATATTAATGAATAAATAATTAATTTTACAGTCAACAAAATAGCTAAAAATTAAATTTTATAACAAATAAATACAATAAAATGATTTAAAAGCTTACCATTTTTATTTATTTCAAGGCACTACTTCTACTTAAAATCAAATGCATATTTAAAATCATTCACAATTTCATGAATTTTGGGACTCTTTCAATAAAAATCAATGCTCTAAACCATTACACTCCCCCTTCCTTCTAATAACATGAAAAATGATCAGGAACCCATTCACCATGAATATCAAAAGTACAAAGCATGAGGTACTTCAATTGCAATAATGAGTTGCCAAAAGACAGATCTAATAATTTAGACCTGTCTTTTTCTGAACCTAGAGCTGTTGATTTTAAGTAAAAGTATCTAGCACCTTAAATGAAAAAGAAATATAAGCTTTCAAATCATTTTATAGTATATTCAAATTCAAGATGCAATGGACTTTATATACAGTTTTGGGTTAATAATACAACCAAAGTGGGGTCTCAACTTACAATGACATCGATATCCAATATTCTCAGGAACTGATATACCTTCCACACGATCGTTTATTTCAAGGCCCGATGATATCTGCAGGTACCGGTGGCTTTCTGATATAGTTGGAACGATACATAGGTGGAAATTTTCAGATGCATGGTGCACAGAACATCACTCGTATGATTATTCTCAACCAATTAGCGTCTTTTTTATTGTTAAACGCATGGCACCCAAAACACCTTTCGTATGATTGTTTCATATCTATAATGATCTGAAACTTATAGTTCCATCAACCAGTGACAGTACTGTGTGCTTTGAAGACTTTAAAGCCAGCAGAGGCTGGTTTGAGTCCTTCAAAAAAGGGCGTCAAAAAAAAAAAGCTTGAAGTTTTGTCCTTCAGTGAAATCTTGAGAAAAATAAGCTTCCTGTGAAGGCACTGCTCCTGCTGGATAATGTGCCAGGCCATGATACCAACCTTGTTCAATCCCTTGAGGCACAATTTGACTTTGTTCAAGTCAAATTTTTGCTACCCAACACCATTCCTCTTCTTCAACCAATGGACCAGCAAGTGAATGCAAACTTCAAGAAAATCTACACCACGAAAATGTTCACAAGTTGCTTTGCGCAACCTCTGGTGAAAATGCTGTCACCCTCAAAGATTTTTGGAGGTTGAAGTTCAACATGGATTGTGTGAAGCTAATTGTAAGTTCTTGGAATGACGTTTCCACCAGGTTCTTAAATTTAGTCTTGAAAAACATCTGGCCTTTAATTATCCATAACAGTGACTGATTTGAAGGTGATGGTGATGTTACAAATGATATTGTTGCTCTTGGTAAATCAATGGGTCTGGAGGTTAGCGAAGAGGATATGGAGGACCTTATTGATGGCCATGGGCATGAGCTAGCAACAGAGGAGCTACAAGAGTTGGAGAAAATTATGGAGAGTGACACTGGAGAGGAAGAAAAAGACACTCAAAAAAGTGTCAGCTGCAGAAGACTGTCATTTCTTGTTGGGGGCGTTTAAGCCAAGTGGTAAAAAAACGCCCAGACATTGAAAACACTGAACTCATGATGTGCAAAACGGAAAATGAAGTCATTTCTTACTTCAGGAAGCCACAAATAAAGACAGTTTCTTTGCCAGTAGCAACAAAAGACTGAAAAGACACCTGACGCTTCATATAGTCCCACCACCACTATGCCACCACTGATTTCATCAGCTCTGCACTTCAAGTCTAAGTTAAATACTAATTTATTATTTTTTTTTTATTTTAAGATATTTTGACTATTTATTAAATAATCTTTATAAAACACAAATTTTAATATAAAAATGAAGTATAACATGTAAGAAATACTTATTTCATGTGATATTGGGGGACAAATTACAGGAAATCAAAGTATTATTATTTTCAATTTACAATATTTTCAACATACAATGGGTTTTGTGGAATGAATTGCCATCGGATGTTGGGGCCCCACTATACTACAAGAATGGCATCTAACAGGCACCATGTGTTCAGATTTGATTCTATCTGCAGGGTTAAGGAAAAACACAATAGAGAAATATGCAGTCAACAGATTTAAAACCACAACACTTGTAAGATTACAAATCAACTTTCTAGAAACAAAATTTTAACCAAAGACTTGCACAAATAGAGAGAGAGAGAGAAAATACAAATAAATATTTAGGTCTTCTACAGTAAAGATATCAAAAAAAAAAAAGAAAAAAGAGCCATAGTGTTTATTAGCCCAACGTGAATTAATTATAAAAAACAAGTTCTTAACTATTGCAGATAAATGTTAATTTATCAATTTCTTGGTGCCAAAACCAGCTTTTGGCACTGATTTAGAATCTTCAAGCTAAGCTGTGACAGTCTACATTGGGAACAGATAGCACAGTTTCCCTTAAACAGACTTGGAAAACCATTCTAGTCTCTCCCTCCCCCCAACTTTTGAAGCATTCTATATTATCTCAAACCGAGGAAACTTTCCATCAAGAGAGATGGCTGCTTCAGAGTTCATACCCCTTATTTCAAGTTGGCTTCCAGCCAATAAAGAGATCTATCCCCTTTACAAATCACTCTTCACAAAATGTTTTCTATAAATCCTAGAGGAGTATAATTTCCTCAGATCTGGACTTTAGCATGCAAAGTACCATGAAAAAAAAAAAAAAAAACTTGAACCAGCTGTCACATGTGGTCCAGTTCATCATATTCCAAGCCTTGGTCTTTTAGTTTCCAGCTTGTATAGCTAACAGCAGAGGGAAAGCCCACAAGAAAACTTAATAAAAATGTCTGCTTTATTTCTATATTTAGATGTATTCTTAAGTATTGAATAAACAGTTTTTTTTTTTTAAATATCTAAAATAACTCGAAAACATTTCCTCTTACCTCTGTAGTTGGAGGTTCTGAACGTCGCTTTCGTAACCAAGCTGTAATAACAATAAAAATTTTATTAGTTATTGCTTAAGTATTATACATTATGAAAAAATAAAACGGAATGACTATTTTAATGAACCATTCACCCAATAAATATCAATGTCAATTTCAAGGACATCCTGTATACATCAAGTTGGCTTAGAAAAATGGGAATAAGTTAATAAAATTCTTATTTCTGCTATTTTGAAAGAGTCACTTGCAAGTTTGATGTAGGAAATAATTTTGACGTCATTTGTTTGGACTTGCCTTTAACACTGTTTTATACAAGAGGTTGCTGTATAAATGGGAACATGTTAGTATCAGGGGTAAGATTTTTGCAAGGACCACAAGTTGGCTGCGGGACAGGCGGCTGAGAGTTGTGAATCACAACTCTCAGCTGCCTGTCCTGCAGCATCTGGAGCTAGTGTTATAAGTGGGGTTCCGCACTTCGGGGATGGTCAGAGAAGTGGAAGTTATTTTAATGCTACAAAATACAGCAAGGTTTTATACTTGGGAAATAACAATCCCAAAATAACTTATATATTATGGAGAGATGAGTTAAAGAGAGTAAGAGAAGGAAAGAGAAAGATTTTGTGATTACTATCCATGCAGACAGTTTTTCATGTAGTGTAAACAGGTAGCAAGGAGAGCCAATGGTATCCTAATGATGATTTATAAAACATTTACTTGTAAAGAGGCTATAATCCCACTGTATAAGGTAATGGTGAGAGAGACTGCATTTTGGAGTACTGTGTCCAAATATGGACCCCACACCTAAAGAAAGAAAGAAAGCTTCTTATATTCAGCAAAAAGGGTGAATTCATTCAAGTCTTTCCTCATATGGGAAAAAATCCTTGAATATATGGGCTACAAAGCCTGGTAACTAGGCATCTTAGATCTAGAGGACATCAATACAGATTACAGGGTGGCAGTCTAGATCAGACTGATGGAAATTTCCTTTAGCAAACAAACTGTAAGTCACTAGAATTACTTACTTCCATGAGTACTTGAGGGTGACAGTTTGAGAAAATTCAAAGCTGGATTTGTGCTGATGTGATGAGTGGAATACATAAGGATTTGATTTTATTTTATTTTTCTGGCGCAGAAAAAGCCTGAAACTTCCTTACACCATATGGTACATACTAATTTCTTAGCAAAATATACATACATACAACAGAGTCATATAAATATGAGATTTTGATTGTCTAAATTCAAATTACATCCATCATAGGTGTAAATTTAAGGATTGTATTAAATATTGGGTATATTGGCTGTCCTGTATGTGCAGCGAGTGATGTGCAGCAGCAGAATCTTCTTGGCACAGTATAACCGTAGTCGTTTTTGCACCAATAAAATCAATCAATCAAGCAGCAGCATGCTTGTTACATGGATGTGCTTGAACAAGCATGTCCAAGCTATTACAACCCAATATTATTCAATTTCTCACATGCCCATGAGTATATGAGCAGACAAATCAGTTCCGTGTAGGAAGAAAAACTTTGGATGACGACCCTTACTCAGGTCAACCTCACACAGCTGTCACAGAAGAAAACATTTTGGTAGATAATATCATTAAGGTAAACTGGGATGCGGAAGGAAATGATGTGGCCATGGAGTGGAATAACAGTCGTGGGCCTGCCTACACCGTCACCCATGATTTTCATGTGTTTGGAAGACTGCAGCATGATCTAGCAAGATGCAAATTCCACAAAGATGATAACATAAAGGAAACTGTCAAAAAATGGTAATAACAGTAACCAAAAGGCTTTTATGAGCAGGATACAGGGCTTGGAATGGATGGAAAACACCAGAACTCCATTCCTGTTTGTCATATACATGGGCTGTTAGGGTAACTACAAGTAAGAACAGGTGCATGTATACTTGCATGTACAACAATGCTAGCAGTATAGTAAATAAATTTGATGAATTTGAAGTGCTGGTCAAGACATCAAAGGTGAATAGTGTTGGGATATCAGAGACATGGTATCACACAGATATAAGCAGTGCAGAATTTAAATATGAGGAGTATAATGTGCACAGAAAGGATAGACAGGATGGGAAGGGAGAAGGGGTTATGCCGTTAGTTAAGAAACTAACTAAAGAAGTGTATCCAGTTGACATAGATGTACAGTGCAACATTGAGTCAATTTGGTGTGACATCAGCGCTGAAAAACCAAAAATGAGGGTAAAAGTGTGTTATAGGCCTAATGACTCTGATGAGTACAATGAAAAACTGTACGGAGAAATAGAGTGGGCCAGTAAATCAGATTGTCTAATAATGGGGGATTTTAACTTCCCAGATATTGACCAGAACTTGTGGGTTGTTCACTCACACACTAGCAAGACTTTTGTGGATTTATTGAATGATTGTTTTCTACAACAGCATGTCCAAGAGGCAATCAGAGGGAGTAATATCTTGATCTGATTATCGGCAGTGATTAATCATGCATTAAGAATTTGAAGATAAAGGAACCACTAGGTGGCAGTGATCACAGTGTACTGATGTGGGATTTACATAAAGATGTAACTACCATCAGGTGGGTATTTGCTTTCGTAAAGTACCATGAAAACTGTAGTGGTTTGAGACCACTACAGTGGTCTCAAACAATTACAGTTTTCATGGTAAAACTGTTTAAAAACTGTTTGAGACCACTACAGTGGTCTCAAACAGTTTTTAAATTCTATACAGTTGGACCAAATGATGATGGGACTAAATGGGAAGCTACTAGGCTTTTCATCCCAACTAAGAAATATTGCTCAAGGTTTAGGCCTAAATGGATGTCACGTGAACTAATGAGACTCGTGGCTGAGAAGAAAAATGCATGGGATGCATATAAATTATCAGGTGACACAGAAGCCTATGGTAGACATAAGCTAGTCTGCAACCAAGTCACAAAGGAAGTTAAGCAAGCAAAGGCAGATTATGAGAAATCTTTGGCAAAGGATGCAAACGCTTCTTCACCTTACTTCTTTACTCTAGAAGGAAGAGGATGAATCATGTTGGTCCACTTGATATCGACGGTTCGACTGCTGATGATCCTGCTCAAACAGCTGACAAACTAAACAAGTATTTTGCATCTACATTCACACATGAGAAATTCTGTAGGGAAGTGGAGGCTCTTGACAGGGAACCAAATGATTTTGTAATAACTGAGCACAAAGTGGAGGAGAAATTGTTGAAGTTAAACATAAGAGGAGCACCTGGGGTGAATGGGATTTACCTAGTTATAATAAAGGAGGCAGCAAAGGGTAACGCAAGTAATTACAGACCTGTTAGTTTAACTTCTGTTCCGAGAAAAATAATGGAGCCACTGGTTAAAGAAGCATTGCAGGATCATCTAGACAAGACTGCAGTTATAGCTCAGACACAGCATGGGTTTCTTAAGGAGAAGTCTTGTCTGACCAATTTCATTGGATACTACAATATAGTCAACAAAGGAATTGGATGCAAAAAATAATTTTGATATCATATACTTGGATTTCAGGAAAGCTTTTGATACTGTTGCATGTGGAGACTGCTGTACAAATGGGGGTGGTGTGGCATTAAAGGCAAGTTGCTACAATGGATAAAAGGGTGGTTGAGTGGGAGAAGATAGAGTGGTAATCAATAGACACTGCTCTTCATGGATTAATGTTATTAATGGAGTCCCCCACTAATAAGGTTGGCAGGGTTGTTAATGACAGTATGCTACTGCAACAGGATCTAGAAAAGTTGGGTAGATGGGCTGAGAAGTTTAAGTGACAAATGCAAGGTACTGCACATGGGTAGAAGTAACCCGAGAGAAATGTACCAACTGTGTGGTACTACACTCAAGGTGGTAAAGAATGAAAAAGACCTGGGGGTAATTGTGCAGTCAGATATGAAGTTTTCTGAAGGTCTTTAGAAATTGCTCCAGTCTACGACAGGTCTCGAAGCCAGACCTCTCAAAATGAAAGACAAGTGGCAAAAGGACTATACATCATGATAGATCCTCCCATAGTGGCATCTCTAGTATATTAATATAAGTAGTCATCTAATCTGATATTTCTTAACATTTGGGTATAACACACCAGTGGGCCACAAAAACTTCTGGGTAGGTAGGTCAAAACATTTTTTAAAAAAGCAAAAGAATTTGATTAAAAATAAATCATAATATGCAATAATGGAGGTGTACTTTTTTTGTGAATTATATTTATAATTTGGATATGTTTGTACATGCAATAAACACTGTAAAATCTGGCACATTATAATCTGAAATTCTTTAAAATCTAGCACAATTTAGAAAAAAAATCAACATTTCAAAATTCAGAAATATTAAGAAAGAAATCCAGCAATCATATCAATGATCACATTTGTATTTAAGAATTCACACAAAAAAAAGGGTCACATTACTCTCTTTATGAGATGCTTATGGTAACCATTGTCCTTAAAATCATGCTGGTGGGAAAACAGTTTAAACGGCATAGACAATGTAATGGTCTTAATTATTCTCACAATAGAACAAACTTGACTGCAACAAATTGTCCTGGTATTGCACTATTTTCAAATAGATGGTCTCACCAAAAGATTAACAGGTCATTTGTTTAAAGGATAAGACGACTGCTATGACAGCCTGTATAAGTACCACCATCCCTCATCAGATAGTAAGTTGTCTCTAGCAGAAACACTCAAACAAAACAGTTGTAAAGAAGTCTTTCGATGTGAGCTGCCATGTGGTATATGAAATCAGAGTTTTCAAAACTCTAACATGGCTAATGCTATCTATCTTGTCTGAGTGTTATCACTTAGGACCAGTTGCTATCTCATGAGAGAGCAATTTGTCCTAATACAGTCAATCATAGGATGGGCAATTAACTTTTAAAAAGGCCATCAGTTTGAAAGTAGTACAATACAAAGGTAAGTTTAATCTGCAGTGACAATTAGACCATAGCCTTAACTGATCAACACCAAAAATGTTTCTGGCTTGAAAATAGTCAATTTTTCTTAATTTCAGCATGAGAAACACAAATACTGGAACTCCCCGACTCACATAATACTCAACTTATAGAAATTCGACTTTACGCAAGTTTTTGTTGGACGGTGCAAACTGAAAAAAATCATGGAAACGTATTTTGCATCCCGTAGGAATAAATGGAGCTATCGTGAAAATATCGTAATGTGAACCCGATAACACTGTTTTTTTTGTAATTCATTCCAAGTCCTTGGAAGTTGAAAATTTCGCTATATAACTAAGCTATTTATCTCTCTAAAAGGTCATTCTTATAATGGAAATTGTGCTACACTTTCATAATTATAACAATCAATTTTGAATGCCTTTGTGATATTTTTCTAAAGCACGTTTATGGAGTTCACGACCAGAAAACAATAAAAACAATTTGCACTTTCCGGTTTATTGGGGTTTTCTGTTATTGCAATCTATTATAAATGGATAGTAAACTCGATCTTATTGCATTTATAATCCTGATATCTGCAGTTGTGTGGGTTTTTACGTTACGGTATTATTATGAAATGAGTTCCCCTTCACTGAAATCTTCAATCATATAAAAAACAAATTTTCAGAAACTTCTCTTCATTCCTATTTACGTTTTACAATGATGAAAGGAAAGCGACCAACAAAAAGTGCAAGTGCTGGTAATTCCAGGAAACAAAACAAAATTGATTTAGAAATGAAGATGATAATGATTAAGAAGTACAAAGCAGGACAAAGTTGTCATCTATTACAAGGGAATTAGGCCTCACTGCTTCAACAGTGAATACTATTTTAAAGGATAGTGCATGTATAAAAGAACCTGTCAAAGGATCAACGAATTTAAGATCAACAGTGATCACAAAACAGCATTCAGGTGCTATATCAAAGATGGAACAGCTGTTAATAATATGGATGGAAAATCAGATTCAGAAGCGAGTGCCTTGAGTCTAATGACTATTCCAGCAAAAGCAACAAGTATTTATAAAGATATTAAGGATAAGTATGGTGAACCCCAAGCAAAGTTTGTGGCAAGCAACGGGTTGTTATTGTTATTTGGTTTTTTTCAGGAGCATTAGCAACTAAGGCCATATTGCTCCGGGATATGCGGTGGTCATTCCCTGACCTCTCCGCATCCTCCGTATTTGGTGGTGACGGGCTCGAACCCCGGTCTAATCAAGAAGCGTGTGCTACGCACTGCTGCTCCTTCCCACCTGGCTACGGAGAAGCCAAGCAACGGGTGGTTTAATAGGTTCAAGCATCGCGCTGGTTTCCTCAATGTTAAAGTACGCGGTGAAGTCACCAGTGCTGATTCTGCAGCTGCAGAGAAATTTTTTGATTTGTTGGAAAAAATTATTGATGAAGGTGGCTATTCAATGCAGCAAATTTTTAGCATTGATGAGCCTGTTCTGTATTGGAAAAAAATGATGGATCGAACATCCACTGCCAAAGAGGAAAATACAATGCCAGGTTTCAAGGTTTCAAAAGATAGGGCCATGCTCCTGCTTGGGGCTAATGCAGCAGGAGATTACAGATTAAAACCACTGCTTGCATACCATTCTGGAAATCTCACGCATTTAAGGGCATCATATAGCCACCCTACCCGTGCATTTCCGATCGAACCAGAGAGCATGGATAACAATATCTCCCTTTGAGGATTGGTTTATATGCTGCTTCATTCCCAAGGTTGAAACATATTGTAAAGACAACGACGTTCCTTCCAAGATTTTGCGTCTATTAGATAATGCTCCTGAACATCCTACACATCTAGATGATTTCAATTTGAACGTGAGAGTCATATTTCTACTACCAAATACAACTTCACTCATTCATTGAACCTATGGATCAGGGTGTTATTTCGAATTTAAAAGCATACTATTTATGTACAACATTTGCTCAGGCATTGTGTGCAGTAGACGATGAGAAAAATTTTATGTTAAGAGACTTGGAAATCTTATGATATTTACCACGTCATCTTAAACATTAATAAGACCTGGGTGGAAAGTACTAAAAGTTGTTTAAATGGCGCATGGAAGAAAATATGCTCACGGCATGTGAAAGGCTTCGAAGGATTTGAAAAAGATGAATCATACGAAGAGGTTACAGATAAGAATGTAAAGGTTGCAGAGCTACTTCAGTTGGAGATTGATGCCAAAGACATAGAGCAGTTAATAGAGGAAGAAAAGAAGGAATTATCTAACAAAGAACTTATTAACTTGCAGGCAGCAATAGTGAAAGAAGAAAATGCTGGCAAAGCTCAAGATGAACCAAATAAGGAGCCAAGACGCTTCATCACCAGAGAGATGGCAATGGCATTTTGTGAAATTGCATCGGCAATGGTGAGGTTTGAGAAGATGGATCCTGACAGCGAATGATTCTTAAAAGTTAACAGAGGGGTGAATGATATGCTTGCTTGCTTGCTTGCTACAAAGAAATCTACGACGAAAAGAAAAAACCACCGTCCAGTCATCCATTAATATGTTCTTTTGTAAGGTTGAGCAGCCAACCCCTTCTAAATCTCCATAGCCCTCAACCTCCGCAGCAGCGTACTTATCTGCTGAAGATGTCGATTCTGGCAATGATGCTGAATGAGGAGACAGGCATAACATCGGTAAAAATTACTGACGTTATGCCTGTCTCCTCTCTTTTTTGTAATTTTATAATTTTTTTAAAATTGCATGCTTTTGTAATTTTTCCTATGCATGAGATAATAAACTGAATAAATACAATAAATAATTCTATTCACATGTTCATTGAACATTTCTTTTTTGATTCAATCAATTCAGCAAGCATAGTTGCGAGTGCTGCACAAACACCAGGAAATTTCACCTTACGTAAAATCTGACTTACGCAGTGTTCCACGGAACGCAACCCTTACATAAGTCGGGGAGTTCCTGTATAAATTTAAAACTCTTAGTTAGCTCTAGGATCCATGATATAGTCCCTCTTATGATTTAGGAGAATATTGGTGAATACTAGGAAATTTTGGAGTCTAGAGAATAGATAGGGTGGTAACACTGAACCAGGAACCGAAACACCATGTTTTTTTTTTTATTTCTGTGTATCATTTACCTTGCAAGTGATGTTATGAGTGATGTTCATTTCTTTTTTTTTTTTCCTAGGTTTATGAACAAAAATTACGTAACAAGCCAGGATGCCACGTAAACGTGTTAACAGTGTTGACAATTTGGCGAAGGTAAAGAAAGCCCACACGAGAAGCACGCAAAAGTTCGATAAATTTAACGGTAAAAGTACTTTGCAGTAATGGAATTTGTATTGTTGCTCGCTCAGTAAACATACAGTGGGTGTTATCGGTCAGGAGTAGAAATTGAATCCCACGGGAGATTGAAACCCTCCCATAGTGGAGGGGGTAACCTGACCTTTTTTTTTAATTTATCCACTAGTCCACCAGTAGACGAGTGGATAAATTGTTTATTAAGAAAAAAAAAGGCAAAGGAAGCCCACACGAGAAGCAAGGCAAACTTCGAAAAAGTTTACTGGTGAAAATACATTACGAACATTTTTTACGATGCCAGAACTTCCAATATGACTCTGTTCATGATTCAGTTAGTGATCCTAAATAAAAAAGGTCAGGTTACTCCCCCTCCACTTTGGGAAGACTTCAAGCTCCCATGGGATTCAATTTCTACTCCAGATGGATAACACCCACCGTCTGTTTAGCGAGCGAGCAACAATACAAATGCCTTTACGGCAAACTACTTTTACAGGTAAATTTCATCAAACTTTTGCATGCTTATCGTGTGTGCTTTCTTTACTTTAGCCTACAATGTTTGTTATGTGTGTGGTGATGTGACATTTTCCACTCAGAAATGCCAATTGACTCCACTTGTGAAGGCAACCTATTACCATTATTTTGGCTGTAAGGTAGGGGATGAAGACAAACCTTGGGCACCTCATATTTGCTGCAACACATGTGCTGTAAATCTCCGTGGATGGTTGAATAACAAAGGACGTTCAATGCCTTTTGCCATCCCAATGATTTGGAGGGAGCCTTCAAATCATGTAAATTATTATTATTATTAGTCATATGGTGCAAGGAAGCCTGAGACATGCTGCACCAGCCAAAAAAAAAATTCTCATGTTAACCTGAGAGAAAAAGAGGGAGAAAGAAATAGAAGAGAATCACCAAGAAAGAGAAGAATGATGGTATCCAGCTCAGGACCCTGGGTTTGCCAAGCCCATACTCATCAGATGTGAGCCCCTGGGGTAGTGACTGTTATTTCAGCATGGCATGTCAATGTTACTGTTGGACAGTAACAAGAGATGCTCCAGAAGTGGAATATAAGCAACAAGTGAAAAGAAGGTGCTGTCGTGAATAGGCCACATTTTCAGAAAGTACCACCCTTTTTATTTTTGTTTTTTTACGTTTTTTATTATTATTAGCCATATGGTGCAAGGAAGCCTGAGGCTTATGCTGCACCAGCCAAAAAAAAAAAAAAAATTTCTGAATTACCCCGAGAGAGAGAGAGAGAGAGAGAGACAGAGAGAGAGAGAGAGAGAGAGAGAGAGAGAGAGAGAGAGAGAGAGAGTGTCAGAAGTAGAAGGGAATCACCAAGAAAGAGAAGAATGATGACATCCAGCTCAGGACCCTGGGTGTGCCAAGCCCATACTCACCAGATGTGAGCTTTTTTTTTTTAATTAAAAACAACTGTGATTTATGTTGTATCAAGAAAATGTAAATATGGGATTGTTTTAATATTACTTTTCACTCCGACTACTACTGAAATTACTATATTCTTAGACAATAGCGAAAGTACTGTATCTCAAAAACTAGAACTAATAAAAAATTTCTGAAGTCATATTCGTTTTTCTCGACCCAAAATTAGTAAAGTTTGCCTATTTTAAGAAAGGAAACAAATTCAAAGAATTTTTTGTTGAACAGTGCTATCAATGCTATTTAAATACAGCTGCCCATAAAAGCAGACAAAAGGACAGTGTAGTCCTGCAAACATCTTATAATTTCTCTGAGGCCTCAGCATTTCTTTGAACTTGTTCTCTTTCACTGATATTTCTTAGTCAGTAAACTTCATAAATTAATGTGAACTG
Organism: Mastigoproctus giganteus; assembly: GCF_048544385.1. Taxonomy (NCBI): domain Eukaryota; kingdom Metazoa; phylum Arthropoda; class Arachnida; order Uropygi; family Thelyphonidae; genus Mastigoproctus; species Mastigoproctus giganteus. The sequence goes on from NC_143579.1 coordinate 210,362,243, forward strand.
CACTTATGACTAGCTATATGACTAGCCATACAGCACTTACATGAGCTGGTGACTTGGACATCACTTTAAGACAGCTGAGAGCAAAAATGAAAGACTGAAAATGCCCAGTGACAGTACAGCTAGAAAAATGTATACCTCATTAAATCTGTAGTTAATCTCTTCTATGAACAGCGACTTACTTATGCACACAAACGATAAGTTTCACACATCCAAAGTTTTTTTTGCCAACATTATAATTACTCATACGGCTCATCAGGTGCATGACTACTGCAGGAATAAAAACAGGTAGCTCAAGGTTACTCACTTGGCTTCCAATTCCATACTAACAGTTTGGAAGAGAAAGCCTAATGAGCAACCCTGACCACCTGTTTTATCTCTCTCTCTCTCTCTGATATAATTATAACGGTGGCAAAAACAAAATTCAACTATCTTTGTTATTATGTACAAGAAATTTATTGAATTTCTCCATAGTACATCATTAAAAGCAAAATGCCACATAAACTGATGAAGATTGACTCATAATAATTATTCCTCGAGAAGAATTGTTAAGATTTTCTTATTCTCCATTGGGAAAGTAATTTTTTTTCTGAAGGACATCCATAAATATTCTGAAATCTACTGTGACTATATTTATTGTCATTTAACATATTCATTAAATATGTCATTGACATTTAACAAATTGAACTGTTGTTTACATTTTACCACCAGTATTATCTTTCAGTTACTATAAACATTTACAGATGTAAATAAGTTCAGTCGTTAGTATTTATTTAATATTCATTGAAATGTGCTTCTCCAAAATTGCTTACTAGGTATGCACCCCTCTAAAATCAGGAAAATTTTAAAATCCAGCACTTCTCAATCCCCGAGGGTGCTGCGCTTTAAAGAGTTTACTGTATATCCAAATTAAAAATAATATTTTAATATAATATAATATGCAATAATGTTTAAGTATGCTTTTTTGTGAATTATATTTATAATTTCAATATGAATTTTTGCTTAGTTTATGTGGGTTGCATTATAAAAAAAGGATAAGATATGCTAATCTTATTGATCCAGAAATATACTGTTGTTGAAGCAATCCATCACAATTTTCAGTCTATCTCCTGAAAACTGAAATCCTCCATAATAATACATTCATATATCTGTTTGCCACTCCATTTGTTAGCATAAACTGCTATTATATTCATCACAGAATCACATGGTCCAATGTCATTTTTTTTGCTTTTCCATCACTAATTTCACACCAGCATCACAGAATAATACCAGATTTCAAGCTGGTCACCTAATATACCTCAAAAGTTATTAGCCAAAATCTAAGCCACATGCCTCCCTCAATGGATGAATTTGACTCCAATGAAAATTGATAGATATGTTTTTTAAAGTAACTCAAAAATAATTTAGCTATGGAAAATTCTTCAAAATAGTCTCACTTTCTTACCTTCCCACTCAGCTGGAACTTCCTGCTGAAAATTTTCACCATCTTCTGGAATGAACCACCGAACAGGATGCCGTTTTCCTTTTTGAGGTTCTAATAGTGAAAAGAAAAAAATGCACAGAAGTATCTGCATAAGAATTCACACATATCACCAAACTAAATAATTAAGAAATTGTTAACAATATTTCAAAAACATAGTATAGAAAATTGGAAAATGTATCTCACCATCCCAAATCTTCAGTAGTCACGTCACCTTTTGTGATACCATTAGTCACATGGAGGACTATTGTCCTCCAATTTTTGAAAATTCATTTTTGTGCTTGCAAATTTATTTTTGGGAGAAAAAGTTGCTGGGTCATCTCTCTCATGCTTGATAGTGGCAGGAAATGTGTTAGAATTTCACTTACATTGAACAAGGAATAAAGACATGGTTTCCAGTATGTGCCTATTAGGTAGGATATACATTTTGAAGAAACATTTCTCTTGAAAAATAGTAACTAAGCTGTTCTTTTAGTGACATGTGCACAAGTAAATTGAAATAGAGAATAGTGAAAATCTAAGTAATTCAACTTACACTGAGTGAAATCGGTCTTTAATTTATTGAAGGAATACAGATAATTTTCAGATGTTTCACAATACTTCCTGAGTCACTTCTTCAGTGAATCAATTGCCATCCTTATTACACTTCACAGATGCAAACTTGCTCTAATAAGGGCAACAATTCAGTCACTGAAGAAATGGCACAAAAAGTACCGTGGAATATCTGAGGATTATCTCTTATTCATCTAAAAATTAGACAGATTTCAGGTCTACATAGGTACTTAGATTTTCATTCTCCCAAATAATAAGTGCAATTCATTTTACTACTGTAAAAATACAGAAATAGTATTTGTAAGTTCCTTCTCCTACACTATCCATGATTCTGATTGTAAGCAATGCGGGAGAAAGATATCGGAATGCAAGCAGAAGTGAGGTTTCTGAGAGGTTTGTGGAAAGACTAAGAGAGAGAGAATATGAAACATGATCAGTAGAGAGAAAGTGGGAGAAGAATGATTACAAGAAAAAACTGAGAGGAACAGACTAAGATGGTTTGGACATATAAAGAAAATGGAGAATAGCAAGCCTGCCAAAGAGGTTGCTATAAATAGAAATGGAAGGAAAAAGACAATGAGGAAGGCCAAGAAGGAGATGGTGAGAGGAAGTGAAGAGCGTATGGAGAGAAGGGAAATTAAATGGATAGAGAGAGAGAGAGAGAGAAGAGCAATGGTAGAAACATAGAACTAAATGGAAACATAGAACTAAATGAAAAAAAACTGGTTTCTTATCAACCTGGCAAGAAGCTGAAACAACAATAGATAAGTAAGTAATAACCATACAGTGCAAGGAAGCCACAGGCTTTTGCAACACTGGCAGGGGAAAAAAAAACGGTAGATACGAAAATACTAATTATTTGCTACCCTCCTCACATAGGTAACTATCCAGTTGACCTTTTGAATTTATTCAAAATGTAATTAGTAAATGTAATTCAAAATGTAATAAATTCAAAAGGTCAACTATCCAGTTGACCTTTTGAATTTATTCAAAATGTAATTACCCATGAAGGCAACCTGTTCCAGCAATCAGGCTAAAAGAAAACTCCTACAATCTAGTATAAACCTCTTCCCCTGTAATCTGAATTTATGCCCACAATTCTAGAATTCTCTATAACAGTGAAAATTTGCCTTCATTCATTTTTCTGACCCCTCTCAAGAGCCTTATAAACCTCAATCAGATCACCCCTGAGGTGCCTGGTTGCCAAGCTCTGTAGCCACATATACGGAGTGAGCCTTTCCACATATGGTCACCCATTTGCTGATCTCACCATGAAGCTCATGTCTTTTTTCAGATGAGGTCTCCATACTTGAACACTGTATTCCAAATGTGGTCTTACAATTGTCTTATACAGTGGGACTATGACCTCCATATCTCTACAGGATAATGTTCAATAAATCATCGATAAAACACCATGGGCTTTCCTGTCAGCCTGTTTATGCTTCTCAGAAAACTTCATATCTGCCCGTATTATAACTCCCAGATCCCTTTCTTCCTCTACTGTTTATAATTCAACCCCACCAAGTGTATAATTTATTTTGGGGTTGCTATTCCCCAAGTGTAAAACCTTGCATTTTGCTGCATTAAAACATAGCTGCCACTTTTCTGACCATTCTTGCAGCCTGTTCAAGTCATCCTGAAGGATGCACTGCGTGGTACTGATCATTTATAACTACCAATCTTTATATCATCTGCAAATTTTGACATCAAGCCTTCTATCCCATCATTGATGTAGTTTATGAAATTCAGAAACAGTGGTCCAAGGCCTGATCCCTGCGGGACCCCACTTCTGACTTTACATCAGTAGGAAGAATATCCATTAATCACAACCTTCCGGCCTGCAGCCATCCTGCAATCAATCTTAAAATTTTTCCAGTAATCCCAACATGTTCCAGCTTATACAATAACCTCTCATAAAATCCAAATAAACTATGTCAAAATTGTTCCTTACATCCAGCTCATCAGTAACTGTGTCAAAATAGCTTACTAAGTTAGTTAAACATGATTTTCCCTTAACAAAACCATGTGTGTTATTCAGAATGCCATATCTATCTAAAAATCCCTGGACTGCACTCTTAATCACTGTTTCTGAGATTTTCTCTACCACTGAAGTCAGACTAACCAGTCTGCATTACCAATTTCGTTCTTAGAACTGCCTTTACAAAGGAATCTCTGCAGAGTCCAAAGATGCACTCATAATTAACTTCAGTGGTTCAATACACTCCCTGGCAGCCTCCCTCAAAATTACTGGGTATATGTCATCAACTCCAGAGCCATACTTGCCTTTATGCTCAAATATTTGTAAGTCAATAATGTATAAGTTAATGTTTGTAAGTCAAACAGGAAACTTTGAAAGATGCTAATTTTTGTTTAAGTGCTACAGTATGAGATACTATTATTATTACAGACTATGTTCAGGATAGCAAAAATTTATAAAAAAAAATTTAACCACTGAATAATATATTATAAGATCGTTCAACAATTTCATTCATCATAAGGTTGTAATGATTTTGATTCAGTTGTTGTTATTTTGGATTTTAGGAGCATTAGCAACTAAGGCCATACTGCTCCGGGGATATGCAGCGGTCATTCCCTGACCTTTCCGCATCCTCCGTATTTGGTGGTCATGGGCTTGAAGCCTGGTCTAATCAAGAAGCATGTGCTATGCACTGCTGCTCCTGCCCACCTGGCTACAGAAGCACCGATTCAGCTGTGATTGTTCAAACAGTTTACATACATATCATTAGCATAATTGGGGAAAATTCACTAAAAAAATTTTTCCAGTGTCGTCTGCTTGGAGCAGAATTGCAGACACTACATCCAATACTGTCAGCTTCAATACAGTTGTCTCCATTTTCAAAATTATTTACTTCCAGGAGTGTCAAAAGCCAGTATGGGCCCTTTGATAAACAGCCTCACTGAGTATATCTTTCTGTCCAATTTCTCTTTTCTGTAACTCATAAACAATGCCAGATTTCAGTAGTCTGGAGCCATGCACACATAAATATTGAAAGCTAAAAAAAAACTTTACTCTTCACAGTACCTGTGTCGTCTTTGCTACCCCCTCCTCCATCCCAGATGTCATCATGGCCTAGAGAAATTGCGCCACTGTACTCTAGTAAATCAGGCCTTTCATATTGGCATTCCTCAACCCACACAACATAGCGGTAGCATAAAGACAAAACTAGTCTTTGTCAGACCATAAAACACAATATAGCGACTGTCGTATTCAGCTGGATGATACAGTTATGCAAAATTCTGACTTCTAGTTTGGAAAGCAAAAATTCTCAACAGTTTTGAACTAAAGGTGATTTTGTAACATGGTCACTGTCTTAAATACAGCTATCTTAGGTATCTGTCAATATTTGGTCACCTCTCAGGCACTGCATCCTCCTAAGAGGGACATTTTAAACGAACTTCAATGTATTGAAGGACAGAATGGCCTTCCTTGTTTTTTTTTTATCACTAACACGTCCAGTCAATTCTGGCTCTAACATGTCCTTGAAGGATCACATGAACATTATGTAAGTTTTAAAACAGTGATCGAATACGAATTGGAGTAATTTAATACATCATAATTCAGAACGTAATACTAGGAAAGTGCTGAGTTGTTTTGGCACTTTTAGTACACTGACTACTCTGGTGGTAGCAACTACCAGTTCATATGGTATGTTATTTCGCATAATCTTTATCAAGTATTGACCTAGTAATATGTGTTTTCGAACTGATCTGAATGTTGTGCAGGCTGAAAAAAAATCCCACTCCCTAGAGTAAATGCGACTATTTTTACCTCTGACTTTATGACAAGGTATACACTAGTATTATCTATATACAGCACTTCTTAAAACTAATAAGAATTTTTTTCGTGACTACTTCTCTTAAATGTCCTTTAATATACGAGTATTTGTATTGGTTAGGACTTTAATAACTACGAAAGTTCACAAAACCACAGTTCGGCGTAAAATTTCAATTTATCAACACTGTGTTCATACATACCGGCAGGTATTTCATAATATGTATTTCCAAAGTGGTCTTTTCCAATTAAGTTCCCTTTAAGTTGTTTTTTCCTTAATGACTGAATAAAATTAGATACTATCATCCGCAATATACTCTTCGATCCCATGCTTCGAAGAGATATATTCTATATACGAATTAAGAGAAAATGTACCGCTCCACGCATTTTATTCAGCTGATCATCACATCCGTCTAATTTCAACTACCATGATTTAAAAAAAAAAAAACAAACTCATCAACTTTCTAAAAAGTCGATAGTTTTTAATTCGAGCACAAGCAACCAATCAAATATATGACACGTGACTTTGGCCTCGGGTAGAAAAGCAAGCACAACCCTACGCAAAGGAGCCTCACCAAGCCCGCTTTTCGCTTCCATACTTGCGCTTTCTACACCAATTCACGCCCAAAAACACGAAAAGAAGTAAAAGTGGCCGGCCCTCATACCTTAAGACAGAGACTCGAAATCGGAAGTGCTCAGGGCCACAGATATAGTTATCGGGTAACTAGAGGGGCCACTGAAACGGTTGTGGGTGGCTGCGGACCACATCATTGTGCAAACAGCATATCACTAGCATTATTCAGCAAAATATATAAATATTATTAGTCATATGGTGCAAGGAAGCCTGAGGCTTATGCTGCACCAGCCAAAAAAAAAAAAAAAAAAAAAAAAATTCCCGAGTTACCCTGAGAGAGAGAGAGAGACAGAAGTAGAAAGCAATCACCAAGAAAGAGAAGAATGATGATATCTAGTTCAGGATCGTGGGTATGCCAAGCCGATACTCACCAGATGTGAGCCCATGAGGTGAGGGACTTGAACGCTGGACAATTAGGTTAAAAGCCTAATGCTCTACAAACTGAGCTATCCGGGCTCTCAATTAAATATATTCCTTGAGCAAAAATACGCGATCTCATAACCAATTTAAATTTTATATTAGTGTATCTCCTTTAAGTGTCACAATTTACCATTTGGGTTATTATTTCCAGTAAAATATGGTGTGAAACTTTACAACACTTGGGTGGCCGCCGAACAAACGCTTGAGGGGCACACATAGCCAACTGGTCAACACTTTGACATGCCTACTTTTAGGAAATATGAAACGTCTTGCATACAACATTCTTGTTAATACCGACCAAAAAGAAAATACATGATGAAAAACTTCCATTAAAGTGCCAAACCAAAATTCGTCCACATAGAAATATACTGATAACAATATCAATATATTGGGTCTGTAACAGGTTACTTTTTCTATCTGTTTGACTCTTTGTTGGACGAAAAACGCAAATTTTTGAGAGATAAAACTATTCAATCCTCGCCCAAAACCTCGTCGAAAAGGTGGTAAATTACATCTTGGTGCACATTCAGCCATATTTCTTGCGCTTGAACTGTCAGATTGCCTACTTAGGTTGGATTTGTATTAAGCCAATAAAAATTATTCGCATCGATAGGAGATTCGAATCATACTTTTCTGCACAGTGCAGAATGAGGATGATTGAGTTCGTTACTTTTCGATCTATTCAAGTTCGACAGCTTAAGTTCGGTTTTGAATATTGAAATCTGACTTCCAATTTCTAAGCAAGCACTACATGAGTGTTTATGTTATCCATTTATTTTGTTTTTCTTCTTCTATATACACTGCTCGACAAAATTAACAGAACACGTATAAAACGTGGTGTAACTCGTGCAGTCTGCGATGAAGCGGGAAAAAATTCGGTAATGTGGGCTACCATAGAATAACCATGAAATAAGAAGATAGCGAGAAACTTCGAACAAGTATAACGAATATTTACAGGGGTTGTATAAGAATTACCAAAAAGATCACATTACAGAAATCGATACAAGATGCTCGAAAATATGGTCACATGACATCAGTACGGCGTATGATCCCCTCCAACTGTTAAACAGGCATAACAGCGGTGAAGCGCGCTCGACATAAGGGTACCTATAAGATTCTCTGGCAATAAATCCCATTCCTCTACCAGCACAGACTTTAACTCGCGAAGTGACCGAGGAGTTGGCTGTCGAGTGCAATGCAACGCTGAAGAGCGTCCCACACATGTTCGATCGGATTTAAGTGTGATTGTAAGATGATGTGCTGGCCATGGCAGTCGTTGGATATCTTCAGTTTCAAGATATTCCTCCACTACTTGAGCTCTGTGTGCGGTGGCGTTGTCGTGCATGAAAAGAAAATCTGGGCCAACCCCATTCTTAAAAAGTCGCACATAGGGTTCTAGGATCGGTTCACGGTACCTCTTCGCATTTACGATACCTCTATCAAAAACATGAAGGGGTGCGGCCGTTGATCATTATTCCGCCCTACACGAGAACACCACCTTTACCGTAAGTGTCCCTTTCTCTGATGTTGGAGGGATGGCACCACATTTCTCATTGTCTCCAGATGAAATAACGTCTAGAATCTATTTGTAGGCTAAAATGGAACTCATCAGAGAACAGAACTGTACCCCATTTGTCAGGGCTGCATGGCACCAATTTCGACGAACACTGCGGTGGTTTAGGATTAATGGGATACAATCCACTGGCTTTCTTGCTTAGAGTCCATTTCAGTTGAGCCTTCTTAGTAGAGTCCTGTCGGAAATCTTTTCACCTGTGGCCACAGCAGCCTCAACAGACAGTTGATGATAGGACATCATAGGGTTCCGTCGGATAGCAGTCTGTTCCGGTGATGTAGCCCTCGGACGACCTTGGCCAGCTCTTCTCGTAATGCAACTGCTTCCACATTATTATTATTATTAGGGTCACCCGTAATTGATTACATCTACCCATGTGTTTTTGGTCTGTAAATTGCGTGTGTTCTCTAGTCGATTTGCCTTTTTTTTTTTTTTTTCAACGAAATACTCCAGTTTCTGGGGAGGGGAACCTGCTATCTACACCTGAGACTGACTAACTCAGCCACGGAGCGAAAAAAGCCCATTAAAGTTCCTCGCGTGATCGACGGGATTCGAACCCTGGCCATTTTCACCCGGTGTGTGGAGGACGGTGACGTCTCCACTGTGCTACCCGCGCAGACAAACTGCTTCCATATTGCAAAGATGACACTGCGTGACACCTTAAGTCAACTTGCTACCTCCGCCTGCGATTGCCCGGCTTCAAGTCGTCCAACGGCCCGCCTTCTCAAAGAATCATTAAAACGACGATTACTTGTCGTTCTGAGCACTGGAGATGTAGCTGCCTCACTGCGAAAGCCAAAAAAAAAAAAAAAAAAAAAGAGAATTGAGTGATGTGGTCGCAACTGGTGTTTTTGCACGCTAGGCGTCTCCCCCAGCGCGTCCCATATGTGTTCGATGGGATTTAGATTGGCGGGGAGGAACGGCCAGGCCAATCCATACGAACAATGTCCACACTTTCCAAAAGCATATCAACAGCTGCAGTGCGATGGGGTGTATCGTTATCATCCATAAACACGAATTCGGGGCCAATGGCATCTCGGAACAGACGCACATGGGGAGGAATTACCTCAGTACTGTAGCGTGCTCCGGTTACAGTATCGCTTTCCAGTATCTGGAGTTGTGTACGTCCATCCAAGATAACGTGGATGATACCGTGTGCCAAACTTTCGCCAGATTAGCTGACGCCCAGAATCACTGCTGAGACTGAATCTACTCTCATCAGTAAAGAGTACCTTAAGTAAAGATTTTGTGGTTCTAACCTGTAGAAATAGTGTTGGTCCTTAAGTTGTAAAACACACCAGTGTATATTTATGCTAGCATGTATTTGAATTATCTAGTGTTAAATGCATACTCAACTATTTTAAAAAATGAATTAATTTTGTTAATTGTTAAAGCTGAAATTCAGGATAAACACTTAACTGTTAAAAAAAAAAAAAATGCCTGTCATATGTAATTCAGTTTTTCTCAAGGAATGCAGTTATTTGTAAATGAACATCATCGTTTTATCATAATGATACAATTTGTTTTATTATTTTATCATAATGATCGCGTGGTGAATTTGCAATATCGCCACCTGTTGACAATATTTGAGGTTGTCGGGGAAAATAAAAAGAGAAAAGGGAATTATGGGAGTAGGCTTGTGTTTTACAATCGTTTATATGACTGGATAAGTGTATTAAATGCCTTATATTTACGTGAGGGAACTAACTGCATTAGAAATGGTTAGTATATATAACGTAAATAATTTTAATAGGTATATAATAGTTTTCTTAATCTTGTAAATAATTTATAATTTGTTTGTTGGCTATGTATTACTATAAGAATATGTTTAAAAAGGATCGTCTGCTTAAATTCAATTGCTATATGTTTAAGGTTAAAAAGATATGTATTACTCATCCACAATATACACACTGACCACCGATGGATTTATGTATTATGCACAGGATCTGAGCTGCGTAATATCAGGTATTGTTATTTTTCTGTTCTCATAATCATATCAAAGCTAAGAAAGCCACTCTAATAAGAGAAATCTGAGCCAAGAAGCTTTGAAAATTTTAAAACAACATCAAACTGTTGACTCGTTATCTTTGTGTATAGTATTAAGAGGGCTAGTTTATGTATTTTTATCGTTTAAGGGCGAATTTATTTATTTTGTATTTCAAATAAACAAATATATGTTGATCTTAAGTAAGCATGGCATTGCCTTTTCATTTATTAATATTCAGCATAAATTTAACAGGAAATATATTTATATGTTTCTGTTAAATGAAATTGATACTCAAAGGTAATATTGGGTGGAATATAAAGTCTATGTTTTGTAACCTGTGTATGGTAGGTGGTTTAATAGATAATACATCACTATCAAAGTTTTACTTTCACCGTCCAAAAATTGGAAACATTTTGCAACTAGCGCAATGGATAGTTAAACGTATGTAAAAGTAGTTGTCAGCTGGTGCGATCACAGATTCCTTGATTTTAGTGGATCTGATCATGGGGTAGGACAGGTGATCTTTACGATTTTCAGTAAGTTATATCAATAAATTTGGTGTAAGTTTAGCAAGAGCCACAAATGAGAAAACAAAGCAAACTAGTTTGTCAAAAGCAACCCAAAAGTGTACAATGAGCAGAAGACGAAAGGATAACGAAACGCAGCTCTTAAAGGGAAAAATGCGGTAGAAAGTCTGCATTCCAAGAATGAGACTATATAAATTTAATGCGAATTATGGATCAGAATGCAGCAACTGACTGGAAATTCAATTTAGGCAACGAAGGGCCCATTTCGAACCGAACTTTGCGGAGGGAGTTGAAGAATCTGGGATTTGGTGGTCGCGGGCCTATAGGAAAGTCACGTGTTTCTGCAAAAAATCAAATCATTCGACTATAGTGGTGCCACCAACGACAAGACTTTACTGTGGAACAGTGGTAAAAAGATCACGTGGTCTGAGGAGTCTCCCAGTTTAGAGCGAAATTTAGTTGCTACGTAGTAGTAGTAGTGGCATGTGATGCAAGAACGCAAGTGTATGAGCTTATGTAGCATCAGCCAAAAAAAAAAAAAAATCACACCATTCCCTCCAAATGCCTGTCCAGTTCCTCCTTAAATTAATTTAACTTATCAACTTCCACAACGACAGATGGAAGTTTGTTCCAGCAATTAACCACTCCTGGCTAGAGGCAAATTTCCGCACATCTATTCTACATCTGTCTTTTGTTAATTTGAATTTATGCCCCCTTAGGTTCGTAATCTGAACAAGTGGAAGGATCCCATCAGAATTCAGCGTGCTCAACCCATTCAAGGCCTTATATACCTCAATCAGATCACCTCGCAGGTGCCTAGTCACCAGCCATTGCAATTTGCAGAACTTAAGCCTCTCTTGGAAAGAGGATCCCTTCATTCCCCTCACCAATCTTGTTGCCCTTCTCTGTACATGCTCAAGTAAATCTACATCCTTCCTAAAATGAGGCCTCCAGACCTGTACGCAGTACTCAAGGCGTGGCCTGATCATTGCCTTATACAGAGGGACAATCACCTCCTTTTCCCTGCTAGCAAAATTCCTATATATCATTGACAAAACCCCATGACCTGCCCTGGCAGCCTGTCTGCATTGCTCAGAAAACTTCATATCTGACTGCACAATTACTCCCAGGTCTTTCATTTTCTGCCACCTTAAGTGTAGTACCACACAGTTGGTACGTTTCTCTGGGGTTACTTCTACCCATATGCAGTACTTTGCATTCGTCAAGGTTAAACTTCAGTTGCCATTTCTTAGCCCTAAGCAAGTATATAACTCCATTCCTGCAATCCATTTCACTCTAATGACCCTTTACAGAGGGTTGATAAGCAAGTGAGGTGACGCCCCCCTTGTTTCCCTCTGTTTTTGTCTAAGAATTCGTTCAAATAGTAGCCAAACGTCAGCATGACGTTGGCTCTTTACAGCGGGGATAATCCCTATTAAGGTTATTATATTATAATTCATATGGTGTATGCAGTGTATGCCGGCTGATTAAGGATATTACCGATACGGCCAGTGGTTTTTTTTTTTGGCACCTTTATTAACAGTGACATTTGGATGCAATGCACTTCGAAATTTGTAATATTCCGTAACTTTTTTTCACATGTTTACTATTCAAATAAACTTAAAATTTAACTAAATTTACATCTCTTTCAAAACAGTCCGAACACGTACCACCACCACCACCAGTCAACATCCATTTACTGTCCAACTTCAAACCCACAGAACCAACTTTTCATCTTCCTCGTTTATTCATTCAACTGCCGTTTTCTGGAACAACCTTCCTTCATATGTATTTCCTGAAAATTACAGTCTACAGAAGTTCAAGTCCAATGTGAACAAATATCTTCTTTCGTCTTCTCAACCTCCAACCCAAGCACGGTACTAAGTACTATAGGTTCTAATACCTCTCGTGTTTGGGGTTTACATAAAAAAAAAAAAAAAAAAAATTTACTGTCTATTGTTAAGATATTTTCTATATAAAACTGTATAACCATTTTTATAATTCTAAATTGCTGACTCGGACCTCTGTTTAATTATTTTGAATTCCCCTTAGAAGTTACATTTGAAATAGTTTCTGTTGTGCAAAGAAAATTTTCATATAGCGAACGGATTAGGAAAGAATTAACTGGGTACGCCCTTTTCGCATTTCTGGCCTTCAGGCAATTAGTGCTCCTGCGCGAATTAAGAGCGCTAAAGGGATTAGCATTCTGCAACTTAGTGGTACCTGGTAAAACCTATCCGACCCCCTTTTCCACATACGAAGTCGCGCTTTGCTAACACCTTAAGTGTAGTACCACACAGTTGGTACGTTTCTCTGGGGTTACTTCTACCCATATGCAGTGAGCAGATCAAAGTGTATTCCCAATGGGCTCTGGCCCACCTTCTACTGCAGTGATGTCCAACCTTTTCCCGTACAGGGACCATATTCAAAAAAATTCAAAGTTACATTTCTTTAGTGTGTTGTTGCATGTAAAACTAAAATTGAAAATATTCAAAAATTTTATTAAGCGCAATACACGCGGGAGAGAGAGTATTAAGTACAATACTCGTGGGAGAGAACAGCATGAACATAGGTAGTTGATGCACAAACACTGCTGGGTCCTTTCCCCGTGTGTTCAGTAATTAATCGGAGCATTAAAGTGGCGAGTGCAGGGCATGTTGGCTTGGATGCGATGGAGAGAAAGCTTTTCATTTTGCAGACTGTCTGGACAGTCGTTGACTATTCCTTACTGGAGGGAACCTGGGGTGAATTTGCATATCACTTGATTGCTTCGAGGATGCCCTGAGTCTATGCTAAGTGATTAGAGGGCATGGGATGTGAGGGATCCCGAATCCTCTTCCTATAGTGTCGGTTAACTGAAAATTTCTCTAAATTGGCATCGATGCCCTGAATTCTTCGGAGCATCTGGTAGGGTAGGAAGCGATCTGATAAGTGGAGGCGTGAGTGAAGAGGACAAATTGTTGGGGTGGCTCAGAGCTGGGCAGGTGGAATCCTCCAGCCACAGATCTCCCAGAATGAAGGAGATGTGATGAGACCGGTCAGCATCTTTATTGTGATTACCAGTCTCCTTTGTTCAATGAGAGAGGGCAGCCTGGGAATTCCCAGGGCCATTTCAGTCGTATGGGCTTGGGGGTGGTATCCTGGGTTTGTAGGTTATCCACTTGAGGAGCCAGTACTCTGCTGCCCAGATGGATTTGTGTTCGTGGGTGCTCCCGACGCCCAGATTTCTGGTGCATAAAGTAGCGGGGGGGTATATGATGGTCCAGACATATTTTGTTGCGGTAACCTTGTCTGAGACGTAATGAAAGTGCTGCTTCGCTCTCCATTTCAGGTACGCCGTTCGCCTGATGAGTTTTTCGATGTGATGGTTAAATGTCAGCTTTTTGTCAAAAACCACCTCCAAATATAATTGACATGAAACGGGATTTTCTTTTACCATGATTTTATTTTACCGAGAAATAATCATCTGTTGTTTCGCGAAAGTGCGTTATCTACATTTCTCCCATCTCTGTTTACATGGTCACAGTACCTGAATATCCGAATGACACCGATATTTTGGACAGTTTCAAAAAAAAAAAAAAAAAAATTCAAATTTAAGAACTAATAACAATACCGATCATCGAGAGGACAACGAAGGTATTAATCCTTCTAAACATGAATTGTTGGCATTTGGTGATGAAGTTAGAAAATTGTCAATTACAGTTAAATGCAATTGATAAGAAGGTATCAGAAGAATTGAAGCATTTGATGAACGCTTTGAGTACGGTACCAATTTCACCGAGTGAATGTGAACGAGGATTTTCACAAATGAATCTGATCGCCAGCCCAACCAGCGCTTTGTTGATGACAAAAACAGTTTCTTCACTACTGTTTCTTAAAACTGTAGGCCCACTGCTGATCCGCTTTTTTTTTTTTTTTTTTTTTTGTTAGTTGTTGGCGCATCAGCGGCCATAACGCACCACACAAAGTTTTTGCATTTTACTGTGATCCAAGCCCGAAGCGGGATTCGAACCCGCGACCTTTGGGGTGCCAGGCAGGCAGTTTACCCACCTGGCTAATCCGGTCGGCTGACCCGCTTCGATCCAGCAAAATATGTCGATTCGTGGCTGCTTCGAAAACGTTATTCAGCAACTGACACACAAAGAGGAGGTTTGATTTTTGATTTGGTAGTTGTTGGCGCATCGGCTTCTGTGGCCATATTGCACCTCCCAAGGTTTTTGCAGTACTTTGATCCAAGCCCGAGGCGGGAATCGAACCCGCGACCTTTGGGTTGCCAGGCAGGTACTTTACCCATTCGGCTAGCCCGGTCGGCCACAAAGAGGAGGAAAAGCCGGCATAAGGTGTCAGATGAGAACTTAATCAAAATTTGGAATATTCTATAAAAACTTTATTATGAAATTATTTTTACTTATTTTACTCACATTTTACTTATTTTTTATATACTTTAATAATAAATTTATGCTTAATAAACTGTGTTAATATATTTAATTTGTTCTTTTTCTAAAAACATTACTACTAAAGTAACAATATCAGGGGAAAATTTTTTTAGAGTATTTTTCATATCCTTTTAATTTTCAATTTTTCCTGATTACAAAAAATGAGTACCGGCACCTATTTTTTTTTTTTTTTACAAAAAAAAAAAAATAATAATAATAAATAAAAAAAGCACTGCCGATACCTATCATCGGACCATGCTGAAATGCTGTTTACATGGATGGAACATTTAAAGTTATTCCTCTATTATTTTGCCAACTTCATGCTATGCGTAGAGGCCAAATGTTTCCATTTCTTTATATTCTTCTTCCAGATAAGTCAAAATCAACTTACAATCTCGTTCCAATTAATTCAACAGAAAGCATTGCAAATTGGGACGTCTCAACCAAGAAAATTCCAAGTTGATTACAAAAGTGCTGTCATTAGATCCATAAAAGAAATGTTTTATGATGCTGATATTAATTAATAAGGGCTGCTTATTTCATTTCAGTCAAGTAATTTGGCAGAAAGTACAACATTTAGGATTACAAGCATCATATATCGAAGAACAAATTGTCAGAAAGTTAGTGAAGTCAATGGTGGGATTGGCATGTTTCTTTAGATGAACTAGAGGAAGCTTGGGAAGGAATCATTCAAGGACGTCCACCGTCAGAACATCCTTCATCTGAAAAGTGCGAAGAGCTTATAAAATACTACGAAACAAATTGGATTTGACCCACTGGGTGGTGGTATCCGCTGAGAATAAGTAACAATAGTCTTCTCCATTAGAGAAGTGTTACTTATTCGAGGTAGTGCAATATCATGGCAACTCGCTGTGAAGGTATTCACAATATGAGATATACTTAAATGATGCCAATTCTTATCTACTTTAGTGGTTTGCTGCGCACTAAAATTATGCATTTTCACTAACTTGTACATCAGTTAACTTCTATGCAATCCGAGGCTTTAGCCCTAAAATGGTTTCTAGTACCGACAAAGATTAACCAATGAGAAAGCAATATAAAAAAAAAAAAATTGGCATTCTCCTGAACTGCTGTCTCTAGGCGATGCCTACCCACTTGCGATGGCACTGATTTTAGGATGAGGATATCGCCCAGGGGGCTCACATCTGGTTTTTTTTTTTTTTTTTTTGGTAGTTGTTGGCGCATCGGCTTCTGTGGCCATATTGCACCTCCCAAGGTTTTTGCAGTACTTTGATCCAAGCCCGAGGCGGGAATCGAACCCGCGACCTTTGGGTTGCCGGGCAGGTACTTTTACCCACTCGGCTAGCCCGGTCGGCACTCTCACATCTGGTGAATATGGGCTTGGTACACCCAGGGTCCTGAGCTGGATATCATCATTCTTCTTTTTCTTAGTGATTCCTTTCTACTTCTGTCTCTCAAGGTAACTCGGGAATTTTTTTTTTTTTTTTTTTTGGCTGGTGCAGCATAAGCCTCAGGATTCCTTGCACCATAATGCTAATAATAATAACGAAATTTATTTTTCACTTCTATGAATCACAGAAAAAGAAAAAAATATACATATTTAATTGAAATAAAATGGAACTCGCCTGAAGTGTAAACGCACTTAGTATATTAATTTTTTCGAGCTATTAACTCTTAACAAAAACTTTATTTTGTACCACTGTAGTTTTTTTTTTTAGAGATTGACTATATCAAAATGACTCGGCACTGAATAAACAAATGTCGTAAAAAAAAAAACCCAATATTAATCAAGCAATAAAAGACTTCGAAATTTTATTTTTCTATCGCAAAATGCACACCTTAAAGGAATTAAATTTATCTTTTAGAAATTTCTCAGTTCCCATTCGCTACAACACAGACAAGTGAAACAAAATTATTCATCTAATCGCGTTCACTTCTTGCTTCAGATCTTTTCCGACCAACCATGATCATCCAGCAAACAGCGGTCACTGAAACTCTACTTGCGATGTCTCCGTAGCATTTCCTTCTACTGGTCTGCGTGTTTTTCTCTTCTTAAGCTTATCCACTTCTATATTTGTTTGGCCAGCATTTTTTGAAACCTCAATAAGCTTCCCTTTTACGCTTTCCTGTTCTGCATTTTTCATCTTTGTAAAAGCTTTTAAAGTAGCGAATTCACTTTTTAGTTTTTCTATAACATCGTTCTGGTTTTGTATCGCAATGATACCGGAACAAACATCTAATTTGGCTGCATTCAACTGATGATTCAAACGACGCTCTTGCTCCAGCAAATACATTACTTCTTGGCTTCTTGCCCGATGCGCTTCTTTTAATTCCACAATATCCTTCCGTTGTCGATCCGAATAATCATTTACTCTATCGCATGTAAATGCCGAAATCCATCTCTGTACATCTTCAATTTTTTTATCCGAATCGTAGATCTGCTGGAGTAGCTCCTGATCACTTTCCAGATTCACGCCTTTTTTAAAATTTGCCTCTCTTTTTTTGGCACTAATTAAGAATTCCAACTTATTCTTCAATCTTCTGTATATAAAGACTGCATACATGGAAACTATTAGAATGTTGACCATAACGAGTAAAGTAGTATTTATTAAATCAATATAATTATTCATTGTAAATGTTCTCTTGGATTCCATCACGGAAATAGGTAAATACACAATATTTGTCCGTTTAAACAATTAAATAATGCCTTCACAGCAAACCATACTGGAATCTATAAAAACACTTTAAATACCGCAAAGAATAAGCAAAAATTCTACATGGTCTCTATCCGACATTTTACTTTGCCAGTATAACTACCTTGTAAGGGTTAACCTATAAGCAATATCGTATAATAGCAAGAATATAATATAAAATACTTCATCTATTTTAAGTTGTCCACTGGAACAAAACGTATTGAAATACAGACGCATGCCCATTGACGATCTCGCCCTTTTTTTTTTTTAATTGTGACGTCCGTGCTCACAGTACTATATGCTCTATGTTTTCACATATCAAATGAAATCACCAGTAGTGTTTAATGCATGTAAACTGGTATCATGTGGGGGTATCGCTGATACCACCACAAAGAAGCGTAGTAACGGAATTGTCATGGTTATATTTGCTGCTAAGTTACACGATGTTTTCCATTTTTTTTTTTTTTTTATGTATTTTGTCAGTAATTAGGCGCGTTAGCATATATGTAGCTATAAATTATAAGGCGCCTATTGTCTTCACCACGGCCGTTCGCGTGTAATAACTCGGCTCCTAGTGTATGAATTTGGATGAAATTTTTTATTTGGACCTTTTACTATTTGTCGACTCTTCCAAAATTTCATTAAAATCGGACCAACAGAAATCCGGAGAGTATTATTTAATTTATTATTATTTTTTAAATACATATCATCACGTAGGCTACCATAACTTTATATTGTAGCCAAAGCAGTGGCGAATACGCAGAAACGAAATGTTCTCGTTTCGCGTGGTATTTTTTCTTTTTTTAATCGTAAATTATGTGCTAACGTGCTTGAAATGTAATGCCTTGCAAATATTAAATTCTCATTATATTTGGAGTTTGGTATATATTTTAGCCTCAATAAGATTCCTACAAGCAGTCTGAGAACAATTAAAAAGTTCAAGATGAGTTAGTCCCTCAATGGAGATAGTAACACCTACCATCAGGACATGGTCTGACCACAGGGTTCTCAATTTGATGGTATTTAAATTGCCAGTCAGAAGTTGAACAAGGCTGCTCACACCATACATAAGCTTTAAGTTTGCATGTAACATATCTCATGATATTGTAAATTTATAGGATTGAGATTTGGAAATATAGATAGTTATCCCACGATTTCTTTCCACTCAGTGTAGATGATCCTGCATTATATTTTTAATCAGTCACTCCATAATCTCCCTGGAACAGAAGTTGTCTGAGTTTTTAAATTTTATGTTACCAACAGCAAATTCTAAATGGGAAGAATTCAAGGAATTAATCTTGGAAGCTACTAGGCTTTTCATACCAAGAAATACTGTTCAAGGTTTAGGCCTAAATGAATATCAGATGAACTACTGAGACTCGTCACAGAGAAAAATGTATTTGATGCATACAAATTATCAGGAAACACAGAAGCCTATGGTAGATATCAGCTAGTCTGTAATCGTCACAAGGGAAGTTAGGCAAGCGAAGGGAATGAATCAGCTTGGTCCACTTGATATCCATGGTTCGAGCTGTTGATGATCCTGCTCAGCTAGCCGAAAAAGTGAATGAGTATTTTGCTTCTATCTACATTCACACATGAGGAATTATTTGGCTAAGAGGAGGCCAGAAGTTTATCCCGCTCTAAAAAATAACAGGAAGCTAAATGATTTTGTAATAACTGAGAGGAAAGTGGAAGAGAAATTGTTGAAGTTAAACATAAATTAAACATGGGGTGAATGCAATCTATCCAATTATATTAAGGGAGGCAGCAAAGGAAGTAATTTTAGTCATAATTATGAGAGCATCCTTGTATTCAGAGGTCCCTGCAGATAGAGATGTGTGCACCTATCCCAAATTCACAGAAGGGAATCAAAGGGTGACACGATTGCTTACAGTTTGTGTTTGTTTGTTATCTGGTTTTTAGGAGCATTAGCAACTAAGGCCATATTGCTCCGGGGATATGCGGTGGTCATTCCACATTCTCCGTATTTGGTGGGCACGGGCTCGAACCCCAGTCTAATCAAGAAGCGTGTGCTACGCACTGCTGCTCCTGCCCACCTGGCTACGGAGGTGCCATGATTGCTTACAGACCTGTTAGTTTAACTTGTTCCAGGGAGATTATGGAGTGACTGGTTAAAATGTAATGCAGGATCATCTAGATAAGACTGCAGTAACTTTTCAGACAGAGCATGGTTTTTTAAGGGGAAACCTTGTCTAAGCAACCAGTGGTCACAAAGCAACTGGATGCAAAAAAAAAAAAAAAAATGTTCATTTCATATACTTGGATATAAGTGAAAATGCCTAATGTACTATGGATTCATTATATATATTATTACTATGTGACACAAAGCAACACGATAAGAAAAGTACAGGAAAGTAATACAAAGCTTTCGGACAGTATGGTGCCCTTCATCAGTTTTGACCATTAATCTAAAAATCTAGAACCTATGTATGTGTGATGGCAGTCATGTATGGTGAACTGCGTGTATGCAACAATTAGCTGTTAGAAGGCAAAGCTTGTGACTGTGATGCATGAGAATGTAAATGCCAATGTTTGTCAGCCATGAGGATGGTTACCTCAATAATGGGATAGACACAACATCCTCTGTTTCTGTTAAAAGTATCATCACAGCACGAGATGTGCAGTGATTCCAACCACGCGCAGCGACGGTAATGGCGGGACTGATCAATAATCATGACATCGCAGCGTGGGTCAATCAGAAGTGCTGAGCCTCCCTGCCAGTTTCCCCAACATAGCAGCTAGTGAAGTCACAGCAGGAAATATGGTAGACTAATCCACTCTGCAGCAAGGGGGGGGGGAACTGATGTTTTAACTATGGAAATGAGGGATCAGAACTGCCTGCCCGGGGAGCTGTAGCACTTTATCCCATGAGCCTTTAAAACTCTAGAAATCTGTTGTGATAGGTTTGGGTAGAATGGGATAAAGGCAGTTGTGGCAGAGTCATTACTGTGAACAGTCCTGTTGGCCATTCACAGTAACATGGTCACGGGACTGTAGGTTGCACCTGTCTAGGGTACTGGTGAGGTAGCCACACCTTGCAAGATCTGTCTTGACTCTAGTAATCTCAGTGCGCCTCTCATCCACAGAACTAGAGTGGGTCCAGGTGCAGGTTAACAGGGTTCGCACTGTGCCGAAAAGATGGTTGCATTTGTGTGCTGACCGGTAGTTGAATTGGTCCACACATTGCCTTGCGATAGACTGTTGTCTTCAAACACGTGCTCTCACGCCAGACAAGGGTATTGTCTGACTCCAGCTCGATGGTGAATTGTATGAAAGGCGACATAGTTAAGGTGATGCAAAAGTTGGTTGCCTGACTCCCGATGAATAACCACAAACACGTCATCCACATAGCGACACCAAAAGGCAATGGGATCTGGTAGATCCACAAATGTGCACCCCTCCAATGGAGGACATATGCAGTACTCAACGTGTAGAGTACTGCATATAGGTCTGGAAGAGCTGCTGGTACAAGTACAGAGAAGGTCAGCAAGATTGGTGATGGAAAGAACAGGGTGCTCTTATGAAGAAAGGCTTCAGTTCTGTAAATAGTCTGAAGACTAGGCACCTGCAAGGTGATCTGGTTGAGGTGTTTAAGGCTTTGAATGGTTTGAGCAAGCTTAATGCTGATGGGATTCCTCTTGCTCAGATTACACACTTGAGGGAACATAATTCAAATTGAGGAGACAGTTGCAGAATAGATGTGTGGATTTTTGTCTGTAGCTAGCAAGTGGTTGATTGCTGGAAGATTTTTCCATCTCATTGTGGAAGTTGATAGTTGAAATGAATTGAAGGAAGAACTACACAAACATTTGGAGGGAATGGATAAGTGAAATGTGTTTTTTTTTTTTGGCTGATGCTGTATAAGCTTGATTTCTTGCATCATATGCCACTACTAATGCTACTACCACAAACCCCAGGGGGTAAATGGAAGCTGCAGTTTTTTGAAGCTCTAGGCACCTAGGTGGCTTGAACAGATGTACTCCCCCTATTTAGTCAAAGTGACTATGCATACATCATTAGAATGAACAATCCAACATTTTCATCTCTTTGGCACTAACAAGTTGTCCAGAAAAATGACCAGCATTCTAAATTTTGTTCAATTTAGATCATAATTATTAATTTTTAAATGTTACCTGAGAAATATTTAAAACTTGTTGTAGGGTTTTAGTTACATCAGCAGCAGCTTGGACCATATTGAGCTGGGATTATCTGTAAATTGAGTATTAGCATTAGTAGAGGCATTTGATGCAAGAAAGCAAGCTTATGCAGCATCAGCCAAAAAAAAAAAAAAAAAAAACCCCACTTCCACTTCACCCTTCTGTTCGTTCAAAATACCTGTCCAGCTGAGCCTTAAACTTATTTAGGCTATCAACCTCCACCACAAGGGATGGAAGTCTGTTCCACCAACCAACCACCCGCTGGCTAAAGGCAAATTTCCGCACGTCTATCCTACATCTGTCTTTCCTCAATTTGAATTTATGCCCTCTCAGGTGATTTTTCTGAGCTAGAGGAAGAACCCATCAGCATTGAGCATGCTTAAACCATTCAAGGCTTTATACACCTCTATCAGATCACCTCGCTGGTGCCTAGTCTCCAGACACTGTAATTTGCAAAACTTAAGCCTTTCTTCGTAAGAGCACCCCTTTGTTCCATTCACTAATCTTGTCGCCCTTCTCTGTACTCGTTCCAGCAGCTCTACATCCTTCTTGAAATGAGGCCTCCAGACCTGTATACAATACTCTAGGTGTGGCCTGACCATTGCCTTATACAATGGAATAATCACCTCCTTATCCCTGCTGGAAAAATTCCTGTATATCATTGACAATACTCCATGAGCTACTCTTGCAGCCCGTCTGCACTGCTCAGAGAACTTCATATCTGCCTGCACAACCACCCCCAAGTCCCTTTCATTCTCTACCACTGTCAGTGTAGTACCAGACTAGGCACACATTCTCTATGAATGTATAATATATGACATCCCCAGAACAGAGCTAATAGCACAGATTGGTCCCCTTCCCAGGGGAGAAGAACATCTCTTCATCATAGAAGAGCAAAATTATAAAGCTTTTACATCTTTCACACAGAAAGTTTTCGAAATGCGCAGAGCAATTTCAGCCCCCCAGCAATTAAACAATAATCAATAGTAAAATTGCCCAAGTTTCCCACCACGCCCAGATGATGACTTAAAAACTGTTAGGATAGCAGTATTCTGCACCCTGACAGAAACCTGACATAACAAAACTCCCCATGACTACCATGCCATGTGTAGGAACCTGGGCCCCAAACCAATGTAGGGGAGGGGGATGGGAATGCATGCAGAGAAAGTGAATGGGAGTGAGCAAAAGAGCAAATGTAATTGACTGAAAGAATACAAAGTTAAAAATAACTTACATTACTTTATATATACTGTACCAACAAACATTTACAAACCACATAAACACTATCACTGCATTCTCCCCTGGCCTGCAAAAAAAAAAAAAAAAACCTTGCAGCTAGGCCTGCACCACAACTGAAGAATAACAGTAAGTTGCGGTGCCCAGAGAGTGCAGTGCAGAAAGAAAGAGTCGAATAAATGAGATGAGAGCTAGAAGAATGAATAAAAGTGCAAGCGTGAGAGAAAAGAACACAAACCACAAATGCTAAGTTAAGTACACACTAACCCTGGTTTTAATTATTATTTAAATTTACGCTACCCATCATTGCATCCCCTCCTGGTGTGTGAGAAAAAGATGAATGAGTTGAGTGAAATAAAAAAAAATAATAATAAAATATAAAATAAGAAAAAAGTATAAAAAAATAAAATAAAATAAAATAAAATAAAAATAAAAGAAATAAATAAAAAAAAATTATAAAATAAGAAAAAAAGTATTAAAAAAATAAAATAATAAATAAATAAAAAAAAAAAAAAAGAATGCAAGTAGAGCGAGAATGCACATTACGAATGAAGTAAATGTGTGCATCTCCCCCCCTTCACCTGGTAGGTTCCCCACTGCCAGCTAACATATCCCACCCCCAGAGCGGGATGGGCAGCTGGACCTTCATACTGGATTCGACACTCCTTGGACAAGACACCGACGAAGACATTCTGCAGCTTTGCTGCCAACACGCCATTGGCGATCCGAACTGGGTACTCTAACCTGGTTCCCTTTAAAACCCCATCCCCAGGCAGGGAATGGAGGAGACGGATCTCTGTCTCCTCTCCTCCCTGCCTACCCCCCATATTTCGCCTGGTGGGGCTAGTCTCCACTGACCTCTTTGGGGATGCCTACTCTATCCATCCCTATTCTTCTATCTGTTTCCTCCCCAGTCTTCAATCTCCCCCCACTCTCTCTCACTAAATCGATCGAGTACACCCCTTAACAATGCCGCCAAATTATAACCAACGTCTAAATTCTACTGGTTTTGTGCAAATCTCTAAGATATCTAACACTATCAGCTTTTATCTAGCGTTACATGTCTAAATTTAATAACATCAAAATTTTGCCCGACCTATTTGGCCTTTAACACATCTCTTTAGTGTTCAACCCTAACCAGCGATTTCCTAACAGCAATCCCATTAAGCATTAATGTCAAAAGCATAAACTTTTACTTTATTTTACTTTATTTATTTATTTATTTTTTTAAATAGGCCCTAGCCACTGAAATCCCAGGAAACTAGGTGGCAGGACCTGCCAGAGCAAATTGTTGTGATACTGGATACACCTGGCTAGCCTCCACGTGGCAGGGTATGGGCAACGTCGGGCCCCACTAGGGGCCTGGCGGCCAATAAGCCGGATAAACAATGGGCACAACATATCACACTGCACAGACACGACCCACACACTTTCAAGTCTCTGGCTTGACAGTGTACTGTCCTCGATACAGCGAAACACACGCGGAGATGGGAGAAATCCCAGGTGCCGTCTGACACGAACATACCTTATACCTTGTCAGTGTAGTACCACAGAGTTGATACGTTGCTGTTTCCCATGTGTAGTACTTTACATTTGTCAATGTTAAACTTCATTTGCCACCTCTCAGCCCATCTGCTCAACCTTTCCAGATCCTGTTGTAGCAGCATAGTGTCAGTAGTGTCCTTGACAACCCTGCCAACCTTTGTATCGTCTGCAAACTTGGACATTAAGCTTGATATACCATCGTCAATATCATTTATAAATACAGAAAACAATAATGAACCCAACACTGAGCCCTGAGGGACTCCACTAATAACATTAGTCCACGATGACCAGTGTCCATTGATTACCACTCTCTGTCTTCTCCCCCTCAACCACCCCTTTATCCATAGCAGCAATTTGCCTCCAATGTCACACTGCTCCAATTTGTGTAGCAGTCTTCCATGTGCACCAGTATCAAAAGCCTTTCTAAGATACAAGTATATAATATCAAAGTTATTCCCTGCATCCAGTTCTTTTGTGACTGCATCATAGTATCCAATCAAGTTGGTCAGGCAAGACTTCCCCTTAACAAAACTATGCTGTGTCTGAGCTATAACTGAAGTCTTGTCTAAATGATCTTGCAGTGCTTCTTTAACCAGTGCCTCCATTAATTTTCCTGGAACAGAAGTTAAGCTCACAGGTCTATAATTACTTGTGTCAGCCTTTGATCTTCCTTTGTGAATTGGGGTCACATTTGCACATTTCCAGTCTATGGGTACCTCCCCTGAGTCCAAGGAAGCTCTCATAATTATGGCTAAGGGTTTGCTTACTTCCTTTGCTGCCTCCTTTAATATAACTGGATAGATCCCATCCACCCCGGGTGCCTTTCTTGTGTTTATCTTCAACAGTTTCTCCTCCACTTTACTCCCAGTTATTTCAAGATTCTGTAGCTTACTGCTAGAGTTGAATACACCTCTGGCATTCCCTTTGCTGAATAACCCCTCATGTGTGAATGTCGATGCAAAATATTCATTTAGTTTGTTAGCTACCTGAGCAGGATCATCAACAGTTGACCCATCAATATCAAGTGGACCAATCTGATTCATCCCCTTCCTTCTAGAGTTTACATAAGTAAAGAACTATTTGCTGTTTTTCTTTGCATCCCTTGCCAAGGATTTCTCGTAATCTGCCTTCACCTGCCTAACCTCCTTTGTAACTTGGTTGCATATCAACTTGTATCCATCATAGGCTTCTGTGTCATGTGTTAATTTGTAAGTATCCCATGTATTTTTCTTCTCTGCCATATGCCTCATTAGTTCATCTGACATCCATTTTGGCCTTAACCTTGAACAATATTTCTTAGTTGGTATGTAAAGCTTAGTAGCTTCCAAGATAAGTTCTTTGAATGCTTCCCATTTTGAATTTGCTGTTGGTAACATCATCAGTTGGTCCCACTGTATAGAATTTAAATACTGTCTCAGTCCATCGTAGTCGCCTTTACGGAAGCAATAACCCTTCCCTTTACCCCTAATGGTAGTTACCTCTTTGAGTAAATCCCACTTCAGCACACTGTGATCACTGCCACCTAGTGGTTCATTTATCTGCAGATTCTTAATGCATGAAGAATCACTGCTGATAATCAAAACCAGAGTATTACTCCCTCTAGTTGCCTCCCGAACATGCTGATGTAGAAAAAATCATCCAATAAATCCACAAAAGCCCTGCTAGTGTGAGTAACCAGCCCCCAAATTCCAGTCAATATCTGGGAAATTAAAATCTCCCATTATAAGACTCTCTGATTTACTGGCCCACTCTATTTCCCTGTACAGTTCCTTATTATACTCATCAGAGTCATTAGGCCTATAGCACACTCCTACTCTCAATTTTGATCTCCCAATGCTTATGTAACACCAAACTGACTCAACACTACACTGTCCAGCGATGTCGACTGGCTTCACTTCCTTGGTTTTTATGTGTTTCTTAACTAATAGCATAACCCCTCCCCCTTCCTATCCTGTCTATCCTTTCTGTAGACGTTGTACTCCCCAAATTGCAGTTCTGCATCCCTTATATCTGTGTGACACCACGTCTCTGATATCCCAACAATATCTGCCTTCGATGTTTTGAGCAATACCTCAAATTCATCAAATTTATTTACTAAACTCCTAGCATTGGTGTACACGCAAGTATACCTGCACCTGTTTCTATTCTTAGCTACCCTAACACAACCCATGTGTTTACTTGTACCGCAATGGCTCCCAGCAGTCTCTGAAATACCATGCATCTTGTTTTTCAGGCTTCTGCTCATTCGAATAGAAGCAGTGCAAGAATCTCTTTTCACCTCTGCCAGTGGCTACTGTCAATCTATTGGTCTTTGTCTCCCCCAAGCTAGCAGTTTTCCGACCCACCTAACACTGCCTCGATAGCATCAGCAAATATTCTTGCACCCTTTCTATTTAAGTGTATCCCATCCCTGTAGAAGTAATCTCTCCTGTTAACAAGTACAGTCCAGGCTGAAAAAAATTCTACCCCTTGAGCCTTGCACAATCTTTCCAGGGCCGAATTGATCGACAAGGCTCTCATCATATACTCCCTCCTATCGTGTCTGGGCAGAATTGCAGACACTTTCAAATTCAACCCTAATTCTCGGCTTTTGTTCAACAGTGACCTGTACTTGTTAAGTAATTCTGCCGGTCTCCTACTTTTAATATTATTAGTGCCAACGTGTACAACTATATCACCTTTTGTGCCCTTAAAAGATGATATTCGCTCTACAACGTCATCAACCTTTGCACCTGGCAGACATACCCTGGTCCTGTTCCACCTATCTTTTTTACAAAGCACGTTCCCCGTTTCCCTGACAATAGTCACCAACAACTACTAGTTCCTTCGGGACCAGCGCATTCTGCCTTGGGGGTTGTCTCTGTGTCACGCGATGCCCAAGTGCAAGCTCTGGCGTTGATGTGGGCAGCTGAGAGCTTGATGGGCCCCTCAATTTAGTTTCTTCGAGGGCATCCACCCTGTCCTTCAAGCTCTCATATAGGCCCACAAGAACGCCGAGTTGTTGCCTGATATCGATACCCTCCTTGCATCGCGCACACACAAAGACATCCCTCTTGGCAGCATCATGTCCCGTACCCGATTGCTCTGCAAACATCAAGCAAACAGTGCATTTTTTAAGGCTGTGAGTCAGAGGACAACTGCCCCCCTCAGTTCTGCTCTGAGCCACAGCACTTCCATTAGCTTGAGCCTTTTGCTTTGCTGCTCTGGTCTGAGTCATGATTCTATTAAATTATTAATTAATTATGTTATGTTATTAATTATGTTAAATTAATTATATTACGTTTGTAATCTAAGTCGTTATATGTATTTATTTAAACGTACAATTTAACTGCTAACGAAGTTCAACTAACGCTATCTAGTACGGTATATAACTATCGTATCACAACGACGGGAAAGTTACGAATGGTAGCGGAGTTGAAACACGTGGAAACCCTTACCGATACTTTTATGCAATTACAAGGCCGAGTAAAGAATAAATACACCAAATTAATCAGAAAATCACAAATAATGTTATACTACTAAATTTAAATCAAAAGTTTTAGAAAAACAATAATTTCAAATCAATAAATAAGAAAAATCCACTTAGCGGCTTTGAACACGACCGTCTCCTAGTAGCCTCGTCAGCAGACAACATTTGGAGGGAATGGATAAGTGAAATGTGTTTTTTTTTTTTTTGGCTGATGCTGTATAAGCTTGATTTCTTGCATCTTATGCCACTACTAATGCTACTACCCCAAACCCCAGGGGGTAAATGGAAGCTGCAGTTTTTTGAAGCTCTAGGCACCTAGGTGGCTTGAACAGATGTACTACCCCTATTTAGTTAAAGTGACTATGCATACATCATTAGAATGAACAATCCAACATTTTCATCTCTTTGGCACTAACAAGTTGTCCAGAAAAATGACCAGCATTCTAAATTTTGTTCAATTTAGATCATAATTATTAATTTTTAAATGTTACCTGAGAAATATTTAAAACCTGTTGTAGGGTTTTAGTTACATCAGCAGCAGCTTGGACCATATTGAGCTGGGAATATCTGTAAATTGAGTATTCCGTGGCTGATTTGCTGTACAAAAAACCTGAGTTTCCAGGAGGAAAAAGACCAAGCTACCTTCATCTCAGCCACATTGTGAAAAATACTCATAAAAATTTGTCATTGATAGGATTCAAACTCAGATCTTTTCCACCCATTTGCAGGAAGGACTGTCATTATACATACTATGCTATACAAGAGGGCATTTAAATGCATCTGTTTATGGAATGAATGTATTTAATAGATAAGCCTTAAAAATTGTGTATCCTGGTTTGGAACAATAGTTCCTGACCTTTTTGAGTATAACAATCCCTTTATAACAAAAAAAAAAAAAAATTCTCACCTCCCCACTCACGATAACATTTGGTATCTGTTGACTGAGAAAATACATAAATGACAAAATACTACTGAGAATTCAGTAACTTGCTTTTAATAATTTGTATTTTACTAATTCATACTGCATATTTTGTTGGAACTAAATAAATATCAAAATCATAATGCTTGGGGCACACCAATCCCTTGCTATTACTCTACAGCTCTCATTTTGGGAACCGCTGGGATAGAAAGCGAACTATTTGATGGATGTCTCATATGTAAGAAAGTGTTCCATTGATTGTGAAATATGAGAATAAAATGAGAAAAATTTTTATACAAGTTGCGATGGATTTTTATTGAAATATATTTATCAGAATCATTCTTATCTTGATAATAAGAAATATATACAAAAATGTTAAAAAAGTTAGTCCAGTTTTTATTTACCTGTGGCAAATGCAATCACACTAAAATACGTTCATTGGTGAACTAACAGTAATAGTGGCATGTGATGCAAGAACGCAAGGGTATGAGCTTATGCAGCATCAGCCAAAAAAAAACACACCATTCCCTCCAAATGCCTGTCCAGTTCCTCCTTAAATTTATTTAACTTATCAACTTCCACAACGACAGATGGAAGTTTGTTCCAGCAATTAACCACTCGCTGGCTAAAGGCAAATTTCTGCATATCTATTCTACATCTGTCTTTTCTTAATTTGAATTTATGACCCCTTAGGTTCCTAATCTGAACAAGTGGAAGAATCCCATCAGAATTCAGCGTGCTCAACCCATTCAAGGCCTTATACACCTCAATCAGATCACCGCGCAGACGCCTAGTCTCCAGCCACTGCAATTTGCAGAACTTAAGCCTCTCTTGGTAAGAGGATCCCTTCATTCCTCTCACCAATCTTGTTGGCCTTCTCTGTACACGCTCAAGCAAATCTATATCCTTCCTAAAATGAGGCCTCCAGACCTGTACACAGTACTCAATGCGTGGCCTGACCATTGCCTTATACAGAGGGACAATCACCACCTTTTCACTGCTAGCAAAATTCCTATATATCATTGACAAAACCCCATGACCTGCCCTGGCAGCCTGTCTGCATTGCTCAGAGAACTTCATATCTGACTGCACAATTACTCCCAGGTCTTTTTCATTTTCTACCACCTTAAGTGTAGTACCACACAGTTGGTACGTTTCTCTGGGGTTACTTCTACCCATATGCAGTACTTTGCATTTGTCAAGGTTAAACTTCAGTTGCCACCTCTTAGCCCATCTGCCCAAATTATCTAGATCCTGTTGCAGTAGCACACTGCCATTACTGTCATTAACAACCTTTGTATCATCTGCAAACTTCGATACTAAGCCTGAGCCTGATATACCTTCATCAATATCATTAATAAGTATACAAAACAGAGGACCCAACACCGAACCCTGTGGGACTCCACTAATAACATTAGTCCATGAAGAGCAGCACCCATTAATTACCACCCTCTGTCTTCTCCCACTCAACCATCCTTTTATCCATTGCAGCAACTTACCCTTAATACCAATCTGCTCCAATTTGTACAATAGTCTTCCATGCGCAACAGTGTCAAAAGCTTTCCTGAAATCCAAATATATGATATCAAAATTATTTTTTGCATCCAGTTCCTTTGTAACCACATCATAATATTCTATCAAATTTGTCAGCCAAGACTTTCCCTTAACAAACCTATGCTGTGTCAGAATTATTACTGCAGTCTTGTCTAGATGATCCTGCAATGCATCTTTAACCAGTAACTCCATTATTTTACCCGGAACAGAAGTAAAACTAACTGGTCTGTAATTACTCGTGTCACCCTTCGATCCCCCTTTGTGAATTGGGGATACATTTGCACATCTCCAGTCCGTGGGAACCTCCCCTGAGTCCAATGATGCTCTCATAATTATGGCTAAGGGTTTGCTTAGTTGCTTTGCCGCCTCCTTTAATATAACTGGATAGATCCCATCCCCTCCCCAGGTGCCTTTCTTATGTTTAACTTCAATAATTTCTTAATTTCTTCTCCACTTTGCTCTCAGTTATTACAAAATCATTACGCACCCTGCTACAATTTGATAACCTTCTGCCATTTTCAAACCTTAATAACTCCTCATGTGTGAATGTAGATGCAAAATACTCATTCAGTTTGTTTGCTATCTGAGCAGGATCATCAACAGTCAAACCATCGATATCAAGTGGACCAATCAGATTCATCCCCTTCTTTTTAGCGTTTATATAAGTAAAGAAATCCTTGCTGTTTTTCTTCTCGTAATCTGCCTTCGCCTGCCTAACCTCCTTTGTGACCTGATTACAGACTGGCTTATATCTGCCATAGGCTTCTGAGTCTCTTGATAATTTATATGCATCCCATGCATTTTTCTTCTCTGTCACGAGTGTCATTAGTTCATTTGATAACCATTTAGGCCTAAACTTGAACAATATTTTTTAATAGGTATGAAACTTGTAGTAGCTTTTGAGGAGGGGGGATACAAGGACTAATAGATTAACAGTAGCCACTGGCAGAGGTGAAAGTGATTCTTGCACTGCTTCTATTAGAATGGGCAGCAGACTGGAAAGCAAGGTAATGCAGATTTCCAGGACTGCTGGGAGTCATTGCGATACAAGTAAACACATGGGTTGTGTTAGGGTAGCTAAGAATAGGAACAGGTGCATGTATACTTGCACGTACAACAATGCTAGCAGTATAGTAAATAAATTTGATGAATTTAAGGTGCTGGTCAAGATATCAAAGGCGAATATTGTTGGGATATCAGTCACACAGATATAAGGAATGTAGAACTGGAATTTGGGGAGTACAATGTGTACAGGGAGGATAGACAGGATAGGAAGGGAGGAGGGGTTATGCTATTAGTTAAGAAACAAAATCCAAGGAAGTGCAGCCAGCAGACATTGCTGGACAGTGCAGTGTCAAGTCAGTTTGGTGTGACATAAGCACTGGGAGATCAAAATTGAGAGTAGGAGTGTGTTATAGGCCTAATAACTCTGATGAATATAATAAGAAGCTGTACAGGGAAATAGAGTGGGCCAGTAAATCAGAGAGTCTTGTAAATGGGGGATTTTAATTTCCCGGATATTGACTGGAACTTGTGGGTTGGTCACTCACACACTAGCAAGGCTTTGGATTTATTGGATGATTGTTTTCTACATCAGCATGTTCGGGAGGCAACTAGAGGGAGTAATACGCTTGATCTGATTATCAGTAGTGATTCTTCATGCACTAAGAATCTGCAGATAAAGGAACCACTAGGTGGCAGTGATCACAGTGTGCTGAAGTGGGATTTACTCAAAGAGGTAACTACCATCAGTGGTAAAGGGAAGGGTTTTTGCTTTCGTAAAGGCAACTATGGTGGTCTGAGACAGTATTTAAATTCTATACGGTGGGACCAACTGATGATGTTACCAACAGCAAATTCAAAATGAGAGACATTCAAAGAATTAATCTTGGAAGCTACTAGGCTTTACATACCAACTAACGAGACATGTGGCAGAGAAGAAAAATGCATGGGATGCATATAAATTAAAGGGTGACATGGAAGCCTATGATAGATATAACCTGGTCTGTAACCAAGTCACAAAGGAGATTAGGCAGGCAAAGGCAGATGAGAAATCTTTGGAAAAGGATGCAAAGAAAAACATCAAACAGCAAAGAGTTCTTTACCTATGTAAACTCTAGAAGGAAAGGGATCAATCAGATTGGTCCACTGGATATTGATGGTTCAAGTGTTGATGATCCTGCTCAAGTGGCTAACAAACTAAATGAGTATTTTGCATCTACATTCACACATGAGGAACTCCTCATGTGTGAATGTAGAAGTTTAACTTCTGTTCCAGGGAAATTAATGGAGGCACTGGTTAAAGAAGCACTGCAGGATCATCTAGACAAGACTTCAGTTATAGCTCAGACACAGCATGGTTTTGTTAAGGGGAAGTTTTGCCTGACCAATTTGATTGGATACTATGATGTGGTCACAAAGGAACTGGATGCAGGGAATAACTTTGATATCATATATTTGGATCTTAGAAAGGCTTCTGATACTGTTGCACATGGAAGACTGCTGCACAAATTGGAGCAGTGTGGCATTGGAGGCAAATTGCTGCTATGGATAAAGGGATGGTTGAGTAGGAGAAGACAGAGTGGTAATCAATGGACACTGCTCTTCGTGGACTAATGTTATTAGTGGAGTCCCCCAGGGTTCAGTGTTGGGTCCATTGTTGTTTTCTGTATTTATAAATGATATTGATGATGGTATATCAGGCTTAATGTCGAAGTTTGCAGATGATACAAAGGTTGTCAGGGTTGTTAAGGACACTAATGACAGGACGCTGCTGCAACAGGATCTAGAGAAGTTGAGCATATGGGCTGAGAGGTGGCAAATGAAATTTAACATTGATAAATGTAAAGTACTACATATGGGAAACAGTAACCCCAGAGTATCAACTCTGTGGTACTACACTGACAGTAGTAGAGAATAAAAAGGACCTGGGGGTAATTGTGCAGGCAGATGTGAAGTTTTCTGAGCAGTGCAGATGGTCTGCAAGAGTAGCTTATGGTGTCTTGTCAGTGATATACGGGAATTTTTCTAGCAGGGATAAGGAGGTGATTATCCCCTTGTATAAGGCAACGGTCAGGTCACACCTTGAGTACTGTATACAGGTCTGGAGGCCTCATTTTAAGAAGGATATAGAGCTGTTGGAACGAGTACAGAGAAGGGCAACAAGATTAGTGAATGGAACAAAGGGTTGCTCTTACGAAGAAAGGCTTAAGTTTGCAGATTACAGTGTTTGGAGACTAGGCAGATGCGAGGTGATCTGATTGAGGCATATAAAGCCTTCAATGGTTTGAGCATGCACAATTCTGATGGGATTCTTCTCCTTGCTCAAAATAATTACCTGAGAGGGCATAAATTCAAATTGAGGAAAGACAGTTGTAGGATAGATGTGCGGAAGTTTGTCTTTAACCAGCAGGTAGTTGATAGCCTAAATAAATTTAAGGCTGAGCTGGACAAGTATTTGCAACAAACGGAGGGGTGAAATAGGAGTGTTTTTTTTTTTTTTTTTTTGGCTGATGCTGCATAAGCTTGCTTTCTTGCATCATATTCCTCTACTAATGTTATTTAGAAGGTGGGAACCAAGCATATTCAAGGACAATCTGCAGTAGATAAGCACACAATATGTGTGCCACAGAAAACCTAAGAAAGTGGGAAGAAAAGGTTAAACAATATAGAATATTATTAAAGGGGACAAGATTATGGATACCAAATCCAAGAATAATCCAAGATTCACAATCATAGTTTACAAGATTTGGCAGTGCATATTATCAGAAAAAAAATAACAATATTAAAAATGAATGCATAAAAATTAGCATTTTATTGCAAATTAAGAGAAATGGCTGATTTTATCACAAATGTAATGAATCATAAATTATCAGTGAATTCTTGCATGCATTCTACTGTAATATTTCCAGATTAACATGATATTCATTTATTATTTAAACTGTTCAAAATCTCATTTTCTCTATGCGTACATTCTGTAAGTCCGCAATGACAGCGAGTAGGGCCCACCAAATAATTACTATGTGAAATTTTGCAGAAGCTTATACTTTTACTCTAGAGAAATAACATTATGCATATTTTTTCTCTCCTTCTCAATATTGTAGTTGAAATTGTTCAAATGAACGCAAGTGTCAAGAATATCACATTAAATAAATATGTTATTTTGCTTGTCTCTATATTTATCTTAATTTTATTTCTATATCACATAAAAACATGTTTTGAAAAGTAGATTTTCCCCCTCTCAAAGTGTAAAAAGCATGTACACACCTACATGCACAGTTTTTATTTTTTAAAGATAACAGACTGGAGAAAATCAAATACTTTGTAAATACAGAAAATATATTTTAACCTCAGTTTTTGTTGCAACATGTATAAAACATCGGTACTTTCTTTTATATTCAAAGGGTATAAAAGGTTTGTACCTTGTACATATTATTTATTAGGGAAATAAAGCTGCAAAAATTTACGTCCAGCTTTGTTATTTATGCATTACACACACATCAATCAGAAAAAAAAAAAAAAAAAAAATGCTAAAAAGCTCACAAATCTGTATGCATATACAGAGTAAAAATTAATATAAATCAAGGAATAAAAACAGCTGTGTACTGTGCTCTTACCTTTCACCAGGGTTGTCCAACAACTGGCCATACACGTCACTGACTTCTCGTCATTTACAGGGGGAGAAGGGAGATCAGTGAATAATCAGTCTTCCTATTATACAATCACTGATAATGAATGATAAAACGATGATTACAGGAAAGTTTCCCACAGGACTAGTGAACTTTTGTCAGTGGATTAATCATTTAGCATGTGTGTGTGTGTGTGTGTGTGTGTGTGTGATTTCCTTTCTGAGCTCTGTGGAGTATGCACATATATACGATTTTGAAGGAGATTGTTTTGATGCAGTGTCAATGAACTATACCTGTATATGTACAAACTGTCTTTAAATTTTACAGGGATGTGGCACCATCTATTAACTGTTTAAAAGTAATCGTAACCATTTTTATATTTATGATAGTTTCAAAATTGAGCATATCAGGGTGTAACCTTTTTACAAGGGTCAAGATGATGTACACTTCTATAAGCCAAAACTGAAGAAATTCTCTGGAATTCCATCACAGAAGTTGATAAAACTGAATCAAGAAATACATATATAAATGCATGGGATACTATGCAATTAAAAAAAAAATAAAAATAAATATATATATAGGTAACCCTCGTATAAACAGTAGTTAGGTTTCTATAAAATCTTGTGTAGTGCAAAACTGTGTTATATGGGGCTAAGAACCAGTACAAAAAGGGGGAGGGGAGTAACGTTCCAAAAGCTAACAAAAATACACAATCTTTCTGTGTCATCGGCATTGAAAACTTTTCTTTTTTTTTTTTTTTATGTAAACCCCAAACATGAGAGGTTGTTGTTTGTTATTTGGTTTTTAGGAGCATTAGCAACTAAGGCCATATTGCTCCGGTGATATGCGGTGGTCATTCCCCGACCTTTCCGCATCTTCCGTATTTGGTGGTTACGGGCTCAAACCCCGGTCTAATCAAGAAGCGTGTGCTACGCACTGCTGCTCCTGCCCACCACACACGAGAGGTATTAGAACCTATAGTACTTAGTACCATGCTTGGGTTTGAGGTTGAGAAGACGAAAGAAGATATTTGTTGATATTGGACTTGAACTTCTGTAGACTGTAATTTTCTGGAAATACGTACGAAGGAAGGTTGTTCCAAAAAACGGCAGTTGAATGAATAAACGAGGAAGATGAAAATTTGGTTCTGTGAGTTTGAAGTTGGACAGTAAATGGATGTTGGCTGGTGGCTGCACGTGTTCGGACCGTTTTGAAGGAGAGAGCGGGAATTATAGAAGCCAATTCAGAAGAACAGTGCCAATGGAAATATCTGTAGAAGAGGCATGCAGCAGAAACAGTACATCTATGAGACAGCAAGTGAAGAGACTCTGTTAGAGATGAATCATTAATTAACCTAACTGCCCTCTTCTGAATGGAATCAAGAAGACTGAGAGAGGTTTTGGGGGCACCACCCAAATGTGGGAACAATATTCTATGGTAGGGCAGATTTGCAATTTATACAGAGTGAGCAGCTGTTTGGAAGAAAAGTAACGCTGAGAGCAAAAGAGAAAACCAAGTTTTTTAGATGCAGAGGAAGCAATATTTGTAATATGCTTGTGCCAAGAGAGATTAGAAGTCAGGGTAATCCCCAAAAGAGATATATCATTTTGCCTAGAAATCGGAGTGTCATCAAAGATAAGCATAGGAGGAGCAGAAGAATCCTTTTTGCGAGATATAAGACAAGACTGAGTTTCAGAAGGATTGAAATCAACTAAACTCTCTTTGCCCCACTGGAGAATTACCTGAAGATCGGCATTTAAGGAGTTGGTAGCAGATTTTCAAGAAGTTGAAGCTGATTGAGCAGGGCAAGGTTTCTCAAAATGGAAAGTGGAATGCAATGTGCTATCATCAGCAAAACTATGGATAGGATTTCCAGTCAATGGAAGAAGGTCATTAATATACAAGAGGAAAAGAGTGGGGGAAAGAACTGAACCTTGGGGGACACCGGCATTAGTGGAGAAGTTAGAAGACAGAGAGCCATCTACCATCATCCTCAGTGAGCGATTAGAGAGAAAACTGGATAACCAATTACAAAAAACATTTGGCAAACCATAAGATGGAAGTTTGTTTAGAAGACCTTTATCCCAAACACGATCGAAAGCCTTTGAGATGTCAAGAGCAACTACTTGTGTTTCACTGAACTTTTTCATTGGATTTGTCCATAAATGGGTAACATAAGCCAGAATATCACCAGTGGATCGACACTGACGGAATCCATACTGGCGATCATTGATCAGACGGAAGGTTTCTAGGTAGTTTAAGAGTTGGCT
The DNA here is from genome assembly GCF_048544385.1 of Mastigoproctus giganteus. NCBI lineage: Eukaryota > Metazoa > Arthropoda > Arachnida > Uropygi > Thelyphonidae > Mastigoproctus > Mastigoproctus giganteus. The sequence continues at coordinate 210,400,119 of NC_143579.1, forward strand.
GTTAATTGATTTCTCCATTACTTTAGAAAGAGTAGAAGTAATTGCAATGGGACAACAATTGGATGGGAGGGATTTGTCACCCTTTTTAGGAACTGGCTGGATATGAGCAAATTTCCAAGCAGAAGAAAAAACACCTTTGGAATAAGAAAGTGAAAAAAGGAGGCAAAGAATAGGAGTAAGTTCAGGAGCACAGGTTTTGAGAACAAGTAGAGAAATATCATCGGGACCTGGAGCTTTCTTAGCATCAAGATTCATCAAAATCCTTCTGACATCCTTTTGACGGAAGGCCACAGGAGGCATTGAACGGAGTGTGTTGCGAATGGTGGGAGGTGTTTTACCAAGATCATTAATACATGAGTTGGAAGAAAAATGGGATGCTAGAAGGTCAGCTTCATCCTTGGCTGAAGTGACAACAGAACCATCTAGTTTGGACAGAGGTGGGAGCAGAGATGGGCAAAAGTTGCGGCCAATAGCTTTGGCAAGAGACCATAATGCTCGGCTACCATTAGGGAAAGAAGCAAGTTTTCTACTCTTAGCCTGTTCAAACTCTAGTTTGGACTGATTAATAACTGTTTTACAATTGTTGCAAGCTTTGGTGTAGGCAGAAAATGAAACTGAAGAATTAGAAACAAGCCAATTACACTATGCAATATTCTTCTCTTGAACAACCTTAGCACATTTATTGGAAAACCAAGATTTAGATAAAGGACGAGATTTTAAAGTGGAGTGTGGGATAAAGGATTCCATTCCTGCAAGAATAATTTCACTGACACGATCTGAGTAAACGTTGACATCAGAAGTTTTGAAACAGTAATCCGACTAAGGAAAAGAAGAAAATAAATCTCGCAGGTCATCCCATTTTGCATTCTTGTAATGCCAAACAACACGAGGTTGGGAATAGCCATGAGATAAAGGCTCCATCGGAGAAGAGACAATCACCAAGTTGTGATCTGAAGTGCCTAAAGAACCTCACTTCAACCGTGTAATTAGAAGGGTTGTTTGTGAGAAAAAGATCAAGCGGGTTGGCTGTATGATTAGGATTGTCTGGTATTCTTGTAGGTAAATGAACAATCTGTGCAAGGTCATTAGCAATTGTAAAAGCCTCAATCTCGACCAGCTGGATCAGTGTGACTATAAAACGGAAGCCAGCTGGTGTTGTGAACATTAAAATCACCAAGGAAAGTTACCTCACTGTTAGGAAAGTTAGAATAGAGGAAGTCAAGTTGCAAAGAGAGGAAGTCAAAGAGCTCCAAGTGATTAGTGGAGTTGGGAGAACAGTAGAGACAACAGATAAATTTGACACAATGAGGTAGAGAGATCTTAAGCCAGAGAACATCGAAGAGAGGAGATTCCAAATATACAAGTCTCTGACAGGGAATATCAGAACAGACATATGCACAAGTACCACCTTTGAGGCAAAAGGAATCATACAGCAAATAATTTGGGCATCTGAAATGAGCAGTAGTTGAATCAACCGATAACTGAGATTCTGTCAAAAAACGTACATGGGGTTTGGCAGACTGCAAGTGGAAATGGACATCGTTCAGATTAGAATTGAGACCACGTATATTTGTAAAATGGATTAGGAAGTGTATCCGTGCTCTTCAATAATTTTTTGAAATTTCCCAGCATACTTCTTGGCAGCTTCATTATCAGCCAATGCACTTTCCCTTGAATGCTTATGTTACATAACGAGAAGCTGTTTTTAAATCGCTCAAACCATCCCTTTACTGGCAACAAACTCTGGGTTAACAGAAGATTCTCCATTTTGTTTTAGATGGTTATAAATTTTTAGTGTCTTTTGTTTAATTACATTTCTGTCTAATGGGATCCGTTTTTTACTGCTATCATCAATCCAAATACTGAGTGCTTTTTCCATTTTCTAAATTATTGGCACTTGTGAACAAGCTATCATATTTGGGAAAATTAAAGATCCTTCATCAACAGCAGTTCTAATTTTCTGTTCATTTTTTTAATGGTCTGGATTGTTGCTTCATTTAAACTTTTTGCAATGCATGATACCTTCTCCCCATTTTTTATTTTCCTTAGGCATAATTTAGGGCTGGAATTTAATTCACAACAAAGAAATTATTCTAATACGGTTTTTAAGAACAGAGTTTAGTAATACCTACCTGGAAAAATTTATAAACAATCAAATAAAAACCAAAATAACCTTACAAAAACCTTAAAAGTCATGAGCTGCATGCTTTTAAGTCAATTTTTTATGATCCCAAACAAGCACAAGTTCAATAGCATAGAACCTAACACATGAATTTCCCAACAAAATAAAATACAAGGATTTCCCAATAATTTTTTTTTTTGCATAACAACTAGTGAGTCAACAGTAGGGATTCACAAAAAAAAAAAAAAAAAAAGGAAATGTTGAAAAATTACATCCAACGTAGGGATCTCCCTGCACGAAAGCTCAAAAATACCGTTATACAAATTTGCCACAATTCTCTAACCGTGTTAGAGCAAAACCATGTTGTAGAAGTACTGTGTTATACAGGGGTTGCCTGTATATAAATAAATAAAAAATTTAATTTAATTTCATTCCTTTAAAAATATAAAAAGTAGCTAGTTGTTATACTTATGTTTTTTTTTTTAATTTACTTTTAATCTTGATTTTATTTTTGATGATAATCTCATTGTAACATTTGATATAAAGTCATTTAAAAACATTTACATACAGTTTTTCAGTTTTTATAGAACTTCCAGATTCCCTGAGAAACAGCTTACTCTAGTGGGCTTGCATACTGCCAAGAAACCCATTTGCAAAAGGGTTAATTACTAATAACAGCAACTGAATAGTGCTTGCTAATTGCCTGCTCACTAAGAGTAGAGAAATTGTAACATGCATCAAGTAGAATTTCCCACGAGAACTGTGGCCAGAGTCAGATGATTTTATATTCACCTTCAATTTGGTGTTTTAACAGAATTGCTACATACAAAAGTGGCTGGAGTAATAAAAGCACAGATAAAGCAATTAAAAAAATATATACATATATATGTATATATTTTTTTAATTGCTTTATCTGTGCTTATATATATATATATATATATATAGGTATTTTGTTTCTACAATAATACATATAAAAATATGAAAGTACTAGAAGTGAGGCATAGCAGATGATTTTTTACAAAAAAAGTGTAATGACTTGGGTGACCCTTGCAAGAGATCAGCAAATACAGGCTGGCCTCGATTAATGCGATTAATTCATCCCGCAAGCGCATCGCGCAAAACGGAAATGCATTAATCGAATATAATAATCAATAGGAAAAATTATAATTGGTCCTTGACCTTCTGGAATATCCATAAAGAATTTTAAAAATACCTTTTAAATAACTTTTTAACTGTATACAATGTAAAAGATAATGAAAATAATTATGGAATTAAATGTTTATTGCATAAAACAGCGGTTCTCAAACTGTGTGCCGCAGAATATTTTAAATTTTCGAGGGAAACAGCGTTACTCGACATCTGTTGGACACCGCTTGAACTACTAACTCGGGGTAGTTCACAGTTTCAACATTTCTTATTAAGTTGTTTGGACATAACTACTAAATGGAACTGTTAGGTATTTCTTTTGGTCTGGGTGCGCCGTCAAAAAGTTACTGAGACACTAAGGGTGCCGTGAACCAAGAAAGTTTGGGAACCTCTGACATAAAATACATAATGAAGAAATGACTGTTGCGGAAATATTCAATTTCTGATAGCTGACAACAATCTTCTCTGGGCCCCAGCGAAGGTATTTAAAAATTAGAATTTAAAAGACTTAAAAGAATTTAAAAGTCTGTATTGACTTTATTAGCGGGAGACGAACAAGTAACACATCTTCTTCCGATGGTTGATGGAACACACCCAGGCGGGTAGCAGGCAAACGTTTGTTTATTGCCCGTCCGACTCGTGGTAAGCTTAACGTGCGATTCAAATTTTTTTCAACTATCTCATAAAAAAAAAAAAAGAGATCGCGTTAACTGGAAGTTTGCACCGTGTAAAGTTAAAACTGGTATAATTTTTTCAAATAGCGGTAACTGAAAAACGTGTTAATCAAACTCGTGTTATGCAAGGCCTGGCTGTATAGAGGAAGTCACCTGTTAAATGAATGAATAATCAATGATCTAATGTACTGTCCTCTGTTGGCATTACAATGCTTCATCCCTCAACTTGTTTACAAAAGTTTGATGAGATCCCTATTTCAAATGAAAAAGTACCTCCCATCCAAGTAACTCTGGGTTTATCAGCTTGCACAACATGCACATCAGCCCACAGAAAAGCATACTTGCACAGATAAAATACACATTGGTCATATTAAGACTAGTCACCCAACAAGCTGAGAAATTGACTTAAAAAAAAAAAAAAAAAAATATCCCTGCTCACAACAATGGGCATGTTAAAATAGATGGCAATTTTACATGCACATGCAAAATTGCCATCACACACAAACACACAGTATAAATTGCATGTGTATAAATTTATGGCAGTAGAAATCCTACATCTGTTTAAAACTGAACTTTGGTCATGACGAGTTAAAAAAAAAAAAACTTTATAACAGAGAATGTGTTAAGTCTGCAAGAAAAATTAAATCTTACACCACCTTTGTTCAAATTACAAAGTGAAAAAAACCACTACACTGTCATGGTGGATGACTGCATCTGTGATGGATAGGTGATGCAGATGTCAGTACAACACTAATTTCTAGGAAGAGCTTTTGTTCCTCCCCATACTGTTTTTCTATTTGCATTTCTGTTTTTACAAATGTTTTCAAAATTTTAAAAATTTAGTAGTTCTATATCTTATTTCTGAAAAATATAATCTTCATTAAGAAGCCATTCCAGTGGTGTGAGTAAGTTTTAATCTGAATTATAGTATTCAGATTAAAAAAGTTTAATAACTAGCTTTTAAAAATAAGACTATGTTGAAGTTCTAAAACAGAACAGTCATCAAACAAAACAAAAAAGTAAAATTTAATATAAAAATCACATGTATAAACATATATAACCACTTTCAGTTATTAAGACATTTATTCCAGCACTAATATATTTACAATGTTTTCCTTTAACAAGAATAGTTATTTTCCTTGCCACAATTACCTTTCTGTGGGGTGGGAGGGGGGGGGGAAGAATTACGCACAGTAACAACAGCAATTCTGCCTTTTTATGGAGGGAGTTGTTCAGAATATGAAAATTTATTAGAGGCTCCCATAAAAGACTTTAAATAGCATAATTTACAGCTGATGTCGCAGCTTTACAGAGAACATTTCGGTAACCTCCTGATTTTTTGATCATATTTTACAAATGCTGAAAAGCCTTCCTCACACTGAAGGATCAATTCCATCTATCAAATGGAAATTCTAGATACTTAAACAATTAGCATTTTGATGCCTTGAATTTATAAATGGCATTAAATTGTGGATTTACACAACAAATGCCAGCATAAATTAAGATTTTTTTGTTCTTAACATATATATTCATAGATACTCTAAAAGAGCACATAAAATAATGAAGCAGTAAATCAACAAAAGTAACTAAATAAAAATCGTGTATATACATACACGCAACAGTATGTTTAAAGGTATCTATAAACTGCCAAAATATTTTGCTTGTTTTATATTTAGTCCATTTCTTTTGTTTTTTAAACAGGCCAGACTACTTTCGGAATGTTAGTAATTACCACATCTCACTTGAAATAATCAAAATTCTTTCAAGATTCTAGTACTTTGAGTACTTGCAACAATTTGGATACCCCGACATAATAACTTGTTGATGGCATGGTTGCATAAGAATGTCACTATGCAACCCAAATCCTTTGTTGTCCACCTTTCCTTTTCTTCCTCCTCTGCACATGTATGTGTGATTAAAAGTTTCTTATATGAGGAGGAATAGGAATACTGAATATATTTCCCAACAATAAAGAATTAATATTGCTATCCTCATAGTGTTTTACTTGATGAAGGACATAAAAGCATCTTCATTTCATCTAACACACTTGACAGAAGCTGGCTGTTTGTGCTCTTACCGTCTATACTGAGGCGATTGGGGTTCTAGAAAGGAAAGAAAAAAAAAAAAAACATTTGAATATTTCAGAATACAGATGAGAAACATTTGCTTAAAAAAATTCTGTTAAATCAGTATTACGATTTACAAATTTATTATTATGCTAAGAATTTATACTATTATATAGGATTATTACTGTAAATAATGAACATGGAAAAAAGAAAACCTGTCTTTATAATTAGTATTAGTACTGGAAAAACAAAGACAGTAAGCTTTTGTAGCATCAGCCAAAAAATAGTAACTAATCAGTGTTTCTGATTTAATATTATTATGATTAATAGGCATTTATGTCATTTTTTGATTAAATCAATATATATGTTAAGAATTGATTGGTGTGGGTTGCTAGTATAATTTTTGGAAAGCAAAGTTTTTTTAATACTATAAACACGAGCATTGGGAAAAAAGAAAACCCATCTTTATATTACAGAAGAAAAACCCTTCACATCAATGAGAAATCCTGGGAGTGAAGTTGAAAAAAATGTAATTAATGATGTTGAAATTTCACATGTTTATTTAATGAAAAAACTTTCGAGCCTACAGGCCAGTAAGGCTCCTGGGGTTGATAGCATTAACCTATAATCTTAAGGGAGGCGGCAAGTGAGTGCATTGAACCATTGAGGCTAATTATGAGAGCATCACTGGACTCGGGAGTGATCTCGCTGGATTGGAAAAGTGCCAATGTACCTCCAATATACCTCAAGATATGAAAAAGTCTAGACTATGTATAAGTTTAGTTTATCCATCTGAGAATAATATTCTGTTAATTCAGATTTGGCTATGTATTATTGATGCTATCGCACTAAACTTAAAAATAATCTAGACTTTTTCATAGCTTGAGGCTTTAGCCTTAAACGCTTTATAGTCTAAACACATCATACACCATCACGCATCTCTCATATTGTGGAGTTATACTTCATAACTGTTTTGCCCTCATTTCATCACTTGGGTACTTACCCACCCACCCACTGAAGAATGGCCAAATAGCTCTGAAATGGTGCCGTCTTGGCGGTGGTATCCACCTGAGAATAAGTAACATTAGTCTTCTCCTCAGGTGAAGCATTACTTATTCGACATAGTGCAATATCATGGCAACTCGTGAAGGTATTCACAACGAGTTACCATGATAAGTTATATCACATTATGAGATATATCTTAAAACAATGCCGTTTTGCAAATATTCTGTTAATTCAGATTTGGCTATGTATTATTGATGCTATCGCACGAAACTTTGATGCTATCGCACTAAACTTATACATAGTATAATCTGGTTAGCTATTTTGACAGAGTTACTCAAGAGACTCAGGGAATAATTTCGATGTTGTTTATTTGGATTTCAGCAAAGCATATGACTCAGTTCCACATGAGCGGTTACTTTTTAAGCTGGAACGGGTTGGAATCACAGATAAAATCCTTAGATGGATAGCAGGGTGGCTTCAGGGCAGGAGGCAGAGGGTTGTGATAAATGGCTATTCCTCAGATTGGGTTGATGTAAGAAGTGGGGTTCCCCAAGGATCAGTATTAGGTTTGGTTTGGTTGTTTTGTTGTTTATTGGCGCATTGACAATGGAGATCATATCAGTATTAGGACCACTGTTGTTTTTAATTTTCATAAATGATATTGGTGAAGGGATAGAGAGCACGATGTCTAAATTTGCAGATGATGTAAAGATTGGTAGAGTAGTTAATGATTGCTGCCAAGCAGAGCTTCTTCAGAGTGATCTAGATAGACATTAGACTGGGGTTCGATGCCGTGCCTACCAAATACGGAGGATGCGGAAAGGTCAGGGAATGACCACTGCATATCCCCGGAGCAATATGGCCTTGGTTGCTAATGCTCCTGAAAACAACAACAACATCTAGATAGACTTCAGAGATGGTCAGAAAATGGCAGCTATGCTTTAATCCAGCAAAGTGTAAGGTATTGCACCTGGGGAACAGTAACCCCAAAATAACTTATACACTTGGCGGAGTTGAACTAAAGCCGGTAGTGGAGGAAAGGGACTTGGGTATTATGATACGGTCAGATATGAAGTTCTCTGAGCATTGTAGACTGGTTGCAAGGAGGGCCCATCGTGTCCTATCGAGGATTTCTCAAACAATCACTAGTAGAGATAAGGACGTCATAATCCCATAATATCAGGCTATTGTTAGACCACACTTGGAATACTGTGTTCAAGTATGGAGACCGCACCTAAAGAAAGACATTGTTCTTCTTGAAAGGGTCCAAAGACGGGTAACTCGCCTGGTGAGATACGCAAAAGGGCGTTCATAAGAGGAAAGACTTTGAATATGTGGGTTGTAGAGCTTGGAAACTAGGCACCTTAAAGGAGACTTGATTGAGATGTTTAAGACTCCGAGAGGCATAATCAAAATGAATAAGCATGAAATTTTCACAATTATAAATGATTCTAGAACTAGGGGCCATAATTTCAAGTTATGGGGGGAGTTGTTTAGATTGGATCACAGGAAGTTTTATTTTAGCAGCGAATTATAAATTACTGGAATAAGTGACCTAAATGGGTGGTAGACACTGACAGTCTGGGGAAATTCAAAGGTCAGCTGGATAATTACCTAAGGGAGGAGGGAAATGCATTGGTTGTCCATTTCCTTTTCTCTTATTAATTTTTATTATTATTATTTTTTAAAATATTATTATTAATTTGTTTTTATTCTTTTTATTTTATTTTATGTATTTTTTGTTATTTTATTATTATTATTTATTTATTTTATTATATTTTTTGGTTGGTGCAGCATAAGCCATAGGCTTCCTTGCACTATGTGGCCATTGCTAATACTAATTAGTATTAGAACTGGAAAAAACAATGTGAGGAAGTAAGCTTTTTTAGCATCAGCCAAAAAAAAAAAAAAGATTAATTAATTAATGTCACCTTTCCTCATTTCACGTAACCATTTCTTTCAAGTATTTCTCTAATTTCTCTTTAAATTTAGATAAACTTCTAACTTCTACAAGAATAGGTACGAGCAGTCAATCACTCTTTGAAGGAAAATTTTCAGACATTCAATCTACAATTTTATCCTCTCCTTCAATATAAATTTAATCCTTCCCCTTTGTGTATGTTACATGACTAAGAGCAAAGATGCCCTGCATTTAATTTACTCAGCTGGCTTCCAAACATTGTAACTTACAGAACACTGCCTCCCAATGAGAATTCCCCTTTGTGCATTTAACCATTTTTTGCTCTTCTCTGTACCCACTCCCAACAGGTCTATATCTTTCCTGGAATGGTGTCTCCAAATCTGTATGGAAGATTCAAAATGTGGCCTAGCTACTGCTTTATATAAATAAATAACCATCTCTTTGCCTCTGTTTTGTATTTACATGCTAAAATTTTACAATCTGCATTTTTCTTATATACATAAATTAAAGACAGTCTCCTTAAACAAAAGAATATGACAATTATTGCTTCTGTCTCTCATAGATCATGGAAGGGGGAAGCTCTGGTGTACAGTTCAGTGGGAGGGGATTTGTTTGTGTTCTTTCTCAGTGGTTCCCAAGCTTTGGTCATTTGAGTCAAACCTAAAGAGTGACAACCAACTGAACTCAATGAAACTATTTCTAAAATTGCAGCAAATTTGAAGAAAGTCTTGGGTAACACAGTTTGATAAGTCCATGCACCATTCTGGAACATCACCAATAGTATGGCATGGGGTATTATTCTGTTAAAACAAACATAGGTCTGTACCAGAGAAGTTCAGCCCACCTTTCAAACCCATCAGTACCATACACTACCCTCCAAAAAAGTATTTTGATACACAATGGCACATCAGTAACCCTTTTCATGCTGCTCTGGTACACAATACACCCACCTGGGTCAGCTTTCCACTAATGAATGATAGATTACTACAATCCATTCCTCCAGCAGAACAGTGACCAGTTAACCCACTGACGTAGGGCATGGTTTGGCCTTCACTTGACATTTCACTTCATTCCACAGGTGTTACACAATGGGCTTCTGCACTAGACATTCCAACTTTTGTACATTCATGTTCATGTACCATTCTGGAATGTTACCAATACAATGTTCAGGATTCCTTGCACTACTAAAGCTACTACCATGTGAAACAGTTCTGCACCATAACACCACCTCCTCTGACATTGAATGTTAGTACAATGCACTGTGGCAAAAAATATACTCCAGGCGTCCACCAAAAACCTGCCTACTGAATAAGAATAGGTTGTAACGAGATTTGTCGCGTTACAGAACTGATTTTCACTGCTCTATGGGTGAATTATGGCATCTGTTCCATCATGTGCAATGTGAGACTGCCAGTTGCAGTTGGCAATGTTTGGCTTGAGCATCATTGCTTTCTAAAGGCTGTGGAGATGCACATATATGGTGTGTTTCTATAGATTTCAACTCCTGTTTATTGCTTGAACTCCAGGTTGATGTTTCCCAGGGATATCTGATGAGAGTGTTATATTAAGTACCCACTAGTCATGTGTATGAACTTCCACGAACCTTCCTGCTTGTTGCTGGGTGTGTCATGCTAACATCATCGATAGTTAACAATTGCCTGCACCATTAGCAATTCATTTAACTGCTGATGGTGTAGGCCATCAGCAATTAATGAATTTACAAGCCAGTATATGTAGCAACTGAGAACACCTCACTTGAAATCAGTATACTTATTTCAAATTAGTTGTTCATGCCATGACAAGAACAACTAATTTCTGTGGCACTGCACATGGATGTGTTACTGACTCTGCAGAGTTATGTTTCTGACTACATTTATGTTTTTGACAGATGTATTCTGGACTTGTTATGAAAGGCTTTGAAGCTTACCAACATTTTGTATGTATACATATCTGTTCAATCATTAATCTTTTTATCTTATTGTGCTAAAAACTGCATTTTTGTATTGCATAAAAGGAAAATAAAGTTTAGTGTGTTTTTTCATATTTTATTGGCATATTTACTATTTTCCCCCGAACTTTCTATTTTCTGTACGACTTGAGCCTTTCCAGTGATACTTTTCAAGAATGTATTACCCATAGTAGAGAAGGGATTACTGGGCAATATACTTTTTAGATTATATAATATTAATGTTGGATATAATTAAAATCTTAAACAAAAATACTTAAAAATATACTTACTAAGTGCTTGACTAGTAAACATATGTGATCATCTTGGATGGAGCGGCTATACAATGAGGCACTTAGTCCTACTTGCTCTACAACTGCAAAATTAGAGAAAATATCTTAAATAAAAGGATAAATAATTTAATCAATTGCAACCTTAATTTCATGTTAAAAAAATTAAAGTTGGAAAAAGGTATTCTCTCTTTTATTTAGATGTTAACAATGGAATTTATCACAATCAACTACTATGAATTAACTGTAATAAAAACAGTAATGAAGAAATGATGTAAACAGGGTAGTGTAAGTTTCTCAATTAGCAGTCAGAACATGCCCTCACTGCAACCATTTGCATCCCAAAAGATATCCTCAAGGGATGATGATATGTTTCTCAACCAGAAAATTCCCTCTCCAAGGAGATCTTTGGGAGCGTGATTTTTTCTATCTTGCTTCTAAATGACACAAATAAAGCTCACATAATCAATAAATAATAAAAACGACTATAACAAACAAACCACAAGAACAGGTGTACAAAACTCTTAAGATGTTTTGTACACCTGTAAAAAAACTATCACCAAAACATAAAAGGTTCTCAAGTATGGCATTGTTTCTAACATGTACTATTTTTTGTTATGCATCCCTTTAATTTCCCTGATCTCTATGTACATGTTGTCACATCCTATTTATCGTGTTAATAACAAATGAATGACAAACACTGAGACTAATATCTTACACTTATTTGAGGCTACTGTTCTGCTGAAAACCAAATCTAAAATGCCCACTTACAACTACAGCATGCTTACAATGGATATTGCAGAAATGATGCTTCAAAATAAATACAACTCATCAAGAATAATTTACAAATACTAGGTGACAGAGGTGATTGACTAATGGAATAAATAGATGCAATGGAGACAGTCAGTGGAGATAGAAATGAACATCAAGAAATGTGTAGGTAATAGCTGTTTATTTCTCTTCATAATTTCATTACAGAGTTCTTTATAAGGTATACAGCAGTTTCAATTTTCTTTTCATGGTTGGGCTTTGGTCCATAAAAAGATCAGCCTAACAATTCTGGCATTAATTTCACTACCCGTTTTTAAAATTTTTGCTATTGCTACTATAAAGCTGTTAAGGCAAAGTTCAATGGGCAGTTCCTCTAAATGTTTGGTGGAACTATCCATTTAACCTATCTCCAACATTAGAGGAGAGGTTCAATGACACATTCTGGCTACAGTTTCTTTCAGCAGCAGCTGTTTAATGTCATCTATATCTCTCAGAATATTGGTCTTCCCAGCAATCCAAAGCAGTTATAGAAGGATCAACCTCAACTGTTTCCAAGAGATATGGCTGGAGTACTACTATCAATGATATTTTAATGATAAAAATGACAAGTGAACTTATTATCACAGTGGCTAAACAGACAAATGGCCAAAAGTGTGAATATTTACATTCACACTTTTGGCCATTTATCTGTTTATTGACAATAGCCAATACTGTTTTATTTAATTACTGAATAGTTATTGATTTTGTTAATTTAACATTACAATAAGTTTTGATGTAATATTTTTCTCCTTGCATATTAAAAATAAATAATACATGTATGTATGTATGTTCAAAAGTAATTACAGAATTTAACAAATATGAGATAGTAAGAGTTGCATTTTTTTTTTTTTTATAAAACCTAAACTCAATGATAATTTGCTGAATATCAATCTCTGTATTCTCCACGAATAAGCAAAATCGCAACTGATTAAATTTTCACAATTTGTTATATATTTTTAAATTTTATATAATATGTAGACAGTAAAGGACACAAATTGCAATTGTAAATTTTTCACAAAACAAGCATTAGAACTGGAACAATTGCCCCACAGATGGAATTTGGTTAATAAAATGTCCAAAAATGAGTAACTACTATTTTACATTTGGTGATCACTGAACCACCTACCTGATACCATGTTGTGCCACCATTCACATGGATAACAGCCACTATTCATCTAGGCAATGACTCCATTAGATGTTTGAAGACATCCATAAGGATCTGTACCGGTGCTGCCTGCACGGCTTTCCACAGTATTAGAATAGATGACAGCTGCATGTCCATACACCTCACTTTCCACTCCAAAACATCCCACAGGTGTTAAATTGGATTGAGGTCAGGTGAATTTGGAGGTATTAGTATTAGCAATGGTCGCATTGTGCAAGGAAGCCTATAGCTTATGCTGTACCAGCTAAAAAAATAAAAATAAAAAATCAAGATGGGTGATACTTCACCGTGTTCCTCAAACCATGCACTGTGTGGGCCCAATGACTCAGCTCATTATCATCTTGGAAGGTCCTGTTTCTGTCCAGGAAAAAATGCGACATGGTAAGGTGTATGTGTTCTCCTAAGGGCTGCCAGTAGACCTCACCAGTGAAATGCTTGTCCATACACAACAGGGGTCATAGTTCTTGCCAGCAAAACATGCCCCATACATGATGGGTCCATGGACTCATATTGCTCGTGCCACGCACAAAGGTATTGGCCTATTGCATTAGGTATTAGACTATCATCTAATTAGCACACTCACTTCCAGTTCTTCAATGTCCAGCCAGCATGTTGTTGACACCAGTGCATTCACCATCAATGATGGTGAATGCGCTGGTGGTGAATCAGCAGTGAGGAGAGGGTGTCTTGAGTCATTTGCTGTGGAACCCCATACATCTGGTGTGAGGTCCATCCTCATTTGGGCTATTGTTCTTTCATTTCGCTATATTGTATTGGAATGTTAACCGTCACACAGTGACCTGCTGTTAAGCCCATACAATGCAATGCACCCTTCAATACCATTCTTTGTAGTACACCTCAACCACAGCAGACCTGAGCAACTGACAAGGTGTGCCATTTCTGATATGGAAGCACCAGATTCATAAGCTCCCACAATCATGCCCTTTTGAAACTCCATGATATCTGTACTACACCCCATAATTGCTAATCACTTTGACTTGCATAACCAGATGAAAATTACCACTGATCTAGTGTACAAAGTTGTTTGGTTTTTTTATACTGCGAGCTATGCAGCATAGTCCATATGGATGGGGTGATCATAATTCAGTGATCAGTGAGCATATTGATAACAGAAATTAAAAAACTTAACTATTTAAGCATATTCAGAAAAAGAGAAATGCAGTGATGACCACATGAACACTTTTCTGTTGTGAATGATGTTCAGAGTTGCATTATAAAAATAAATTACTAATTCAAATCAAAAGGGACTACGAAGCCCAATAAGTCATTATTATAATAATCTTAAAGTATAGGAGAAAACCTCATACCTTTCTAGTAGGACTGTTAATCTCTCAACACTCAATCGTGAATGATTTTAATATGAACTTACCCCCCCCCCAGGGGGATAGTCATAAATAAATCAAATTAATTATTTCTTTTTTTTTTTTTTATGTAAACCCCAAACACGAGGTATTGGAACATATAGTACTTAGTACCGTGCTTGGGCTAGAGGTTGACATTAGACTTGAACTTCTGCAGACTGTAATTTTCAGGAAATATGTACGAAGGAAGGTTGTTCCAGAAAACAGCAGTTGAATGAATAAACGAGGAAGATGAAAAGTTGGTTCTGTGAGTTTGAAGTTGGGCAGTAAATAGATGTTGGCTGGTGGCGGCATGTGTTCGGACTGTTTTGAAAGAGAGAGGGGGAATTATAGAAGCCAATTCAGAAGAACAGTCCCCATGGAAGTATCTGTAGAAGAGGCATGCAGCAGAAACAGTACGTCTATGAGACAGCGAGTGGATAGACTCTGTTAGAGATGAATCATTAATGAACCTAACTGCTCTCTTCTGAATGGAATCAAGATGCTTGAGAGAGGTTTTGGGGGCATCACCCCAAGATGTGGGAACAATATTCCATGGTACGATGGATTTGCGATTTATAAAGAGTGAACAGCTGTTTGGAAGAAAAGTAACGCCAAGAGTGAAAGAGAAAACCAAGTTTTTTAGATGCAGAGGAAGCAATATTTGTAATGTGCTTGTGCCAAGAGAGATTAGAAGTCAGGGTAATCCCCAAAAGAGATATATCATTTTGCCTAGAAATCGGAGTGTCACCAAAGATAAGCATAGGAGCAGAAGAATCCTTTTTGCGAGATATAAGACAAGACTGAGTTTTAGAAGGATTGAAATCAACTAAATTGTCTTTGCCCCACTGGAGAATTACCTGGAGATCGGCATTTAAGGAATTGGTAGCAGATTTTCGAGAAGTTGAAGCTGATTGAGCAGGGCAGGGGCTTAGAGGGGAACAGGTATTCTGTGTGTTAACAGCCACTCAGTCTAAAACACTGATGGATCCAATATCTTTCTATTACAGAAGATTTAGGAGAAGTCCAGTTGGCCTGCCTCCATAAAATCCACTCATGCACACCTTCTCGATGGTAAGCCCTGTTACGCCACTTAGGTGGCAACAAACGTGTAGAGTGGTTCTCTTCAAGACGCCTGGTCAGCGTGAAGAGGAAAAGACCAAACCCTCCAGCATATGACAGCATGAAGAAACAAATGGCCCTCAGTCCGCAGCGGCTTTCACTCCCCCTCTTACGGCAGTGAGAGGATCAGAGTGGAAGCAGAGGATGCTAAGAATCTCTGGGTATGACCAGGCTGCCATGCACGGAAACTGAACTTGGTCTGTTACAACATAAGATCACTCATCAGTAAAGACAGGATATTAGAGCTGGAAAAGGAATTAGAAAATGTGAATTGGAATATCATCGGTTTGGCTGAAACAAGAAGAAGAAATGAATCACTT
This sequence comes from Mastigoproctus giganteus, assembly GCF_048544385.1. Classification (NCBI taxonomy): domain Eukaryota; kingdom Metazoa; phylum Arthropoda; class Arachnida; order Uropygi; family Thelyphonidae; genus Mastigoproctus; species Mastigoproctus giganteus. Next base: position 210,416,066 of record NC_143579.1, read on the forward strand.
ATAAGTTTACCAAGTGGAAATCTGCTGTACACCAATGGAAACAGTGAAAGGAGTGAAGGTGGAGTTGGGTTTCTGGTCCATCAAGATTTATTATAATTTTTTTGGTTTTTTTAGGAGCATTAGCAACTAAGGCCATATCACTCCTGGGATATGCGGTGGTCATTCCCTGACCTTTCCACATCCTCCGTATTTGGTGGTCATGGGCTCGAACCCCAGTCTAATCAAGAAGCATGTGCTATGCACTGCTGCTCCTGCCCACCTGGCTACGGAAGCACCATAAAGATTAAAAAAAAAAAAACCATTTTGGAATTAAAAAGTACATCACCAAGGGTGTCAAGACTAATGCTCAAAATTTCTAAGAGGTACAAGCTAAAGGTTATAATGATTTATGCACCAACATCAAGCCATGATAATGAAGAGGTTGAAGAAATGCACACCAAAATTGAGTCTTCTAGATGAGCAGAAAACCCACTACACTACACTATGCTATTATTATAGGGGACTTCAATGCTAAGGTTGGAAAAAGACAAAACAGCACAGAAAGGGGAACTATAGGAAATTTTGGAATTGGTGAAAGAGATGAAAGAGGCGAAAGACTTATTGCTGGACAGTGCAGTGTTGAGTCAGTTTGGTGTGACATAAGCATTGGGAGATCAAAATTGAGAGTAGGAGTGTGCTATAGGCCTAATGACTCTGATGAGTATAATAAGGAACTGTACAGGGAAATAGAGTGGGCCAGTAAATCAGAGTCTTATAATGGGAGATTTTAATTTCCCAGATATTGACTGGAATTTGGGGGCTGGTTACTCACACTAGCAGGGCTTTTGTGGATTTATTGGATGATTGTTTTCTACATCAGCATGTTCGGGAGGCAACTAGAGGGAGTAATACTCTGGATTTGATTATCAGTAGTGATTCTTCATGCATTAAGAATCTGCAGATAAATGAACCACTAGGTGGCAGTGAACACAGTGTGCTGAAGTGGAATTTACTCAAAGAGGTAACTACCATTAGGGGTAAAGGGAAGGGTTATTGTTTCCGTAAAGGCGACTACGATGGACTGAGACAGTATTTAAATTCTATACAGTGGGACCAACTGATGATGTTACCAACAGCAAATTCAAAATGGGAAGCATTCAAAGAACTTATCTTGGAAGCTACTAGGCTTTACATACCAACTAAGAAATATTGTTCAAGGTTTAGGCCAAAATGGATGTCAGATGAACTAATGAGGCATATGGCAGAGAAGAAAAATGCATGGGATACTTACAAATTAACACATGACACAGAAGCCTATGATAGATACAAGTTGATATGCAACCAAGTTACAAAGGAGGTTAGGCAGGCGAAGGCAGATTACGAGAAATCCTTGGCAAGGAATGCAAAGAAAAACAGCAAAAGAGTTCTTTACTTATGTAAACTCTAGAAGGAAGGGGATGAATCAGATTGGTCCACTTGATATTGATGGGTCAACTGTTGATGAGCCTGCTCAGGTAGCTAACAAACTAAATGAATATTTTGCATCGACATTCACACATGAGGAGTTATTCAGCGAGGGGAATGCCAGAGGTGTATTCAACTCTAGCAGTAAGCTACAGAATCTTGAAATAACTGGGAGTAAAGTGGAGGAGAAACTGTTGAAGATAAACACAAGAAAGGCACCCGGGGTGGATGGGATCTATCCAGTTATATTAAAGGAGGCAGCAAAGGAAGTAAGCAAACCCTTAGCCATAATTATGAGAGCTTCCTTGGACTCGGGGAGGTACCCATAGACTGGAAATGTGCAAATGTGACCCCAATTCACAAAGGAGGATCAAAGGCTGACACAAGTAATTATAGACCTGTGAGCTTAACTTCTGTTCCAGGAAAATTAATGGAGGCACTGGTTAAAGAAGCACTGCAGGATCATTTAGACAAGACTTCAGTTATAGCTCAGACACAGCATGGTTTTGTTAAGGGGAAGTCTTGCCTGACCAACTTGATTGGATACTATGATGCAGTCACAAAAGAACTGGATGCAGGGAATAGCTTTGATATTATATACTTGGATCTTAGAAAGGCTTTTGATACTGTTGCACATGGAAGACTGCTACACAAATTGGAGCAGTGTGACATTGGAGGCAAATTGCTGCTATGGATAAAGGGGTTGTTGAGGGGGAGAAGACAAAGAGTGGTAAACAATGGACACTGCTCATCGTGGACTAATGTTATTAGTGGAGTCCCTCATGGCTCAGTGTTGGGTCCATTATTGTTTTCTGTATTTATAAATGATATTGATGATGGTATATCAAGCTTAATGTCCAAGTTTGCAGACGATACAAAGGTTGGCAGGGTTGTCAAGGACACTACTGACACTATGCTACTGCAACAGGATCTGGAAAGGTTGAGCAGATGGGCTGAGAGGTGGCAAATGAAGTTTAACATTGACAAATGTAAAGTGCTACACATGGGAAACAGCAACCGCAGAGCAACGTATCAACTCTGTGGTACTACACTGACAGTGGTAGAGAATGAAAGGGACTTGGGGGTGGTTGTGCAGGCAGATATGAAGTTCTCTGAGCAGTGCAGACGGGCTGCAAGAGTAGCTCATGGAGTATTGTCAATGATATACAGGAATTTTTCCAGCAGGGATAAGTTAGTGATTATTCCCTTGTATAAGGCAATGGTCAGGCCACACCTAGAGTACTGTATACAGGTCTGGAGGCCTCATTTCAAGAAGGATGTAGAGCTGCTGGAACGAGTACAGAGAAGGGCAACAAGATTAGCGAATGGAACAAAGGGGAGCTCTTACGAAGAAAGGCTTAAGTTTTGCAAATTACAGTGTCTGGAGACTAGGCACCAGCGAGGTGATCAGATAGAGGTGTATAACGCCTTGTATGGTTTGAGCATGCTCAGTGCTGATGGGATTCTTCCTCTAGCTCAGAAAAATCACCTGAGAGGGCATAAATTCAAATTGAGGAAAGACAGATGTAGGATAGACGTGCGGAAATTTGCCTTTAGCCAGCGGGTGGTTGGTTGGTGGAACAGACTTCCATCCCTTGTAGTGGAGGTTGATAGCCTAAATAAGTTTAAGGCTCAGCTGGACAGGTATTTTGAACGAACAGAGGGGTGAAGTGGAAGTGTTTTTTTTTTTTTTTTTTTTTTGGCTGATGCTGCATAAGCTTGCTTTCTTGCATCAAATGCCTCTACTAATGCTAGTGCTAAGACATGGAATTTGCAGAATCTCAAGGATTGTCAGTAATGAACACTTTTTTCAAGAAAAGAGTGAACAGAAAGTGGACATGGAAGAGTCCAAATGGATTAACAACTAATGAAATCGACTTCATCCTCATTAACAGAAGATATATCATGAATGATGTTACCGTCCTGAATAAGGTAAATGTTGGAAATGATCACAGAATGGTAAGATGTACACTTGATATAGACGTAGGAAAGCAAAAAAACTGACTCGAGTAAATAATACAGAGGTCTTTGAGATAACAGAAGATGAGAAAAAGCAGTATGTACTGGAACTTAAGAACAATTAAGCTCAGGACCAAGATATCGACGAGGAATATTACAACTTTCTGAAAGTGATAAAGCCCAAGAAACCTATAGTGAAAAAGAAATCCAAAGAAGAAAAATTAGTCAAGAAACACTTGTTATGATGAACCGAAGGCGACAAATGAAGAGCAAGATAAACACTGACAAGGAGAAAATTTAGTATAATGAGTTATGCAAAGCCATTAGAAAGAGACTCAGAGAGAGGACATAAGAAGATTTAACACAAGAAAAGTAGAACAAGAATTAAGGGAAAACAAAAGACTTAAATCGGCAGCCACGAGCAGTAATACAGAAGGACAAATGATACTAAAACTGAAGAATACCATACCAATGGTGTACTTATAAATAGCAGAGAAGGCATAATTCAAATAGCAGAAGACTACTATAGAGAATTATACAAGTAGCGAGGGAATGATGCCAGCAGTGGGAAAGATGGATCGCAAATTAGCAACACATACGACATACCCGATATTCTTCCTGATGAGGTAGAACACACATTGAAGAAAATGAAGAATCAGAAAGCCCCGGTGGAAGATGAAGTTACTTTTTTTTTTTTATTTTGGTAGTTGTTGGCACATTGGCTTCTGTAGCCATAATGCACCTCCCAAGGTTTTTGCAGTACTTTGATCCAAGCCCGAGGCGGGATTCGAACCCGCAACCTTTGGGTTGCCAGGCAGGCACTTTACCCACCTGGCTAGCCCGGTTGGGGATGAAGTTACTGTAGAGTTGTTAAAATTAGGAGGAAGAGACATAACACAAAAACTGGCAAGGCTCTTCACAAAGTGCATTAGAAAAGGTGTGACGCCTAAGCAATGGAATAATGCAATCATAGTTTTGCTGCATAAGAAAGGAGATAAATCAGAAATTGGAAATTATAGACCAATTAGTTTGGAAATTGGAAATTATAGACCAATCCCACATCTACAAGTTGTTCACAAGGGGCATTACTAACAGATTAGAAAGAATACTTGATGAAAATCAACCGAAAGAGCAAGATGGCTTTAGGACAGGATTCTCAACTATGGATCACCTTCACGTAATATCACAGCTAATGGAGAAAGCAAATGAATATAAAACACCATTATGCCTGGCATTTGTGGATTATGAAAAGGCATTTGATTCCATAAAGCATAAGGCAATGTTTTAGGCACTGGAAAGGCACAGATACCCCATATATTATGATTTTGAAGAAAATATATGAGAACGCTATCTCCTTTATTAGACTAGACAAAGACAGTAGCAAATTTAAAATTGAGAAAGGAGTTTGATAAGGAGACATAATATCTCCTAAGCTGTTTACTGCTGCCCTTGAGGGAGTTTTCAGTAGATTAGACTGGTCGCAGAAAGGAGTCAATGTGAATGGAGAGTACCTAAACCATTTACGATTTGCAGATGACACTGTGGTCATAAGCCACGATACCAAAGAATTAGAGGAAAATCTTAATCAGTTATGCACAGTTAGTAAGGATTTTGGACTAAAGATGAATATGACTAAAACAAAAGTAATGATGAACAAGTATGCCACAGAAAGGGACATAATGATTGAAGGAGCAGTAATTGAAAAGGTGGAGTCATATACTTATCTGGGACAAGTTATTAGCTCTAATAATGATAAATGGCTGGAAGTCAAGAGAAGAATAAATTTTGGATGGATAGCATTCAGGAAATATAGTCCCATACTGCAGAGCAATATCCTAGTTTGTCTGAAACGTAAAATAATGAACCAATGTATACTTTCCACCATGACTTATGGAAGTGAAACTTGGGCACTCACCAAAAGAATGGAAGAGAAGCTGAGAACTACACAGCAAAAAATGGAACAAATTATATTGGGAATCAGACTGTTAGATAAGAAGAGAAACACATGGATTAGGCAGAAAACTCAAGTAAAGGATATTCTTATCAAAACTAAAGAACTAAAATGGTCTTGGGCAGGACACATAGCTCGAAGACATGATGACAGATGGACTAAGAAAATAACACAGTTGTACCCAAGAGGAGCTAAGAGAAAACCTGGAAGACAACAATGGAGAGGGAAAAATGAAATTCATGAGTTTGTGGGTAGTAAATGGATGGCCATTGCACAAAACAGAAGGAACTGGAAAGTTGTTGGAGAGGCCTTCATCCTGCAATGGATTTAAAATGGCTGATGATGAGCAGGGCAAGGTTTCTCAAAATGAAAAGTGGAATGCAATGTGCTATCATTGGCAAAATTGTGGATAGGATTTCCAGTCAATGGAAGGTCATTAATATACAAGAGGAAAAGAGTGGGGGAAAGAACTGAACCTTGGGGGATACCAGCATTACTGGAGAAGTTAGAAGACAGAGAGCCATCTACCATCACCCTCAGTGAGCGATCAGAGAGAAAACTGGATAACCAATTACAAAAAACAGTTGGCAAACCACAAGATGGAAGCTTGTTTAGAAGACCTTTATGCCAAACACGATCGAAACCCTTTGAGATGTCAAGAGCAACTGCTTGTGTTTCACCGAACTTTTCCATAGAATTAGTCCATAAATGGGTAACATAAGCCAGAATATCACCAGTGGATCGACACTGACGGAATCCATACTGGCGATCATTGATCAGACGGAAGGTTTCTAGGTAGTTTAAGAGTTGGCTGTTAATTGATTTCTCCATTACTTTAGAAAGAGTAGAAGTAATTGCAATGGGATAATAACTGGATGGGAGGGATTTGTCACCCTTTTTAAGAACTGGCTGGATATGAGCAAATTTCCAATCAGAAGGAAAAACACCTTTAGAATAAGAAAGTGAAAAAAGGCGGCAAAGAAAAGGAATAAGTTCAGGAGCACAGATTTTGAGAACAAGTGGAGAAATACCATCAGGACCTGGGGCTTTCTTAGCATCAAGATTTGTCAAAATCCTGACATCCTTTTGACGGAAGACCACAGGAGACATTGAATGGGGCGTGTTGGGAATGGTGGAAGGTGTTTTATCAAGATCAATAATACATGAGTTGGAAGAAAAATGGGTTGCTAGCAGGTCAGCTTTATCCTTGGCTGAAGTGACAACAGAACCATCTGGTTTGGACAGAGGTGGGAGCAGAGATGGGCAAAAGTTGAGGCCAATAGCTTTGGAAAGAGACCAGAATGCTCGGCTACCATTAGGGCAAGAAGCAAGTTTTCTACTCTTAGCCTGTTCAAACTCTAGTTTGGAATGATTAATAACTGCTTTACAATTGTTGCAAGCTTTGGTGTAGGCAGAAAATGAAACTGAAGAATTAGAAACAAGACAATTATGGTATGCAATGTTCTTCTCTTGAACAGCCTTAGCACATTTATTGGAAAACTAAGGTTTAGATAAAGGACGAGATTTTAAAGTGGAGTGTGGGATAAACGATTCCATTCTTACAAGAATAATTTCACTGACACGATCTGAGCCAATGTTGACATCAGAAGTTTTGAAACAGTAATCCGACCAAGGAAAAGAAGAAAATAAATATCGCAGGTCATCCCATTTTGCATTCTTGTAATGCCAAACAATACGAGGTTGGGAATAGCCATGAGATAAAGGCTCCATTGGAGAAGAGACAATCACCAAGTTGTGATCTGAGGTGCCTAAAGGACCTCTCACTTTGACCATGTACTTAGAAGAGTTGTTTGTGAGAAAAAGATCAAGCATGTTGGCTGTATGATTAGGATTGTCCGGTATTCTTGTAGGTAAATGAACAATCTGTGCAAGGTCATTTGTAATTGCAAAAGCCTCAGTATCTCGACTAGCTGAGTCTGTGTGACTAGAAAACGGAAGCCAGCTGGAGCTGTGAACATTAAAATCACCAAGGAAAATTACCTCACTGTTAGGAAAGTTGGACAGGAGAAAGTCAAGTTGCAAAGAGAGGATGTCAAAGAGCTCCAAGTGATTAGTGGAATTGGGAGAATGGTAGACAGAACAGACGAATATGACACGAGGTAGAGAGATTTTATGCCAGAGAAGATCGAAAAGAGGAGATTCCAAATTACTAAGTTTCTGACAGGGAATATCAGAACGGACATATGCACAAGTACCACCTTTGAGGCGAAAGGAATCATACAGCGAATAATTTGGGCAACTGATATGGGTTGATTCAACTACTTGAATCAACTGATAACTGAGTTTCTGTCAGAAAAAGTACATGGGATTTGGTAGACTGTAAGTGGAAATGGATATCGTTGAGATTAGAATTGAGACCATGTATATTTGTGAAATGAATTAGGAAGTGTTTGGGAAGTTTAGATCTTTTCGCAGATAAGCTTACTCTATTAGTTTGAGAATTCGTGATGTATTCAATGATAATAAAAGTGGGTGGGACATGCTGTATGAAGTATTGAAATTTTTGGATATGGCGTACATATGGTAAGAATATACCCAGATCCTTGACATAACGTGGCCTTGACAATGCTGTGTGCACACCAACACTGTGTGCACAAGTCAACTGCATAGTTGCTACGTAGTAGTAGTAGTGGCATGTGATGCAAGAAAGCAAGTGTATGAGCTTATGCAGCATCAGCCAAAAAAAAAAAAAAAAAAAAAACACACCATTCTCTCCAAATGCCTGTCCAGTTCCTCCTTAAATTTATTTAACCTATCAACTTCCACAATGACAGATGGAAGTTTGTTCCAGCAATTAACCACCCACTGGCTAAAGGCAAATTTCCGCACATCTATTCTACATCTGTCTTTTCTTAATTTGAATTTATGGCCCCTTAAGTTCGTAATCTGAACAAGTGGAAGGATCCCATCAGAATTCAGTGCATACTCAACCCATTCAAGGCCTTATACACCTCAATCAGATCACCGCGCAGGTGCTTAGTCTATAGCCACTGCAATTTGCAGAACTTAAGTCTCTCTTGGTAAGAGGATCCCTTCATTCCCCTCACCAATCTTGTTGCCCTTCTCTGTACACACTCAAGCAAATCTACATCCTTCCTAAAATGAAGCCTTCAGACCTGTACGCAGTACTCAAGGCGTGGCCTGACCATTGCCTTATACAGAGGGACAATCACCTCCTTTTCCCTGCTAGAAAAATTCCTATATATCATTGACAAAACCCCATTACCAGCCCTGGCAGCCTGTCTGCATTGCTCAGAAAACTTCATATCTGACTGCACAATTACTCCCAGGTCTTTTTCATTTTCTACCACCTTAAGTGTAGTACCACACAGTTGGTATGTTTCTCTGGGGTTACTTCTACCCATATGCAGTACTTTGCATTTGTCAAGGTTAAACTTCAGTTGCCGCTTCTTAGCCCATCTGCCCAAATTTTCCAGATTCTGTTGCAGTAGCACACTGCCATTACTGTCATTAACAACCCTGCCAACCTTTGTATCATTTGCAACTTCGACACTAAGCCTGAGCCTGATATACCTTCATCAATATCATTGATAAATATACAAAACAACAGTGGACCCAACACCGATGATGTAGATTTTTAAACCAAGCTATATGATGTAGCTTGGTTTGGTCTTAAATTCCACAGCTCAGCTAGAAATAGCATGCACTATGGTTGTTCATGAAAAATTATGATCATCATTATACAACTCTCCTAACTTGGAGGTAATATTTTTTATGATTGCTGTGTGCATATACATAAGCCATGATTTGTGAGGAACAAAACTTTTTTTTTAACGTGCACAAATAGAATTTAAGAGTATACATACCAGAAAAATGACAGTGGAAGCAAATTTTGGCTAAAACATGAGAGAATTCAAACTCCACACCATCAAGAGTAAGACAACTCTTTTCAATAAGTTCTCCACTTGTTAGCAACTCAGCAAACGTATCCCTGTAACATAGAAGGGGTTTTAATAGAAATAATACATATTATATTATTTAAAATTTAGATAATTTTTAATTACATTTATTTAGTTATTTATATTCCTCAATTTTGTTATTAATTTATTGGACAAAGTATGCAGTTTTATAAGTTTTCTGATTATCATCATGTAAGGTACAGTGATTATAAAAACAGAACTAAATCTGAACCAGTTTTCTCCCGTAGAAACAATAATATAATACAGTTGTTTTTATTATTTTTATTATTATTTATATATTACATTAGCATTTACAATGTAACAGGGACTATATTCTTGAACAAGGGCAACTTTCTGTAGATATAAATGCAAATACACATTCAATCAGCTACCAGCTATAGTGCTCATAACTATCGTAATTCTCTGTCAAGCCATTGTAAATGTTATCATTTCCCCCCCTCCCCTTTCACTTCTGATGTAATGGCCTTTCTTTATGCTATGTTTCTTTATAATTAAATCATTTGAGCACTGACCTTCCATTAACTATTTTTAAGAAGAAAATACACAAAACATGCTTAAAAATCAAAAATATACATACATTTAGCACCAGGGTGATTTGAAAAGAAAACTGTGGTGTACTAATTTCTTTGTGCAGAACACTAAATGTTGAACTGAGTCAGCATCATGGTGTAAGTGCAGATCAAATCATGTATTTTTAAAAAAATGTAAAAATTGTGTATTTCATGGCATTAAAAGTATAATTTTGATTTTTTTAAAGGTTGATTTTCATGTGTGTAAATGTCATATGCTATTCTTATTTTAATGAAAAAGGCCTACGTGCTCTGGATTCATTACGAAAAATTTTTTATTGTTTCTCAGAGCAAACTAAACTAAAATTACAATTAATTAGCTTTCGGCTGAGTGGACAGCCTTCTTCAGATAGAAAAATACTTTGAATGGCAGTTGGAATAGAGATGTGCACTACCAGGATTGTGTGTGAGGTGCGTGGCTAATTGTTTGAGGTTGATGTTTGTGGCTGTGACGTATGGTGGTGACGTGGCCAGCGTTTGTCTATGGACAGAATTACTGCCTCTGTGATGGGGTTAACTTGACAACCACTGTTCCTGTTCAAAGAGGTATCCGAGCATTTTATGTTTAACGATTCCAACCAGGTGCGCCTTAGATAATTGTAGGACCTGTCCAGACATGCTCGGCGACAGCTGAGTGTTCCACATCTGCCAAACGGATCGCCCTTTTATGTTCTGAAAGATGTTTCTCGAGTCAACGTCCAGTCTCTCCAAAGTAGCAGCTAGTGCAGTCACGGCAAGAGATGCGATAGATGCTATCGCATCTCTTGCCGTGACTGCACTAGCTAACCGCTCAGTAGAAGGGTGGGGACGGGTGTTTTTACGTTGGAAATGAGAAAACGCAGTTTCTTGCCTGGGAGTTGGATGCACTTTATCCCATGTGATTTTAGGATTCTACCGATCTGTTGTGACAGGTTGGGGTAGTATGGGATAAATGCCCTCGTAGATGACTCGTCACTGTTGGCGTTGCTGTTGGTAAATTGGCCAGCACACATAGGTTTACGATAAACTGTCATCTTCAAGCATTTGTCTTGGCGCCGGACGAGGGTATCTAGGTATGGTATAGTGTTGTTCGACTCCAGCTCAATCGTGAATTTTATGAAGGGCGATAGTGAGTTGAGGTGGGTTAGGAGTCGCTGACCTGAGTCTCTAGGGATAACTACGAACACATCGTCTACATAGCGACACCAAAAGGCGATGTGATCTGGTGCGTGTGTAAACGCACGTCCCTCTAACTCCTCCATCACGATGTTTGCTGTGACTGAACTGACAGGGGAACCCATGGCTCTGCCATGTACCTGCTGGTAGATTGAGTCGTTAAACATGATTGCACCCCTGTTAAGCACAGTCTGAGGGCGGCGGAAATGTCATCAGGCGTCAGTCTAGTTCTGTCGTTAAGGGTTTCATCATTGTCCAAGAGTTGTTTTGCACAAGAGATGGCAAGTTCCACTGGGATGGAGGTAAAGAGTGATATTACGTCGAACGATGCCATGACTTGATCTTGTGAGATGGATACAGTGTGGATCCTTTCTATAAACTCAATACTGTTGGAGACGGTGTAGGTGGTCTTGCCAACTAGAGGAGAAAGAAGCCTCGAGACAAACTTAGGCAACTCGTAAGTCGGTGATCCACAGCAGGATACAATTGGTCTTAGTGGTGTGTCTTCTTTGTGTACCTTCGGCAGGCCGTAAAACCGTGGGATCTGACACCCGGAGGCACGGAGGTGATTACGGGTTGACTGCGTTATTTCCCCCCCTGTTTGAGCCAATTGTTGATGAGAATATTCACCTCTGACTCCCATTGTTCCAAAACTCTGTTGGGGTTAACGGTTAACATAAAATGCTCGGATACCTCTTTGAACAGGTTGTCAAGTTAACCCCATCACAGAGGCAGTAATTCTGTCCATAGACAAACGCTGGCCACGTCACCACCGCCATATGTCACAGCCACAAACATCAACTTCAAACAATTAGCCACGCACCTCACGCACAATCCTGGCAGTGCACATCTCTATTCCAACTGCCATTCAAAGTATTTTTCTATCTGAAGAAGGCTGTCCACTCAGCCGAAAGCTAATTAATTGTAATTTTAGTTTAGTTTGCTCTGAGAAACAATAATAAAAATTTTTCGTAATGAATCCAGAGCACGTAGGCCTTTTTCATTATATTCGGACTATTCTTGGCCAACCAGCATACGATATGGTTGTGAGACTACAGAAAGATTTCATCTTTATAGCCCGTGGCAGACAACAGCTGAGGTTTGCACATAGATGCAAAGCTAACAAGATTATACCGAAAGGGTTTCGGTATAAACAACCGTTTTCTAATGAGCGTATGGGACGTGCCTGTCGGAACTTCGGCTTCAAGACTCTGCACATATGGATCGGCTGCCTCCACCATGACATACAACGTGCTTCAGCGAGCAAAGCAGCCCTACTAGCCGACATTAAGGCTCTGATTCCCGATCCTATCTACACCAATGTAATCAATACTTTATGTTACCAGGCCGTCAGAGAATCAGATCATTATTGTGCCCGACAGAAACGTAAGTTCAATACTTTAATTAATGAATCCCATCAATTTCGTCGCCAGCATAATGCCCCTTCCACAACTTGCACAGATTTCGTATTGAACCTGAGTAGCAAGCAGTTATCTGCAGAACAAATAAACTTATTGACCCCTGGCATGACATTTGCCGTTCTTCCAAAGTACCCACCGATCACCGACATCGCCTTGGGTGTGGAAACATGTCTATCATGCCTCCCAGAAGATGTAGCCAACACAATCCGCTTAAAGACCGCAGCAGTTCTACACCATGCTCGCCCCGTCTCTTCAAACCTCAGCCGTATGCAGATTTCTACCCTCAAGGCACTGAAACAGGATTCGTCCATCGTCATTCTACCGGTGGACAAAGGCCGTTGTACGGTTGTAATGAACCACGCTGATTACATGGCGAAAGCCTTACTGCTTTTACGAGACACTTCTGTCTACAAACCCTTAACCGTTAACCCCAACAGAGTTTTGGAATGACGGTAGTCAGAGGTGAATATCCTCATCAACAATTGGCTCAAACAGGGGAAAATAACGCAGTCAACCCGTAATCACCTCCGTGCCTCCGGGTGTCAGATCCCACGGTTTTACGGCCTGCCGAAGGTACACAAAGAAGACACACCACTAAGACCAATTGTATCCTGCTGTGGATCACCGACTTACGAGTTGCCTAAGTTTGTCTCGAGGCTTCTTTCTCCTCTAGTTGGCAAGACCACCTACACCGTCTCCAACAGTATTGAGTTCATAGAAAGGATCCACACTATATCCATCTCACAAGATCAAGTCATGGCATCGTTCAATGTAATATCACTCTTTCCCTCCATCCCAGTGGAACTTGCCATCTCTTGTGCAAAACAACTCTTGGGCAATGATGAAACCCTTAACGACAGAACTAGACTGACGCCTGATGACATTTCTGCCGCCCTCAGACTGTGCTTAACAGGGGGTGCAATCATGTTTAACGACTCAATCTACCAGCAGGTACATGGCACAGCCATGGGTTCCCCTGTCAGTTCAGTCACAGCAAACATCGTGATGGAGGAGTTTGAGGTACGTGCGTTTACACACGCACCAGATCACATCGCCTTTTGGTGTCGCTATGTAGACGATGTGTTCGTAGTTATCCCTAGAGACTCAGGTCAGCGACTCCTAACCCACCTCAACTCACTATCGCCCTTCATAAAATTCACGATTGAGCTGGAGTCGAACAACACTATACCGTACCTAGATACCCTTGTCCGGCGCAAAGACACATGCTTGAAGACGACAGTTTATCGCAAACCTATGTGTGCTGGCCAATTTACCAACTTCCGGCCAGCACACGCGCGGGGCCACCTCCTCTCCACTGCCCGAACCTTGCTAACTCACGCCTGGACACACTCCAGCTCCGCAGATGAAAGACGCAAAGAGATCACCAGGGTCAAAGTAGACCTTACGAGGTGTGGCTACCCCATCCTTGACAGGTGTGATCTACAGGCACGGGACAACGTGACGACCAACAGCAACGCCAATAGTGACGAGTCATCTACGAGGGCATTTATCCCATACTACCCCAACTTGTCACAACAGATCGGTAGAATCCTAAAATCACATGGGATAAAGTGCATCCAACTCCCAGGCAAGAAGCTGCGTTCTCTCATTTCCAACGTAAAAACACCCGTCCCCACCCTTCTACAGAGCGGTTAGCTAGTGCAGTCACGGCAAGAGATGTGATAGCATCTATCGCATCTCTTGCCGTGACTGCACTAGCTGCTACTTTGGAGAGACTGGACGTCGACTCGAGAAACGTCTTTCAGAACATAAAAGGGCGATCCGTTTGGCAGATGTGGAACACTCAGCTATCGCTGAGCATGTCTGGACAACCCACCACGACATTGACCCACACCGCGATGTCATGGTCGTGGACAGGTCCCACCATTATCTAAGGCGCACCTGGTTGGAATCGTTAAACATAAAATGCTCGGATACCTCTTTGAACAGGAACAGTGGTTGTCAAGTTAACCCCATCACAGAGGCAGTAATTCTGTCCATAGACAAACGCTGGCCACGTCACCACCATACGTCACAGCCACAAACATCAACCTCAAACAATTAGCCACGCACCTCACGCACAATCCTGGCAGTGCACATCTCTATTCCAACTGCCATTCAAAGTATTTTTCTATCTGAAGAAGGCTGTCCACTCAGCCGAAAGCTAATTAATTGTAATTTTAGTTTAGTTTGCTCTGAGAAACAATAATAAAAATTTTTCGTATTCTTATTTTGTCTGTGCTGTTGCTGTATTGTACTGTTTGGTGAAATATAAAAATAAAAAAAAAAGTGGAGCAAACTGCTATAAATAATAACACACCTGACATTAAGGAAGTGCAGGTTAGCATAAGTTGCAATCTGTCCGTATTTTCAAATTCTTACGCTTCAAAGTTTTCTTAAAAAAAATTTAATGAAATTTATAAAATTCATTTATTTGTACATAACTCTAAATGCTAAACACTTCATGAACCTTTACTGACTGGACATTTTTCATTGCTTCAGCATTATTTTTCTGATCAAAAACTTATAAAACTGCAATGATCTGCTTCCCATTGTATTTGACAAACAAAGTTTAACACTTGCAAATATGCTGCATATGTGATCAAAGAAAGGGGAGGGAATTCCACACTTTTGGGGACTATCCTTAGACACTAGATCATTATGCTTGAAATTATGATCACACACTGTTTAAATGAATTAATTGAAGACTGCTTCAACAAAACTGCCTAAAAGGTAAGTTTATACTCTTACTGTACAGTACTTGAAGTTTTATTTTTGTGTGTGAAATGGAATTGTAGTGCCCCAGTAATTATTAAAAATATTAAACACTAATGTATTAATACCCAAAGTATCCAATGCTTATGGGCACTGCACCTACCTTAAGATAACCCTGGTAAATGTAATCACTACTATCAGCAAAGGCAACCTATTGTTTGAATCTTTCTTGTAAAAATTCTGTCAATGTCCTAATTTTATATTTGATTTTGCTACCTAATTATCTAATGTATGTTGAAGCAAAGCAATCTAAAATATGTGGAGGTAGTGAGAAATCACTCATACCATCTGTTAATAGATTAAATTTTGTTTAATTAGCAAACCTTCCTCAAAATCACTATCTAAAAGTTTTCTTTATTTCTTTTTTTATTATTATAATTTTTTGTTAAAATGGGTTAATTTAGTGATATTCAATAACTTCAAGACTTCTAGACAAACACTTTCTACTCAAATTAATGTAACAACTTTTTCTAACCTCTTCTTGGCACAAACAATCACTTCTTACTGATCTGCAATCACTTTGAATAGACCTGAACAGAAAGCATTTTGTGTGTTTCATCACATTTTAAAATGAGTGATTTTATTGACTTATAATGAATTTGCATCAAATTTTAATTAAACTTGAGAAGGACATTATATGGAATTACTACTAAGTACGGTTAGTAAAGACACTCTACCATAAAGTATTCAATTAGTTTACTGGAATGAGAAGAGAAGTTATTACAATAGACCCAAACAGCCCCAACAACTAAATAAATGACTATGTTTCGGATTACTGTGTTGAATTCTGTCTTTGATCTTTGAGTTAGGATAAGTTTATAACTCAACCATGGAGAGACCTTGTTGTGCCACAATTTGGTATCTCCTGCAGTACAGTTTGGTCTTCCATGGTCAAGTTATAAACTTATCTTAAACTAAAAATCCAGGCTCAAACTCAAAAATAGATTTCAACAAAGAAATATGAAATGCAACCAATTTATTTAGCGTTTGGGACTGTTTGGGTCTATAATAATAATTGTCCTCTAGTTAAAATAAACTAATTAAGTACTTCACATGGTAAAGTGTCTTTACTAAACCTGCACCAGATTCTGTTTCAAACTAATGAAAAATTCAAGAGAAACACACAAAATTAAAACTGAAATGGAAGATGCTATGTGCTTTTTGAAGACTTTCATGTGCTTTATTAATTATGTAACTCTGGTGAGATAATTAATAAAGCTGCCAGAGTGAGATAAATTATTATCTTACTTTGGCAGTCCTTCAAAAAAACCAGTGGTTCAATTGCTTGCATTCCTGATCAGAAGCGATAATTCACTATATTTAACTTTCTTCACAGAAAGTTAAATATAGTGAATGTCTGGATATCATTCATTCCAAATTTTGCTTTTGCAATTAAATTAACAATATAATTTAAATTAATGACAATTTAATTATGGCTACTCTGCATTAATTCTCAAAATTAGTCTGCTTCTTGTGTTTTAGACTAATCTACATTATCTCTCACCTTTTATATAAAGTACCAATTAGGTAGGAAGAGACAGGGAGATGAAGCTTGAAGTCCAATTTCTCATGCGTGGACCCATCTTCTTTCTGTAAAAAGAGGTTTCATAATACATTAATTTAAAGAGACAACAAATTCAACTATTAATATTAATGATTAGCTTCAAATCTAAAAGAAATCTGCCATTATTGAAATAAAATAAAGCCTTTAAAAACTGATGATTTCGCAGGGGTGAAATCATCAGTTTTTAAACTATCCAGTTTGTTCATATTTTTTAAAAATCTGAATCCCAAGACTACAAGTGAACACGTGGTCTGTTAAGTAAATAAGATCTACTAGAACTAGAATACCCATGGCAAATATTTCCCCAAAACTGTTTCAGAGAAGAGGTAAAGATTAATATTGAAGTAATTATAAAAGCCTTTCCCTTGGCTCCCTTTGCTGCTAGTTAAGATGTCAATGGGATGGACTTGAGTAAAAATGTAATTTGATAATTTTTCACATGTATGACTATATCGTCCTTTTAAAAAAAATTACAATACTGCAAAAGGAACTGGGCCAGAAGCTTGTTCAGTCTGAGTTATTCAAGTTCAGAGAGTGTTCCCAGACAGAGGGACATAAGCAAATTATTATATAGATAACCAAACAGCACATAAAAAGAAAATATAAGATCAGAGAATGAACAATTAAATTCTTGTGAACAGCCTGAAGTGACCAGGAAATACTTGTATAGGGAGTAATATTCTTTTTTTTTTTTTTTTTTTTTTGACATCTCTCTTTTGAAACATTTGACATGCCTTTTAAAACATTCAGGAATGAGATAAATATCAATTATACCTCACAATATGGAGAAGTGACATTTTCAGTGTAAGAATTAGGCAATTCAAGGTTATCTGCTTCACAACATGAGATGTTTAACGATTTTGTGACAAATCTAGTTCAGGTTTTTAGCTGAATATGGGAACTAGCCAATGCAATTGGCAATACAAAATCAGGGCAGGCTCTAGCTTGACTATACAGAAATAGATGTAGTTAAACACTTCTACTAATCATGATATGAGGTCTTGTTATCAATAATATAATGCTTGTAGGAGGTCAAGTCTTTCCGGATGTTAAGAAAGAAGTTCTATTACAGATTTTATTAAAGCCAGAAAAACCCGTTCACAAACTTCACAGACCTTAGGTAAAATATCAGAAAGACGCATGGCACCCCAGTTTTTCCAAGAATATATTCTGTATAAAAGCTAGTTCTCATTAGCAATTTTCTTTTAAGAAATGAAAATCAGCTGGGGATACCATGCAGCAGATTACAAATTCTCAGGTGAGTAAACGTGTCTTAGGAACCTTTGTTGACATCAAGGTTGCCTTAAATAACCTTTAATGGAAGGCACCCTCGAAGGAATAAAAATCTAAGTGCTCACTGACTTGTTTGGCTTATTTTGAGAATGTTTTAGAAACAGGCACATGCTTGTAAAAACCAAATATGACATTAGCATTGGTAGAGGCATATGATGCAAGAAAGCAAGCTTATACAGCATCAGCCAAAAAAACCCCCTTCCCATTTCACCCTTCCATTCGCTCCAAATGTTTCTCTAGTTTTGCCTTGAATTTATTTAACCCTCCTGTGGTGTTCGCATTTTGGTTACACTTATTGTGTTCAGGTCAATATGACCCGAGCATCTATGGGTTTCGTTTTAACCCATAAACGTCTCTCCTAATCCGTTTGTTATATGAAAATTTTCTTCACTGAATGGAAAATATTTTAAATGTAATTTCCAAGGAAAATTCAAAAATATTCGCTATAAAAGTAGTTCGTTAAACAGAGGTCCGACTGAGTAATTTAGAATTCTAAAAATGGTTATAAAGTTTTATATAGAAAATATCTTTACAACAAACTTCTTCTTCTTCCAGTCACATAGCTGCCTGTGGCCACCAACAAATTCCTTCAACTGCATCGATCGTGTGCTATACGAGCAGTATAAAAAAGTGTCATGCCCAGAAGTTCACTGATCCCATCCTTCCACCTAGTTGCAGGTCTTCCTCTGCAAGACTTCCCCTCGGTTTTTCCTTCCATTATATTCTTGAACAGAAAATTTTCCCTTCTTACTATATGATCAAAAAACTAGAGTTTTCTTTTGTTGATGCTATGAAGAAGAATTAGGCCTGCCAATTTTATTCAATACCCACTCATATGTTCTTTGATCCAAGTAAGTTATACACAGTATTCTCCTGTAACACCACATTTCAAATGACTCAATTTTCTTCCTGTAAAGTCTTTTCAGATTCCATCCTTCACATCCATAAGTGGTAACTGGAAAAATTAACAAATCAATGATTCTCAGTTTCATCTTTAGGGGCAGATCATGATCTCTCCATAATTTTATCAGATCAGTGATCAACATTTTAGCAATTGCCTGTCTTCTCTTTACGTCATTTGAGCAGTCACTATTTTTATTTATTCTTGACCCTAAGTAATCAAATTCATCAACTTCTTCGATATCTTGCCAATTAACCTTCACTTTACTGGAACTGAGATTATCATTAATCACCATAATTTTAGTTTTACACACATTCAGAAACAATCCTTTTTTCTTGCTTCACATACTCTCCTCAGAGTTTTTTTACAAATTAGCACAGTATCATCTGCATAACGAAGGTTGTTTATCTTTGCTCCTCCAATTTTGATGCCAGTCTCTAAATCTTCTAAAGCTCCACACATGATATCTTCGGCATAAAGATTAAAAAGGTGAGGTGACAAAATACAGCCCTGCCTGATACCGTTACCTATTAAGAAAAAGTCTGTGTTTCCCATGTGCGTTCTCACAGTTCCTTCCTGTTCCTGGTACAGTAGCTTAATCAGCTGAATTATGTGGATTGGGAAACCCATAATAGTCATTGTTTCCCATAGTTTCTCATGTTGAACACAGTCAAATTTGCATAATCTATAAAACACAAAACGACGAATTCTTTTGTCGAATTGAAAACATTGAATTCTTTGCATTTTTTGTAGACTTACGATCTGATCTCTGGTTTCTCTACCCCTTCTGAAACCTGCTTGCTCTTCTGGCATTTCTTCAAGTTTTCTTGAGATTCTGTTTAATATGATTTTTTAAGAAGAATCTTGCTAGTGTGAGAAATTAGGCTAACAGTCCTGCCTGTAATTTGAGAAAATTTTCAGATCTCTTTTTTTGGTAAGGGGATGAAAATTGATTCCTTCCAATCTGAGAACCACCGTCCCATTTTCCAAATTTTTACAATCATTTTATGAAAAAACTCTGCACCCTTTTCACCTGTAGCTTTAATCAATTCCGCTGGGATTTCATCAATTCCAGGTGACTTGCCACACGTTAGTTCTCTGATGGCTTTTTCAACTTCTTCCTTCAGTGGTACTGGTTCATGATCACATCCTTGAAAAGGGGGTGGCGGATCATTACTGCCTGCAGGTGTGTATTCTTTCCACCTTCCTTTGATTGTTCTCCTCCGTTAAAATCTATCTCCCCTTTGGAGTCCTTAATTACATTAAGTTTTGGTCGGAACTTTTGTCTTAAGGACTTAATTACACCATCCATCTTTTTAGTCTTGTTGTTTTGTTTGTTGTGGTATTCAATTTCTCTACACTTTCAATTGATATAATCCTGTTTGTAATGGCTTAAACAGCACTTGATGACTTTGCTTAGTTCCTGATACCCTTTGTTTCCTTGTACACCCTGCAGTTTTGCAGTTCTTCTCTGTTCAATAAGTTTAAAAGTGGCTTCTGTAATCCAAGGCTTCCTGATCCTTGACCTTTCTCTAATGTGTCTATTTAACTAAATGCAAATTTAGTTAAATAACTTTAAGCTTATTTGAATAGTAGGTAAACGTGAAAAAAATTTACGGAATATTACAAATTTCGAAGTGTACTGCATACAAATGTCACACGTCACTGTTAATAAAGGTGTCGGTACACCATACCATTGCGTACTGTGCCAAAAAAAGCACTGGTTCCAGTAATCAACCATCTGCTGGCTAAAGGCAAATTTCCACACATCTATTCTACAACTGTCTTTCCTCAATTTGAATTTGTCCCCTCAGGCACTGTCATTATTGACAACCTTCGTATCATCGTATTGTCAACATTAAAAGACAAGTTTAGAAAGAATTCTTTCAGGTGTCGATTTCAGGTCCATTTTGTGGAATACCGCAATGGACCAACTCTTAGACCAGGGGTAGGCAACCTCCGGCCTGCAAAAGTGCGTGATCTGGCCCGTGGCCATATTCAAAATATATATAATAAACAGCCAGCTGTTTATTATATATATTTTTGAATTAATGGAATTTCTAACAAATTTGGAAAACACTCTGCACATTGTTATGACAAATATCGATTCACTGATAAAAATAAACAGTATCAAATCTCTCATTAAATATTATAAAAATAAAATATTGCAATTTTTGTTACTGGAATTGTATTTGTATTTTTTTGTTACTATAATTCTATTTTTGTAATTTTATCTTGAATTTGTATTTCGTTTTTCTTATTAATAACTAATTATATGTATGTGTATGTATTACAATGAATACATGAATGAATATTACAATGAATAATATAAAACTGGTTAAGACAATTTTTTCATTACACACCAGTTCAATAATCCTAAAAATCGTGGAAAGCTAAAAAAAATTATGGCGCACCATTTATAAAGGCTGCTCGCCTCTGTCTTAGACTATAGCATATGCATATTATTTCCTTATGTTAACTAAAGCAAATTCAAGGAGAGAATTGGAAGAAAGGGCTGCAAGTGCAGTTAAAAATCATTGAGATCTGGAGCATCCTTAAAGTATAAGTTTCATCATTCACGAACATCCTACTGTTAAATTTTTTGGTGTCTATTTTTCCTGTTATCACAGTCCGATATTTAGTTCTTTGATAAAAGACTGACATTATTGAATCACAATAAATATCTTAAGAATAAAATGAGGGTTATTTTAAATTTAAGAAAATAATAAGAGCAAAATGGGGATTTAAGGACAGATCACAGAATAACTATATCAATGTACATTTGTAATGGTTAGGCTATGCTGCTGCTAAGGCCTACTGACATTTCAGTAGCAATAAAAGGTATTAGGAATTTTTTCAGAGCTTAATAGAATGTACAATAGGGATTCTATTAGAGAGGAAACTAAGAGAATATATAAATTATGTATATTCCATGGTAGGATTCCCGAGAGACAGATCAATACTGGCAATCTTAAAAAGAAATCATGATTAATTAAGAATTAAAGAGCAAATCTTAAGTTTGGGTTTCACTGAGAATGATCTCTGTTGGGCTCCTGGAAATTGGGGTTCATATTGTACTGCACTCTCCTATTTACCTGCATTTAGACATGTTTATTATGTTTTTTATGTTTATTATCTTCACAGAAATTATTTGCAAATAATAATGCAAGTTTACAAGGCTTATTCTGTTAATAAGGTCTTTAACATATCATTTGAATTTATAAATATCTGCAGAAATTGTCTGAACTAAGTTTTAATAACACTAGCCATCAAGATTTTTAACCTCCAAGAACTTAAATGCTGTTTTTAATCACTTTTTATGAGTAGATTTTGAAAAGCACCATGAGTTTCACATAATGTCACAGTTATTAAATATAGAGGGAGTGTTACATTTTACCAAAATATGCCAATTTCACATAATCTAGCCAGTAATGTAAGACATACTGATTTATTTTAACAGATATAACTAATTCTCTTAATTTTATCAGTTGATTCTGGCCTTGGTTTTCTTGTGATAAACATAATCAGATTTCTACCTATGGTTCTTAGGTTCAAATTCCGATGCAACAATTTACAATTTGAAGAGAGATCACTTAGCATTTTTGGCAAGGATTTTTGTACACTGTGCCAAGGTTTTCCAAGTATTAACTGATTGTGACATGTTCTCATGGGTGAAAATCTATCCTCCAAACAGTAGTTTGGAAGATAGATTTACAACAGTAGTGAGGAAGGTAATACTGATCAAGATCAAGTTGAGGATTCCCTGGAAGCCTCAACTTCACAAGATGTCAACTATCAGCCAGTAAGTTCAGGTAGTGAGGTGCATTTAATCAAACAAGATGAGTTGAATGATTTGTTTCGAGACTTAAATTTGCCGAAAGAACAAGCTGAACCATTAGGTTCTAGGTTACAGCAGTGGAATATACTCAGAGCAGAAACAAAGATTTCAGTGTTTTGAAAAAGACATAAGTTTTTGAAATATTTTGCTATGGAGGACAGTATGCATTTTTGCAAAGACATTATTGGACTTCTGAAAGAACTAGGTGTCATGCATAAGTCTGATGAAAGGCGTTTATTCATAGATGCCTCAAAATTAAGTTTGAAAGCAGTTCTGCTTCATAATGGCAACGAATCAGTTCCTGTGTTTCATTCAGTTGGACTAAAAGAAAGTCATGAAAGCATGTCTAAGATTCTACATGCTATAAAATACTAGAACTATGGTTGCAAGGTCGTATGCAGTGATCTTAAGGTGTGTAGGAGGTTTCCTTTATTGGTTTGTAGGAGGGTTTCACAAAATATTGTTTATGTTTGTGGGACACGTGTGTCAGAAGAACATATGTTGTGAAATATTGGGACAAGTGGGAGGAGTTCATACCATGACAATGTAATGTAAAATATATTCCTTTAGTGCAATCAAACAAGGTTCTTCTTCCACTCCTGTACATCACAAAAATTTTGTGAAGGGATTAGATAGAAAAGGTAACGGATTGCATACTTGAGAAGTGTGGTTTCTAATTTAGCATATGCCAAACTTAAGAATTTTTGTAGGACCCCAACTTAGGAAACACCTGAAAGATGATGTGTTTGAAACCCAGTTAAGGAGGTTGAATTGGCAGCTTGCCGATCATTTAAGGCAGTAGTACATGGTTTTTTTGGGTAATAGGAAAGAAGAAAACTATGAAATGTTGGTGTCTAATTTACTCGAGTACTACAAAAACATGGGCTGTCGAATGTCTTTGAAAATTCATTTTCTTCATTTCTATCTCGAAATTTTCCCTGAAAATCTGGGAGATGTGAGTGATGATTGGGGATTACTGCTGATTCCTTGTGAGGGAGAGCAAGCAGGAATACAAGAGAAAATCCCTTAGTAGCAAACATTTTTAAGGACAATTACAGGTATGCTGATTATATATTATTGAAATATAACTATTTCGTATGATTTATGATATTTTTTCCAAAGTTAAATAATTATAGATAACGTATATTTTTTTACTTATATTACCAACTTGAATTATACGTATATATCCCTTTATTTAAAAATTAAATGTTGGTTCATCTTTTGATGTGGATGTGATAGAGACTTTTGATGGTTATTTCTGGAATCAGCGCGTTTATTTCCTCTATATTTTCATTGTAGAGGTGTGACAAAAAATATTTTTTGTTGGATAGTTTAATTAGAGTTAGCAATGCTTTTAGTGTTATTACCCAAGCTTTAGCACTGAGAACTCGGTGCTTGATCCTCAGTGAGGGCACAATGTCTCACCATAATCAAAATTGAACACAGGTAATGCATACAAATATTGATTTTTTTTTTTTCAACTGCTGCATTGAAATAATGCTAGCACTGTAATTTTTACTTTAGTAAAAACTACAAAGAAACCAGTACATATTCAATACAATTCTAATTATAATACAATGATGCACTTTTAAAAATATCCTATGCTACAATTTATAATATAGAAGTGTATATAACTTAAGTTAGAACACCAGTAAAATTAGTTCAACTTAAAAAAAAAAATTAAGAACTTTAAAATCCCAAGAAAAAGTGAGTGCACCTTTCAGAAGATTAGACTAGAATTTCATAACAAAAAAAAAAAACAAAAAAAAAAAAAAAAAAAAACACAAACACCCCTAACCCCTAGAACTTAAGAAATATACTTTGAATGGAAAATACCCCATGAAATTATTTAATAATTTTAGTGTGAGACACTTAAGAGGTACAAACCCCTTCAAGCATTTTCAGTGTTAAAATATACAATCTGGTTATGTTTCTAGATTCTTACTGAATCTGATCTTCAGACCAACATGAGGTAGGGAATATCTATAAATTATATTAATTATTAATTAATTTTACTTATTAAAGAAAAATTAGTAAACAATACATGTCAAACTACTAATCGAAATTCTATATGATTACCAACTAAAAAATTCAACATAAATTCTTTAAATCAGTGAAATAGTTTGATGTAGTACAAAGCTGAAAATTGTACCCAGTATTAAGGATACCAGTACACCCTGTAAATTTTTCATTTATGTACTTCATTGATGTCTCCATTAACCAAACATGGAATATTATCCTTGTTATGTAACACTGCCTTCTCATTTATAGGCAGATAATATACCTAAGTTCCCATGTCTATTCAAATCTAGTCAAGAGGGTCTTTTCAGAAAATAAGAATAAAAGTTTCTCATGAAAGAAATTAGGTACTCACCACAACCATGTATGTGAAAGTCCCTCGTAACCTCTGAGACATAACAATGCTATCTACACTGAAGGCAAACTGTCCTTCATTGGCAGTGCTAGGAGGTAGCTGAAATGGAACCTTAATGCCATCATGATTATTTGTATTTCCCTGTAAAAGTACAAACCAAATGACTATTTTTTTTTTTTAATCTGGTTTAAGAGAACTTATACTATACAAATTAAATATCCTTCTAAACAAATACAAAGCTAATGTTTCCCTTTAAAAGTTAAATAAGTTTAAAAATGGTAATATAATGCTAAAAAAAGCCCTGTAACTAATACTATAATAATAGTATTTACACATTAACCAGTCCCCCTTTCCACAAGTCTGTGAAACAAACTTGTTATAGGTGTGTACATATTTTTAACAATCCTTAAAAAGGAAAGCGATTTTCTTTATAAACAAATTTCAAAAAATTACTGCTGTATGGTGCCTATAAAGATAAAATATAAATTACAAAATGATCTGTAATTGATAGTTACCAATTATATGCGCTTTTTGAAAAAAATATATTATTAACTTTTTTGTGCTTGAGAAACAGACGTTTAATTTTATTATGCATATTTTTTTAATGTCCAAACTTCTTTTTACCTAAATTTGAATAACCAGAAAAAAATAACTTCAACTCTTTTAATTGTGAAAATCCACATCACCTGCTCTCCATGGCCTAGGTAGTTGAATACTTGCCACCACCAGCTTGGGAAAAAGATCTAGACTCAAAAAAATATATATATTTTTAAATGAAAACTCCAAACACAAAAGGCATTAGAACAGTGTAAGGGCTGAAGGCTGAGGGGACAGAAAATACCCGTTGACACTATACTTGAATTTCTATACATTGTAATATTTAAGAAATACATGTAAAGAAAAGGCCATGCTAGGAGAACAGAAATAGGAGGAATAAATGATTGGAATTGGACAGTGAGTGAGTGCTGACTGGTTCAGGCATGTGTCCAGACTGATTTTGAAGGAGGTTGGGAGAATAACAGATGCCAGAGAGAAAGAGAGAGGGAGAGAGAGAGAGAGAGAAAGAAAGAAATGTGGGAACAATATTCTATAGTAGAGTAAATCTGTATAGAATGAGTAGTTGTTTAGAAGAAAAGTAACACTGATTGAAAAAAAAAAACAAAAAAAACCAGTTTCTTTGATGCAGAGGAAGCAATACTAGAAATCTTAGTGTGATCAAAGATGACACGGAGCATGTAGACTGTTTTATATAAAAAATAAGATTGAATTTAACTAAGTTTTCTTTGCCCCACTGGAGAATTACCTGGAGATTTGGAATTTAGGAGTTGGTGGTGGATAATCACGATGTTGATGGTGTTTGTGCAGGCACGGTTTCTCAAACTGGAAGATGAAATGTAGCACACAGCTGAGTGCTGTCATCATATGGACAGGATTTCCAATAAGTGGAAGAAGATCATTTATTTATTTCGTATGATGTGATCAATACACGAAGGAACCAGTTTTTTCTTGCTTCCTTTGTGTATCGTGGCCGGGATATCCAACCAACCGGTTGGTTCGGCACCATCCACTGTCCAGCCCGAGGCGGGAATCGAACCCACGACCTTTGGGTTGCCAGGCAGGCACTTTACCTACCCGGCTAGCCCGGTCGGCAAGAAGATCATTAATATATATATGAGGAAAAGAGTGAAGAAAGAACCAAACCTTGGGGAACACTAGCATTGCTGAAGAAATTATAAGATGTTTCTAATAAAACTAGAAATTAGAAATCTGATTGCAAAAAACAGTCAGCAATCTATAGGATGAGAGCTTGTGTTGAAGACGTTTTTGCCAAACAGTCAAAAGACTTAGAAAGGTTAAGCACAACTGCTTGAGTTTCACCAATTTTTCCATCAAATTTGTACAAATATGAGTAACATAAGCCAATATATCACCAGTGGATCAACAACAACCTTTCAATCTGAATCCATACTGGTGATCCTTGATCGAATGAAACGTTTTGATTTATTCACAAGCAATATTCACAATAATAGATATTTTTCCATGTCCAACAACATGGTTTGGCCTCTCCAAGTCCTTCCTTTCCTTCGAGGTTGTTTACACATACTGAGTATGTGAACAACTACCCCCAAGATTGTATCTACTTTTTCATTTCATTCACCAAAGTGAGGTCTACATGTAGCTTGGTCTCGGTAAATCAACACAGATTTTAATCTAATTTTTCCTTTTGATTTTTACTCTGTATTTTAATTCATTAGTTCTCTGTAGGGTTAACAATAATCAAAGTGCACTGTGCATACATACATTTATAAAATTATAAAAAAAAAATTTAAATTAAAACATTATTGGCTTTTACATAACCTATAAGGCTGATTAATACATTTGGTAATGCCATACTGTGTATTGATTATCACAGATACAAAGAATCCCTTATCATTGTTTTTCCTTTCAATCTGAGTGGTTGATACTTGAAAATGTCACCCTGATTGTGGGTATGCAATGATTGGTATTTTGTATATCACCCCATAGATATTTTAACAATCTCTAACATGAATTTACCTATGCACACTCTATATATTTAAAAAAAATCTTTTATATTTATGTTTATTTTAATATAAACTTTTAGGTTTCTTTTAAGTTTATTTAAATATAAAAATCATTATATTTAAATAAACTCAGTGCCTTGTACATAATTACACTCAATCCAGGTTGCCAAAAGTTTTCCATTCTTTCCATTACATTGCTTCTTGTTATTCTGGTGGCACTCAATACACACTATATGTACAATTTATAAAAGTAGAAAAAAAATTAAAAAGTTAAAACATTATACTGTAGTTGTACATAACCTTTAGGCCTGATTATACATTTGGTAATGCCATACCATATTGATTATCACAGAAATAGAGTACCCCCTTATTGTTATGTTTCCTTTCAATTTGAATGGATGATCCTTGAAAAAGTCACTCAGATCTGGGGTAAGCAATGATAGGCATTTTGTATATTATTCTGTAGATATTAACAGAGCAGTCTCATCAAGGTTAAAAATTTGCTGCATTGAATAGCCGCCTTCATCAATAATTTTTTCCAACACATCACAAAATTTCTCTGCAGCTGCAGAATCGGAACTGACGACTTCACCGCATACTTTAATGTTGTGGTAACCAGCGCGATGCTTGAACCTATTAAACCACCCGTTGCTTGCCACGAACTTGGCTTGGGGTTCACCGTACTTATCCTTAATATCTTCATAAATACTTCTTGTTTTTGCTTCAATGACAATTGGACTTAGGGGCACTTGCTTCTGAATCTGATTTTCCATCCATATTATTAATAGCTGTTCCATCCATATTATTAATAGCTGTTCCATCTTCGATATAGCACCCGAACGCTGTTTTGTGATCACCGTTGATCCTTTAACATGTTCTTTTATATGTGCAGTGTCCCTTAAAATAGTATTCACTGTTGAAGCAGCGTGACCTAATTCCGTGCAATAGATGACAAACTTTGTCCTGCTTCATACTTCTTAATCATTTTCATCTTCATTTCCAAATAAATTTTGTTTCATTTCCCAGCACAAGCACTTTCCATTGGTCCCTTTCCCTTCACCATTGTAATAAGTAAAGGGATGAAGAGAAGATTCTGAAAATTTATTTGTTTTTTATATGATTGAGGATTTCAGTGAAGGGGAACTCATTTCACCGTAATGTAAAAACCCACATAATTCCAGTTATCAGTATTATCGCAAATGCAATAAGATCGAGTTTACTACCCATTTATAATTAGATTGTACTAACAGAAAAGCCCAATAAACCGGAAAGTGCAAATTGTTCTTATTGTTTTATGGTAGTAACCTCCAGAAATGTGTTTTAGAAAAATATCACAAAGATGTTCAAAATTGATTCTTATAATGGGAACATATGATAACGATGAAAGTATAGTGCAATTTGCATTATAAATATGATCCTTTAGAGAAATAAATAGCTTAGTAATATAGTGAAATTTTCAACTTCCAAGGACTTGGAACGAATTACAAAAAAAAAAAAAAAAAACCCAATGTGTTATTGGGTTCACATTATGATATTTTCAATACCTCCATTTATTCCTACACATACAAAATGCATTTCCATATTTTTTTCAGTTTGCACCAGCTGGTAAAAACTTATGTAAAGTCGAATTTGCGTAAGTCGGGGAGTTCCTGTATTCAATTTTTTAATAGAAGGTTAAGCATTGTACTTCTGCAAGCTGGATTAAAAACTAAAAACATTTTTTCAGAAATAAAAACAAGTGGGCTTGTCAGATCCTGAAAAACCATTTTTGTAACAGTTGTTACCATCGCCATTGAGTTAAGACTGTTTTAAATGAAGCAGTGATATACCTCAATGTATCTCTTTATTTACTTGGTTTGCTTAAGGAATAATAAGAATCCAATTTTCTTTATATATTTTTCTGTATAAATTTATGATTAATTAATCCTTAAACACTAACATATACACTCTGCTGCCACTTTATTAGGTACACCTACCTAGTAGCATGTTGAGCCATCTTTAGCCTTCAAAACAGCCTAAATTTGTCTAGGCATGGATTGAACAAGATGCTGAAAACCTTGTACAGGAATGGAGTACCATGCGGACACGAGTGTGTCACGCAGTTCCTTGAGATTCAACAGAGGTGTAGGCCTGCAGCGAACAGCTCTTTCCAACTCATCCCAAGGATATTCAATACGATTGAGAACTGGGGACTGAGTGGGCCACTGCAGCAAAGAAAAGTCACCATCATGTTCCTGGAACCATCCCATAGTGATTCAGGCTTTTTGCACCGGCATATTATCCTGCTGGAAGTAACCATCTGACTGAGGATAAACTGTCAACATGAACGTATGCACTTGGTCAGCAACGATGTTTAGGTGCGATGTGGCATTCAGAAGTGAATCTATGGGTATCAATGGACCCAATGTGCGCCAAGAAAACATTCCCCACACCATAACACTTTCCCCACCACTTTGCACAGTAGTAGTCAGACATGACGGGCCCATGGATTCATGTTGTTTTTGCCAAATTCTGAGCCTTCCATCAACATGATGCACCAGAAACATCAACTTGTGAGACCAAGCAAATGTTTTCCAATCCTCGATAGTTCATTGCTGGTGTTGCTGTGCACACAGGAGGTGTGCTCTCTTGTTCTTCATTGATAACAAAGTATGCGATGTGGCTGTCGGCTGTTGTAGCCCATTCGCGACAAAGTGCAACTAGTGGTCCATTGCGATATTTTGTTCTGCGCACCAAGGTTGTATTCTGATGTGATGTGCGACATTGTGGCCCGTCTGTTTGCTTGCACAATTCTAGCCATCCTTCTCTGACCTCTCTCATCAACAAGCGATTTTCTTCCACAGGAGTGCCATTGAGAGGATGTTTTCTGTTCATTGCACCATTCTTGATACACCCTTCAAACTGTGCTGCACGAAAAGTTCAGGAGAACTGCCGTTTCAGAGATGCTTTGTCCAGCATGTCTTGCACCTACTACCATGCTAGGTTCAAAGTTCGTTAGATCACTCCTTTTCCCCATTCTTGCTACGGTTTTTAGGTTGTTCTATTGCATTTATATCCACAACTGTGGTCATGTGACTTGCAACATTGTGGGACAAACCATTTGTTTGCACAGCAGGAGTGTACCTAATAAAGTGGCAGCACAGTATATATATATATATTCTGTATTTTTAAAACAGCGTAAGAGGCTTTTCAATGTATTTAAAATAGACTTTATTAAAATACAATTAAAAAATTTCCACAAAAATTAAAACTGTTATAAGAACTTACTGAACGAATCATTTTGGTATTGAGGGTATCCAAGATATTAAATTCCATCTCTTTGATTTGATAACCACTGAGATTATGGAAAATAACTGACACAACAATTTGATGTCTGTGATTGGGTAGCACCCGTGTCTCATGTGTCTGTTAAATAACAAATAATAAAGCATGAATTATACATAAATGTACAAATTAAATAGATTATAGAACAACCGATGGCATATGATATTTATCCCTTATCAATATAATAACGGTTCATATACAAATCAAAAATCATTTCAAAAGTACATAACCATATATGTTTGAATCTAAGAAAATCTTTGCCCCCTCATTTGTAGTGCTCGGGTTTTTTTTATTTTTTTTTATTTTTAGGAGCATTAGCAACTAAGGCCATATTGCTCCGGGGATATGCGGTGGTCATTCCCTGACCTTTCTGCATCCTCCATATTTGGTGGTCACGGGCTTGAACCCCGGTCTAATCAAGAAGCATGTGCTACGCATTTCTGCTCCTGTTCACCTGGCTATGGAGGCGCCGTAGTGCTCAGATATCAGTAGTAGTATTAGAACTGTTACCATTCTTTATAAAGGACTTTTTGAATGTTATTGTTATTTGGTTTTTAGGAGCATTAGCAACTAAGGCCATATTGCTCCGGGAATATGCGGTGGTCATTCCCTGACCTTTCCGCATCCTCCGTATTTGGTGGTGACGGGATTGAACCCCGATCTAATCAAGAAGCGTGTGTTATGCACTGCTGCTCCTTCCCACCTGGCTACAGAGGTGCCCCTTTTTGAATGCAGATATATATCAAAATAATTATTCTCAAAGTAAAACTGTTGTTTATAGTTAGGTAACCATTAACTTATTGAACTAGGCTTTACTAAAGTCAGTTCAGTACTTGGAAGCTCTAAGATTAAGATAGCATCCTCTATGTTAAATTTCATATGAAGTACAGACTGTGATTAAATCCTTAACAATCAAAAATGGTACCAAAATGATTCAGAAAACTGTAATGCTAACTGCATAATAAAATGATTATAACAAGCTTATCTTAATTTTATTAAATTTTTACTCATTTACTAAAATGAGTTTACAACAAAGTGAAACATCAGTAATCATATCCACAGTTTTATTTTCATAAAAACATGCAAAATACAATGGTTTCTTTCTTGGTCCCTCGCTTAATTTTTATGCGACATGTACTAAATAAAACATACCACCAAAATATATGAATTAGGGATAAAAGTAAAATGAAATTATACTGGCATTATATCAATATCAATATTATAGGTTCAATCAATAATTCATGGCTATGACAATATTTCATTTAAATGTACCACACTTATATTTAAAATACAATTATTCATTATTTTTGACTTTTTAAAACATGCACCTAAATTCCTTTTAAAAATTGCTTAAATATAAAATAAAACAAATTTAATGTGGCGTAACCAACTAACAATGTCTCAAAATAAACACTATTGCACCACATATTAAAATCGCATTTGAATGTAACAAAAAGTTGTACCTGCAACAAGCAATTAAACCAAAATTAGAGAAAACAATTAACTATAAAATAAAATCTAGATTTCTATAATGATCACTTAATATTATACCACATGAATATAAGATAGTTTATTTAGCTTAAAACTAAATCCCTATACATTAAGGTGACATTTCATAGGCTGTTGCCAGCCTCCTGCTGGTGGAATGTCTCAATTCTGACTGCACATTCTGAACTGAGACAATCAGCAAGCAGGAGGCTGGCAACAGCCTACGTATGGTCTAAGGATGGGTTCCAGCAAAGTTCCCAAAATGTTACCTTAACATACAGGAATTTAGTTATAAGCTAAATAAACTATCTTAATATTCATGTGGTATAAGGATAGTCATGTAGAAATCTAGATTTCATGGAAAACCAGAACATAACATCCTTCTCCAAATATATAAAATATATTTCCTACTGGTGCCCATGATTGTACATATTCCTAAATGTTCACATTTCTGTTATGGTCTGCTTATTACCAGAAAACCAACCACGGATGTCCCAATGCAAACAGTATACACAGATTCAACTGAAAAAAAAAAAAAAAAAAAAAAAACGCATACTTAAATATGGTTGGGCTGACACCCTGTAACAAGAATTGACTCAAACTAACTAAAAGATGAAACGTAAATTTCACTGTCCATCAAAGTTGATCAATGAGCCTAAACATAATGTAAACATGTAAAATTAACTCTTACTGACTCAAGTAAAAAGCAGGATAGAAATTAAAATAAATTATAACTCTAAAAAAATCTATATTTTCAGTTTTGAGTGTGGTGGTTTTTTGCTTATGTTAGCAGATAAAGGAAGGTAATCAAGCACATTGGTCCACTTTACCCAAGGCAACAATACTGATCATGATTATGAATTGGTTTCTAATAAGCTGAATAAATATTTTGCATTTGCATTTATACATGGAAGGAGCTTTTAAACTTGAGAGAATGATTTTTATGATATCTGAAAATGCACTAGATGTGAAAAAATTATTACAATTTAAAGTGAACAAGGCACTAAGAGCTGACAGAATCCATCCAATTATACTGAAAGAATCAGCAAAACAGATCTTCAAATATACTTATAGGTACCTTATATACTTATAGAGGTATATAAGGTACCAAAGTGAATCAGATTAAAATGAACAAGACAGGTATATTTTCACTTTATAGAGAGAACAAGGCTGCACAAAACCAAAATTTTGGGAAGTAACAAGAAGGCTGGATCTTATGAAGTTTATTTTCAGGCAGCACGTGGTGGATCATTGGAATGAATTGACAGCCACAGTGGTGGAAGTGGAGAGTTTGGTAAGATTCAAAGTGGAATTGGATAAGCACTTTTTGGTGATGGGAAAGTTATGTGATAGATTATTTTTTTAATTTCATTTTTTGGCAGATGCAGAAAAACTTTACCTCTTTGCATGATTCAGCCATAATAATAATAGTACCTGCAATTTCATTACAGATCAGTCTTCCAGATAGATCTTGCACTCGTCTCCCCCCCCCCCATAATTCTGTTATTAGTAGCAAGCTGAGAGGCTATGACTCTGGTTACTGAACAACCCGAATATCAATTTAGTGATGTTCATGAATGGGTTAATGAATTCCTTCTGCTAACCAAGTAGACAGAGGTGGTTAGCTATGTGGTTGCTGGAGAAGTTAATGAATGTAATCTCTGGTACACTTCCTGTATTATCTTGTGAGGATGTATATTGGATAAGCTAGGTAATGCTTAAAAATTTGCCTGCTTGTTCCATTTGCATTGGTATTGAATGCTCCCTCCTGCTGGGTTTACCCTTTTGTAACTCTGTAGGGAAATTTGAGCAGTTTGGTAACCATAATACGCAGTGATCAAGTCAAATGAGTCCTGATCTACCCCAGCTCCCATCCAGGGTGCAAAAGCTGCCCCCGATGTTACTGTGACATGGAAACAGGTTCTCCTCTGGCACTGTTAAAGAAGCCTCTATAGCCAAGTTTGCTGATCTTGGTCAGGGGCAGCAGGGTTTTCCTCTTGGGGGGTTCTGTTTTTTCCCCTGTACCTTGAAATCATCTCATTTTACAATTGTCTTCAGTAGAAAACCCAATTTTTCATCTTTTCTCCTCCTATGGCTATAAATGCTGCATCTTGGTAGGCTACACAGTCTGGAATGGGGATAATAGATTGCCTGAGTACCCCTTGGACTTGCAACAGAGAGGGCAGAAAATGAAATGAAACACCAGAGCATGTCAAATGTCCCATATTAAGATGTGGCTCCAAGATATGAGAAAAGGAATTAGGAAGTATATAGGCACACCTCTTGCAAAGATTAGTGCATTTCAAATGTTCATTTTCTATGTGATGTTTCAATAATTACAATTCCTCAATCAACTCTGTTCTTTGGCCATCATCATGCCACATAGTTGCACATTTTTCTCTCATACTCTGCAACAGAGAATGTGATATCACTGAGTTTGTCGATGTATGTTGAAAAACAAACTGCTCTTTAAAAACAAGTTTACTAATATTTTATGAAATATTGAAGACTATTGAAGACTATGTAGAACTTACTGACTGACTCATATATACTATTAAACACAGGGTAAGCTAGAGTGGAAAGACAATGCCCCCACCAAGAACACAAAAGGTGGAGTGCCCCCCCCACACAGGATCATTTCTAAAAAAAAAAATCTCATCACTTGTTCATCCCGACAATAATCTGTCTAGTTTTTCCTTAAATTTATTCACACTGCCAACAACAGATAGAAGTTTGTTCCAACAGTCAACCACCTGTGGCCAAAGGCAAACTTCTGCACATCTGTCCTACAACCATCATCAGTTTGAATTTATGTCCCCTCATTGGTGTAATCTGAGCAAGAGGAAGGATTCCATCAGCATTGAACTTGTCCAATCCATTCAAAGCCTTAAACACTTCAGTCAGATCACCTTGCACATACCTAGTCTCATGATACTGCAATTTGCAGATTTGAAGTTTTTCTTGGTGAGACCACCCTTTTGTTCCCTTCACTAATCTCGTTGCCCTTCTCTGCACATGTTCCATGTGCAGAGTAGGGCAACGAGAAAATGAGGCCTCCAGACCTGTATACAGTGCTCAAGATGTGGTCTGACCATTGCCTTATGCAATGGGTTAATCACCCCCTTATCCCTGCTAGCAAAATTCCTGTCTATAACTGACAAAACCCCACGAGCTCCTGGCTGCCTGTTTGTACTGCTCAGAGAATTTCATATCTGACTGAACAATTACCCCCAAGACCTTTTTCATTTTTCACTACTCTGAGTGCAGTACCAACAGTTGGTACTGCACAACTGAGATAGCTGCTAACCATATGCAGTACCTTGCATTTGTCATTGTTAAACTTCAACTGCCATTTTTCAGCCTGTCTGGCTAATTTTTCTTGATCTTGTTACAGTAGCTTGTCATGATTACTGTCATTAACCACCCTGCCAACCTTTGTATCATCTGCAAACTTACACGTTAAGACGAAGGTGATACTATGCAAAAGCTTTTCCTAAATCTATGTAAGTATTGTCAAAATTATTCTTTGCATCCAGTTGTTTGGTGACAACTCTGTAATAGCTAATTAGACTAGTTACACATGATCTCCCCCTTTAACAAAGCCAGGCTGTGATTTCCTTATAATTCCATTCCTGTCCAGACAATCCTTCCTCTCCCCAAGAGACCTAGTTTCCAAGCTTTGCAGTCCACATCCTGTAAGCTGTTCTTCATATGGACATTAAGTAGTACCCCTCACTAATCTAGCTGCCCTTATTTGAACCCATTCTAGAAGCTTTGACTTTCTTCAAGTGTGGTCTCTAATCCTGAGCACAGTATTCTAAATGCAGTATCACCACTGTCTTACAGAAAGGAACAATGACATCCATCCATACCTGAAAGGGTCTTATATATCATAGACAAGACACCTTGTATCCGTCATCCTAGCTAGTTGTTTAGACTACGTGAAAAATTTCATGTCTGCCTCAATTGTCCCATCTAATTTTTTTCATCCTGAACCACTTTTAACTCTACTCCATATGGCTTATAAGAACTCCTGAATTTCTGTTCCCTTGGTGAAAAACCTTACATTTAAAAGCATTAAACTTTAGTTGCCATTTTTCAGATCATTTATGCAACCAATCTACGTCATTTTGAAGCAAAATAGACTGGATCTGGTCATTAACCACCTTTGCCACCTTTAAATCATCATCAAACTGACAACTTCTTCTTCTTCTGCACTCTCTCATTGAAGGAGGGTAAGAAACAGAAGTGGCAACAACACTGATCCTCGTGGGACTCCACTTGTTACACTAGTCTGCTCTGAGGTATATCCATTTATGACTATTCTTTATCTCTTGTCATTTAGCCAGACTTTGATCTAATGAATGCTTTGCCATTAATCTCAATTTGCTTTGGTTTATAAAAAATACTTTTTTGGGGAACTGTATCAAAAGCTTTACTGAAATCAGGGTAAATAATGTCAAAGTTGTTTCTTGCATCCAGCTGTTTTACAATTCCATCATAATAATTAACCATATTGGTCGGGCAAGACTTCCCCTAAACAAACCCCCTCAGTAATCCATTAAGGATATTATCACTATCAAGATAGTCTTGTATTGTATCCTTAACTGCAGAATCCAATATCTGGCCCATCACTGAAGTCAAACTCATTATTCAAAAGTTGCTAATCACATCTTTTGCACCTCCTTTGTGGATTGCGAAAATGTTAGCACTTCTTCAATCTGGGAGGAGGATTGTCCTGGAATTTAATGGTGATCTCTTTAACATCCTCAATGTAATGACACGAACACAACTTTTTTTTAGATCTACACTGGTATTCAAAGAAAGTGCATCACCTAGGAATTTTACATTTCTAACCCTTTTTAATGATGGTACGTTACATTAATGACTAGCATCACAAATAGAAATATAAACAAAAGATATTTATTAATAGTTAAGGCAAATCTAAGTAAAATTTGACAGGTGCTCTCAAAATATTCCAAAATGAGCATTTGCTCATTTTGGAATATTTTGGGGGCACAACAATTTTGGAATATTTTGAGAACACGACAATTATGGCTGAAATGTTATCAGAAGCCCTCAATTTGCTTCAGTTTATCATTTTAAATGGAAAACAAAATGAAAAGTTCATTTTCTTTTCCGTTTAAAAAAATGAAAAGTTCAGGTGCAAACTAATATTTAGTTGAACCGCCACTGGCCCTGATGACAGCAGCACACTGTCGAGGCATTGACAAGATGAATTTCTGAAAATAATCAACTGATAGCGTGTGATTCCAAACACGAATTATGGCTTCCTGAAGTTCACAAAGGGTCTTTGGTTTCTTTCTGGCAACTGTAGATTCCACCGATGCCAACGGTTCTCTATAGGATTCAGGTCCGGGCTGTTTCCTGGCCAGCTAAGAGTTGTAATGGACTGTTCTTCCAACCATTTTTTTCACCTGTAACAAATGTAAACACATTACTATTGAACCTCTAATGCAGAAATGAAGCTAAAGTAACTACAAAAGTGCCTACTTACACTTTCTGTCCGATGACAAAGAGCAGAGTCGTCTTGAGAAATGCATTTACTTGGCAGGTTGAAATGGTCTCTAATGGTTGGGAGCAAGCAATTTGCCTTCCAATATAGGCATTTACAGAACCTTTTATAAACTGCAGGTGACCTACTCCGCGATACAAAATGCACTCCCATTTCATTTGGCTGGTAGGGAATTTCACTGTAGACACCATACAGTCTGGATGGTATTCTTCCCCACATCTACAGCGAATCATTTGTCTCCCATCAGAGCCATGCAAGTTGATTTTATTCTCATTCAAGAAAATAACTGACTTCCACTGCTCAGGGGTACATTTGACATGCTCCTTACACCAAATTAATCGGGCCTTTTTCATTTTTTGTGTGAGGAGGGGCTTCTTCTTAGGACAGGCTAC
Source organism: Mastigoproctus giganteus (assembly GCF_048544385.1). Taxonomy (NCBI): domain Eukaryota; kingdom Metazoa; phylum Arthropoda; class Arachnida; order Uropygi; family Thelyphonidae; genus Mastigoproctus; species Mastigoproctus giganteus. The sequence continues at coordinate 210,454,554 of NC_143579.1, forward strand.
AAGTCCATTTTTGAAGAGGTGTCTTCTAACTGTTACTGCACTTGCTACCACTCCTGTATGCTCTTCCCATTCTCTTTTCAGCTCAGACTAAGAAGCTTTACGGTTTTTAAGGCATAAGTGCTTCAAAACACGGTCCTGTTTTGGTGTAGAGACTTGTTTGCATCTGGTTCCTTTTTTTCCTATCAGTAGAACAAGTATTCTTGAGTTTGGAAAGAAATTACTCACTGTCAACTGATTACAAGACACTCTATAAGCAATATGACGGGAAGAACATCCTTCCTCATGTAAAGCAACAATAGCACTCTTTCTTCGTGGCGTCAACTGCACGTAACTCGCCATCCTGACACAAGCAAGGAATGACTGCAACTCTTGCAGAGTGTGCTTATATAACTGAAAGTAACAGCTGATGCAATATTACTTCATCATCTACGCGTGTCAATTTTATCTGATGCAATCTGTAAGAAATATTGCCATATATAGGTAGTTCCCGACTTTACAAGTTAATTCGTTCCTAGTGAGCACTCGCAAAGCGAAAACTCGTAAAGCAGGAATTTATTTCCCATAGACAATGTTAAAAACAGGGGTTACGTTCTCAACAATGAAATTAGTTAGCTAATAAGTTTATATTTAAACAATTTTATTTTTATTTTATTATTAGCCATATGGTGCAAGGAAGCCTGAGGCTTATGCTGCACCAGCCAAAGGGAAAAAAAAAAAAAAAAAAAATTTGAGAGAGAGAGAGAGTCAGCAGTAGAAGGAAATCACCACAAAAGAGAAGAATGATGATATTCAGCTCAGAACCCTGGGTGTGCCAAGCCCATATTCACCAGATGAGAGCCCCCTGGATGATGGATTGATCCAAAGAAATGAAAACAGCCTGTAAAATCAAGCAAATTATAATTTAAAGAAATTATTTATGACTTAGAAATGTTAAAGAATGTTTATTCTTCATCATCATCGACTAAATGCACACTCGTTGATCACTCACTGTTGGGTGGTCACTTGTTGGTTTGTTGCACAAGGAGTCATCTTCTTCAGAAATGCTTCAAGAGGTGTTTGTTTCCAAGATAATCTCTTCTCCTTTCTTTATAAATTTCACGATAGCATGCATAAGCATTTTTCATGCACAAATTGCAACTACACGATTTGTGCGGAGTAACAAGTTTATGAAGCTTAAAAAAAAAAAAAAGGAATGAAGAGAAGATTCTGAAAATTTATTTAGGTCTTGGCACAAATAACTAAAAAACAATGTGTTACTGGGTTCAGATTACGATATTTTCACGATACGATGGTGTCTCTGGAATGGATTAATATCGTAAAGTGAGGTGCACTGTATTGTATAGCTATGCACTATGGTTTGAAATGCGGTATTTATGAATGTTTACCATTCATTTTTTTTGCAATTAATGTTCATATATTCGATTTTCCTGGAAAAGGCCTCTGAGGTTGGGTAAATTCATGTCTTGACGATAAATAAGCTCATAACACCAACCATTAATTGAAATAGCTCTTTACTGTGACTAGAATTTACAAATTAAAATAACATGTTTGCTCACGGTATTTCACCACGTGGTTCCATCGGCGCATGGCCAGAACTGGAAGTGGAAATAGCTCAGGAGCACGAAAAGCAAAACCGTTCATCTGTACTTAGGACAATAGTTTCAAATAGGGGATGCAAACGCATACTCCTGTCCCTATTCATGGTATTGTTGTCGGATGAACAGATTCGCAGGCTCTCGAGCCATTTACGGTCCCAGAATCCATGTGCTCAATCTACAATAACTGCATCCTCTGGGACCGTAAATGGCTTGAGAGCATGCAAATCTGTTCATCTGACAACAATACCATGAATAGGGACAGGGGTATGTGTTTGCATCCCCTATTTGAAACTATTGTCCTAAGTATGGATGAACGAACAGTTTTACTTTTCATGCTCCCGAGCTATTTCCGCTTCCAGTTCTGACCATGCGCCGATGGAACCACGTGGTGAAATACCGTGAGCCTGTTATATATAAGGAAGTGTTGCCAGAAGATTTATTACTGTTGAGGAAGGAAGCTGATGCTTCCGAAAGCTACAGGTTTTATCGCTTTTAATTCAGTTTATTTTAGGTAATTTTATTACAATGATTTTATTACAGTTTTAATTCTTATACAGTGTATCATAGCAGTTTTATTTTATACATTAAATTTTATTGTAAACATGTTATTTTAATTTGTAAATTATAGTCACAGTAAAGAGCTATTTCAATTAATGGTTGGTGTATGAGCTTATTTATCGTCAAGACATTCGATTTTGTTGATACCTGATACTTGGGGGGAAAAAAAAAAACCTCTTAAAGCGAAAACTTGTAAAGCAGGAACTGCCTGTACTTATGTTATTCGGAAGACAATTACAATTTTAAGGGGTGATGCACTTTCTCCACCATTAACTCCTCTGAGATTATATATCACTCAATTTACAGCAATATAACTCCTTGTCACTGATCCATCATGGTTCAGATAGTCTTTCAACTGTAAAGATCATTGCCAAGTGTATATTCAACTCATCTGCCACTTCTGCTGTACAGTATATCATGATTAAAGAGGCCTGTCGCACTGTATTCATTATTAATATCAACTTACTGTTGCTCAAGTGAAACGGATACAAAAATAGATTGTGACAAGTTTAATAATAGGAAAATATACATATATTAGATTAGATTCATACAAATAAAAGCTTTCGGTTGTTTTGTCAACCTTCCTCAGTTGTACGTGAAGTGCGTGATTGATTGTTGGATGTTGAAGCCTGTGGCTGTGATGTATGCGGATGTTGCCAGCGTTTGTCAGTGGACAGGATTGCTGTTTCGGTGATAGGGTGGACTTGACATCCACTGTTCCTGTTCACTGAGGTATTGAAGCATTTGATGTTTAACGACTCCAGCCAGGTGTGTCGCCGATAGTGGCGGGACTTATCCACAATCACAACATCACGGTGTGGGTCAATGTCGTGGTGGGTTGCCCAAACGTGTTCGGCAATAGCTGAGTGCTCCACATCCGCTAAGCGGATTGCTCTTTTGTGTTCGGAAAGGCGTTTTTTTTATCCCATACTACCCAAACCTATCGCAACAGGTTTGTAGAATCTTAAAATCACATGGGATAAAATACATATAACTCCCAGGCAGAAAATTACGATCCCTCATCTCTAAGGTAAAAACACCTGTCCCCCACCCTACTACAAAGCGGATTGGTCTACCGCATCTCTTGCCGTGACTGCACTAGCTGCTACATCGGGGAAATGGCTCGAAAAATGCCTTTCCGAACACAAAAGAGCAATCCGCTTAGTGGATGTGGAGCACTCAGCTATTGCCGAACATGTTTGGGCAACCCACCACAACATTGACCCACAGCGCGATGTCGTGATTGTGGATAAGTCCAGCCACTATTGGCGACATGCCTGGCTGGAGTCGTTAAACATCAAATGCTCCAATACCTCAGTGAACAGGAACAGTGGATGTCAAGTCCACCCTATCACCGAAACAGCAATCCTGTCCATTGACAAATGCTGGCAACGTCCACATACATCACAGCCACAGGCTTCAACATCCAACAATCAATCATGCACTTCACGTACAAGATTGGCAGTATATGCTCTCATGCTCCATTCTTAACTGTCAGTTTAACTGAGGAAGGTTGACAAAACAACCGAAAGCTTTTATTTGTATGTATCTAATATATGTATATTTTCCTATTATTAAACTTGTCACAATCTATTTTTGTATCCATTTCGCTCTGAGCAACAGTAATTTGATATTAATGCACAGTATATCATTTTGATGAAACATTTGGGGAAGGAAAAAACTGCATGTTGCTGGGTACTCATCTTCTGTTCAACGACAATAGAGACAATCACCTGGAGAATTACAATTTCATTACTATCCCAGATGGAAAAGAGAGAGAGCAAGCATTTCCATTTTAAACTGAACTTTTTTTTTTTCCCCCTTTTTAGATTTACTGTTATGGTGTTCTGAACTTGAATTAAAATGACGTTCTGTTGAATGGCACTATCCTTTATTATTAAGATCCAAGAAACTTCAACATAAGCCAAGCAAAATGAAAATTCACACCTTTACAGGTATTTTTTGCACTTATGGATTTCACAAGGTCAGTGAACTGAGCCAACAGAATACTGGGTTTCATTTCTGTGAAAATTTGAGACCTGAAAAGGGGTGGGGGGATGAAATTAGCCACCTTCTCCAAACTGTCATTGACAAGCAGGAGGACCACAGTGATGACATAAATGTTCAGGTTTAATAAACTATGCCATTTATAACACTTATGCAAATCTTAACTGACTGGTCCTTATATCCCAGTTCTCTTCTCATTAACCGAATCTTGCTTTAAATTTTGTTATACACAAATAATTATACAATAATATCTATTAATAACAGAATTTTAGTGAAATCTATAGTATGAAATGAAAGGGGTTTCTCAGTATAAAATATACTTACAAGTTTCATATTTGGGTCTTCTGCTAACAGCCTATAGCTTGATGCAGGCTAGAACGATGAACAAAATGATGTTTATCAAAAAATAATATTTAATGTAATAAAATAAAAAATAAAAAATTTTTTAAATTACAGTAAATATCATCTTGTAAGAAAACTGGTCTGAAGCTACTTCTAGTATTGAAAATGTTAGGTTGTAGTTACCTGGAAACTACTCATGCTTTCAGAAAGACCTGTCTGGAAAGAAGATACAGAATTTTTTACCAATTTTCGGTAAAAACTAAAGTTTGGCATTGGGTCATCTGGTCTCTGTACTGGCTTGGCTCATAGTGCCCTGTCACCTTGGCTGCCTCAACTGTGTATATCTACATTAGATTTCAAAGAAGATCCAAGAATTTTGAGACTGATCATTTTATTAAAATGATCTTGATGAAAAAAAACTGTGTGCTAGGGAGTGCAAATCTTTGTGCTCCTTTGGTGTCATTGGTGGTTATCCTCATATCATGCTCCTGCATGCAGTTCCTGTGTGGCTCCTTATGTCACTAGTGGTGCCTCTACACAGATTTAGCACTGCTCAGATCTGTCTTCAAGAAGATACTGCTCAATCTATTCCTGCGCTGGACTTGAGATCTTGTGGTGTGTGTGTGTGTGTGTGTGTTTTAAGGAGTAAATCTATAAATTGTAAATATGTGTCTATGTTGTTATAAATATAGGCATGGTTTCCAAGGTTTGGTTGGGACTGCTTAGTACAATAAAAATTTAAAGAAAAGTTCATGACCAATTTTCTTGCATTACATGATTACATTTTAATATTTTAATAAAATTATCAAAAGATGCAAATTTGTTATTCATTAAAAACTAAAGGTAACAATGCAAAAGCTGTTTCAGGCCTTACTGAACTGTTGAATTTTTACCAAATAACATCTTTTAATAATGCTTTTAATGTTATTATGTTATATTCATGTGTTTACTGAATAGCAAAAAACAAGATGCAGAAATGTATCTATTATTCAATTATTTCAATTTGCATTGAAATAAAAAAACAAAACAAAACTCACTCCTTTACCAATTTGCTGCATCAAGCCAAAGTAATTTGATATTAAAGGTTCATTACAGGGATAACTTTTATTATATATATTTTACCAGAAGTTTTCCTTATATACACACTTCTTGGCTTGATCCACTTTCTTCCAAAAACATTGCTTAGCATTTAGATGTCACACATTATTCCTGATTCATCATAAAATTTCCAACTCAGAATATCCACTGTCTGATGAAGGTCAATCCAGTAATACCTGAAACAGATATCACAGTAGGGGTGCCTCTGAGTTTCAAGAGGTAAATAAATTTGCCTCTTTTTGATGTTATTCAATTAAAAACGATATTACTTGGTTGACTTGTGGATAACAATGTCATTTCTAAAATGAATCTAAGCTCAATTTAGTTTTCTGGACCAATTCTGTTGGATTGGTCTGCAAAACTATCCAGCAGCTGACTGCAAAAATTATTTTAAAGTTTTGCTCTTGGAAGGCAATGAACACTTAGTTTCTCCAAAATGCCTGTCACAATTTACCAAGACATTATGTATATACTGTATGATTGAGAGAGAGACCCAAACTGGATGTCACGCATGGTTCAGCCACTTTTAACCTCCATTAAGCAAATTACAAACATACCTATGAATAAACCAAGTGGTTAATTATTGCATTCACATTTCCTTCAATAATTCTGATATGCAATGACAACTCCTGTATGTGACTTGCTGAGCCTGTCATTTGAACATTATTTGGTGTTACTGCCAAGGTGAGCAACCTCTGTCTGGTTGCCCACCATGGGGGGTCAGCTTTTCCTTGTTCTGATGAGTTTGCATGCTTTGCTCATTCCTTTATACATTTTTCAAATATTTATGAATATTTCCCACTGTTTCCTTCTTTGCCAATGAAAACTCTATCTCTTGATTAAGATGAACTTCAGGATCCACTTTAGCAATCATTTGACTACTTTGGAAGGTAAGTTAAGTACTATTGCAAACAAGTTCATCTTTTCTTAATAAATTCTTGCCAAGAAAAATGAGCAAAACTTAGAGTGCTCCTCTTATCTATCAAGATTCTATAAATATTATCTTGAAAATTATTTATTAAAGGTGTTTTAACTAATTCTGCTTTACAAATTATTTATAGAAAGACTGATTCTGCTTTATTGTTAAATCTTGAAAATTACAAAATTCTTCCACAACTGTAACATCATAGCTACCATCTTAGCTTTCCTTACCATATTTCAATACCAGAGATGGATTGAAAATTGGGAGACTAAATGTCCTTCCTAATATAAAATACACAGAAGTTCCTAATACAGGAAGGGATATTATTCTAACTTACATAATATTCAAAGGATGGTTGTTGATGAGAGAAAAAGAGAATTTTGAGGGCTGGCTGGTTTATTGGTACAGAGCAGGGGGTCAGCAGCATTTCAGGGATCCTTGGTGCCAAAGGTGAAATTTGGAAATCAGAGAGAGTTTATATGTGTGCAAAGTACTGCTGCTGCTGCTGTTACAGTAAAAGCTCAAATTTCAAATTCAAAAATGCAGTTATCCAAATCCAGTACTTCTTGAATATTTCTTTAAGGATAGTCGACTATACAAAGGCAAAGAGGAAATAAGCTGGCAGATTTCAAAAAAAGCACCACTGGTGATGGATTTATGCATTATGTTCCATTAATTTCTTAACACACACTTTCTGTTTTACATATTTATTATATTGTATGCCACTGTTACTAAGTATTTGCAACATATAATAAAATCATTCAATTTGCAAAACATTCAATAGTTCACAGAATAGTATTTAGTAGTATACAGGGTGTCTCAAAAATATTGGTACAAATGTTTAGGGGAGGTAGGTAACATCTAAAGGAATGTGAATCGCATAGGAATCCATAACCGGAATTGTCACCATAAGTCGGTACACGGCGCTGTTCATCAGTTCGGGAGAGAGAAAATTTCTGGTTTACTCATTCAAGCAGTAGTCGCCGCATGAAGAGCATGCATCGATATACGAACTGTGAGCTGGCAGACATGCACCTAGTGTATGGATTAGCAGAGGGCCCGCATGAGGCACAACATCGCTTCGCAATAAATGTGTGGGTAGGTATGGTCGGTGACTGCTTAGTCAGCCCATACCTGTTACCATCCCGCATGAACTCCGTTTACCCATCATTTTCGCGATTTCTAAACAATAAAAAAAAATTTTGACATCCCTAACATAAATAACAAAACAAAATTTGTCTTTTTGCGATGCAAAGGAACACAACAATCGATGCAATGCACTAAAACAAACTAAACATTTGTCTCTTTTTTGAGCGGTAGGTGTGAAGACAGAGGGGTTGCAAGATAATAGGTACACTAATCTCCCAATGAAGATTTATAATGCCGCTTATTTTCGGTTTTCGGTGTTTATGAATGATATTGATGATGGGATATCAAGTTTAATGTCCAAGTTTGCAGATGATACAAAGGTTGGCAGGGTTGTTAAGGACACCACTGACGCTATGCTGCTGCAACAGGATCTGGAAAGGTTGAACAGATGGGCTGAGAGGTGGCAAATGAAGTTTAACATTGACAAATGTAAAGTACTACATATGGGAAACAGTAACCCCAGAGCAACGTATCAACTCTGCGGTACTACACTGACAGTGGTGGAGAATGAAAAGGACCTGGGGGTAATTGTGCAGGCAGACAAAGTTCTCTGAGCAGCAGTGCAGACGAGCTGCAAGAGTAGCTCATGGTGTCTTGTCAATGATATACAGGAATTTTTCTAGCAGGGATAAGGAGGTGATTATTCTCTTGTATAAGACAATGGTTAGGCCACATCTTGAGTACTGTATACAGGTCTGGAGGCCTCATTTCAAGAAGGATGTAGAGCTGCTGGAACGGGTACAGAGAAGGGCAACAAGATTAGTGAATGGAACAAAGGGTTGCTCTTATGAAGAAAGGCTTAAGTTTTGCAAATTACAGAGTCTGGAGACTAGGCACCAGCAAGGTGATCTGATAGAGGTGTATAAGGCTTTGAATAGTTTGAGCATGCTCAATGCCAATGGGATTCTTCATCTTGCTCAGAATAATCAGCTCAGAGGGCATAAATTCAAATTGAGGAAGGACGGATGTCGGATAGATGTGCGGAAATTTGCCTTTGGCCAGAGGGTGGTTGGTTGGTGGAACCGACTTCCATCACTTGTTGTTGAAGTTGATAGCCTAAACAAATTTAAGGCTCAACTGGACAGGTATTTCGAGCAAATGGAGGGGTGAAATGGGAGGGGTGTGTTTTTTTTTTTTTTTTTTGGCTGATGCTGAATAAGCTTGCTTTCTTGCATCATATGCCTCTACTAATGCTAATGCTAATTTACGACTCGCAAAACATCGGTTTATACCTATTCTATTTATTACTTGAATTTTATAAGTTCTGGTGGTTTTTTTTTTTTTTTTTAAATTTGGAATCTTGAAGTGTCCCGTTTAATCCGCTTCCCAGTTAATCCGATCCCGGTAAATCGAGAGTCTGCTGTATGTTTAAATACTTAAGGCTGTGCACACAACTTTCAAAAAATCAGAAATTTTTAAAAAATTCATCATGTGTTAAGTCCTGAGGATGCTGGTTTTGTGTAGTTCTATCGTATTTTTCAAAAATGGGTGCAAAAGCATGGGGACAGAGTATTTTGTAATGTTTTTATTTGGCTTCAGTTTGAAAGTAAACTGGAATACGGGCATCCTTGTGTGCCTTTGTTGCAACCTTCGTGCAATGTCTCAGGATGATTTAATGAAATCATTTTGTAGGTTCCACTTGAGGAAATACCTGACACTGCTTTTCGGACTAGTGTAGTAGACTGCAGATCTCTGGTGTAGAGGTTTCTTGGTGTATAGAACCATAATTTCTGCCCCGCATATATTTATTACCAGCAGTGATACTCTGTGGAATGTCACTGTGGATAATAAATATTCTGTGGACTGAAAACTCTATTTGTAATAAATATTCTTGAACTGAATACTCTACTTGTAAACTGGAATACCAGCGTTCATTGAGAATATGATGGTGCACTGCCAGAGCCATCATTTTCAAATTCAGTTCCCCAAT